>NC_088925.1:9902500-10255000 GCF_038396675.1 Hydra vulgaris | reverse complement strand
AAAGAACAGCTTAACAATTTTCAGGTTATACAGTTATTATCAATATGCTAAGAAAATATGAAAGTTGAGCTTCTAAAAGGAGATTGAAGAAAGAGAGAGGAAATGGTAGCTAAACTTCCGAAAATGACAAATTTTTTTTCATCATGCCAAATCGATATGCAATTTCCACAAACTGTAGAAAACAAAAAAAACGATGAAAAAAAAGATAAAAGCAATAACACGGAAAATGAAGTAGTCTACCTTGGTCCTTCAAATAAAATTTGCGAAGTAGAAAGTGTTGAATCTAAAATGCGTAATAATGAACTTGACTCAAGTACTCCAATTTTAACTATTTATTACTATATTTATAATTATCATTATAACGCAATGTGATTCGATGACACGTGTGTCACCGAATCACAATGCGTAATAATGAACTTGACACAGGTACTCCAGCTTTCACAATTTTTAATGATACCTCTAATATCTGCTAAACAAACAACTTACTTTTTAGGCATTTAATAGTATTTTTCTATAAATTGTCACCTTTCATGACACTCATTACGTACAACTTATTATTTTTTTATGAAGCTTATGTTTATCATGATTTTTTTCCTCCTAGAAACCATTCTATATGAAGACCCTGTTTTATGGCCTTTACAATTAAAGGAAAATGAACAAATGCTCAAAAACCAGCATAGATATTATTTGGTTAAATATTTTCAAAAAGTGATGAATAATGGCGAAAAATCTGACCAATGGGTAATGTTTTCTGAATCCATTGGAAGTGTATTTAGTTATTTTTGTAAATTGCTTTCAACCAATTACGACAATGCAGTGGCGGATTTAGGAATTTTGCCGCCCGGGGCAAATAAGGAAATTGGCGCTCCCCACGCCCGCAAACAAAAAATTTAATATTCCTTTAAAGTGAATAAGTGACAAATGAATAAATAAATATACATTACACATTTATTATTACAATATATTTTGTAGCATACAGTCAATAGAGCACAAGTATTTCAGCTAAAATTGTATTTTTCTTGATTTTATAGTTGCAAAATTCCAAAGGATATCACAGAAATCAATTTCAGAAGCAAATTTATGCTCAATAAACAAAAGTGCAAGGTTTAACAATCTTTCCTGTGACATTGTAGAACGCAAGTACGATTTAATTAGTTTTAACTTACTTAAAAATTGTTCATATGATGCAACTGAGACTGGTAAAGTTATAAATATGTGTAAAGCAGTAGCTAAAGTCTTATATGATTCAAGTCCCAAAGATGAAATGTAGGTAAGGAGCCCTATTGGAGAAAAGTCCATTATTTCTTGCAGTTTAGCTCTTCTAAGAGAGTCAATAATATATTTAAAGTCATCAAAAAGTTCAATGCCATTAAGATCATTAGAGTACCAAGAGGCAAGATTAAAACATTTCTTTTGAAGACTTTCCATTTCTGCCTTATTAGTTTCCCAATTTGGTATGTCAATGGCAGACTCAATGGAACACAGAAAGCCAAATTGTTTATTTAAAACTCTTAACTGTGAAAATTGGTTAGAAATTTCAATATCAAGTGTGTTCAACATTTCTTTCATACATCGATCCATTTCTTGCTGAGCATTTAAACCGGCATCTGAAGCAGTTTCTCCTGACATGACACGCCTTTTTCGAATTCTACGTTCCACGGTAATATCCCATTTTTTGCATATTTCCTCAGCTTTTGTAATGGATGAGGCGTAAAATGCATTTCTCCAAATTTCAATTTTATCAGTCAAAACTCCTAATTGAATTAAGGCTTGGTTGAAAGTAATTTCTTTACTTTGTAAGCACTTTTGAATTCGGTCAATTGAAGGAAGTATTTCAGACCAGAAGTACAAAAGAGCCACAAAATCAAATCTTTGAATGGCAGAAAGAATAAGTCCAGCATCACCTCGTGAGTCAAGCGTTTCTTTAGAAAAATCACGTAACATTTCCAAAGCTGCTAACACCTCCTCAATTGAGTTGATATGGAGGTAACTGCTTTTGAAATCCATCTTGTATCTGAATGGCTTTTTACTTTTATTTTCACATATTCCTTCAAAACTTCCCATCTATAAGTTGGTGATAAGAAAAAAAAAAAAATTTTTCCAATGTGCCAAAAAAAGTAAAAGCTTGAATATTTACATGTGCAGCACGGACTCCAACCAAATTTAAAGAGTGGTCATTGCTAATGAATTCAGCTCTAATATTCATTTTTGAACTCCAGAATTAGCTCCTGCCATAGTTGCTTTATTACCATAGGATTGGCCCTTGCAGTCTTGAAAATTCAATCCATCTAAATTAAGCTTTTTGTTATTTCCCTTGTAATCGCTTCAGCCGATTTACCATGAACTTGAATGAAGTCTAAAAAAGCTTCTTTCACTGTGACTTTACCTCTTTCAATATCAACATATCTAATAATTTGAGACATTTGTTCAACTTGTGATGAACCAGGATTGGTATTTAAAATGATGCTGTAATACTTCGTATTTTTTACATTAAGTATTATAGATTTACGTACTTTTGAACCAAGCAGGTTAATTAGTTTATTTTGAATTCCATGAGAGATATATGATAAAGAACCAGATTTTGAGCTGACTGATTCTAAATGTTCTTTCATGAATGGGTCAAATTTAGCTAAAAACTTCATAAGAGCAAGGAAATTTCCAGACTTTTCATCTGATTGTAGAAACTCATTATGAACTCTTAATGCTAAGTTTTGCTGGGTAAGCATTTGAATTGCTGCAGTAACACGCTCTAAAACTTGCTTCCGTTTCTGAGCAGCTCTAGCGACTTGAATCTGAAGCTGATCATCAATTAGTCCACCACTTTGGAAGCCTCTTTCCAATTCTTTCTACATTAAAAATGCCGAACGATGAGCGAAACCATCGTTTGGCATTTTTAAAGTGGAAAGAATTATATATTTTTAACGTTAAACAAAAGCTAAAATTGACTTAAAACACCGACACAACGACGTAAACAACAAGTAGTATACGCGTTGTGGTTAACAAGCGTGAATTTATGTCACGTTGACCACTGTCAACGTGGCTTTCAACGTGTTTAACCTTACTGTCAACGTGTTTAACCTTAAGGTCATAGAAAATCATCTTTAGTAGCAATGTGTTTTAAAATGTTTAAAGCCAAAATATCTTACGTATTTTAGGATTTTTTGACTCTTAAAGAAGATTTAGGACTTTATTGATTTTGGTTTAAACCACAATGGAAAAAATACGCGGCATAGATTTTTAATATGTATTAAACTAATTTTACCCAAAAATGGAGTCAAGACAAGTTGGCTCTCCGGTACAGAAATGCTTGACCGGTTGATCTAAACTAATTGTTTAATCACTCAAAGCGCGTATTATAATTAGAAATAATAAGAAACTTGATAAACAATAAATTGTGAACATAATATAGAATAGCGTAATATGCAATATAATAGACTGCTTTTATAATATTTAATCGTTTATATATATAGTAAATTGTTTAAAGGACATAAAATATATTAAAAGTTACGGATTTTGGAATATACAAAAAAAAATTTTACGATTAAGTAATAGCACTTTTTAACGAACGCGAAAAACTTCCAGAAGACCAATAGCCTTATTATCAAGAAACTGCTTTTTCGTAACTTATGATATTTTTTGTATCATGTCTTTACAATAACTTCATATTTATAAGCCTTGTCATGTCCACCGTCTGTTCTTGTTTAGTTAACATAAAAGTAAAAGAATGCTAAATAGAAGACATTGTTAAATCAACATTGTAATCGAATACACATAAATACAACAATACGTGACCTTTAACAGTTTTATTTCCCTCCTTTTTTTTGCTTTTTTCTGTTTTGTTTTGCGTTTGTGTTTGGGTGACCCGTATTTACAGAAGAGAATCCCCCAATTGTACCTATAGAATATAATTGGAGACATCATTAACCATGGTTTAAAGTTATTTTCAAGAGTTAGTCTTTTTTTATTTTTTGAATTAATAAAAGCCAATAATTTTTTTTGTTTTCAAGATAAAATCCTCTTACAGTAATTTTTGAGAATTCAAGTAACCGTATCCTGTCAAGTCCGAACTTTTGGATATTAATCTATTGTATAGATAAGTAGAGGTGTACCGGATATAACTTTTTATAATGTATATATATATATATATATATACATATATATATATATATATATATATATATATATATATATATATATATATATATATATATATATATATATATATATATATATATATATATCCGAATATATTGAATTTTAGTGGCAAACGGCATAAAAATTAAAATTTATATCTTGCTTCCTAAAAAATAGTTATTAAATGTGTTTTGTAATTTTTTTACTCTGCAGCAGAGGAAAACAGCTTTATTGTAATAATTATTAAAGATGATTAAATAAAAATAAAGTTAATTAAAACTTAAATAAAAATAAAAACACGTTTTTGTTATAAGCAAAAGTTAAATATATAACAGTTAAATGTTTTTAAACAACTATGACCTAAGAACAACAAGCATTTTTTAAAAATAACAATTACCAATTTATTAGCAATCAAATAAGGAAAGTGCAAAATATTGTGTAAATCAAAAAAAAATTAAATTTGTATTAAATTTTGCTCATCTGTCTTCATATTTACATTATCTGCTTTTACTTTTATTCAAAAGGTAATTAAAGTTTAATTACCTAACAATAACTTAAAAATAACTATTTAAATTTCTATACTACATATTATAACTTTCATTGAATTTATTAATTTGAATTTAGAGGCATTCATAAAGTATGTATACAGTTATGGGAGGAGGCATTATCTAAAAGTGTACAAACATTATCTAAAAGTCTACAAAAGTGTATAAAAGGGTAGGGTTAAGAAAGTAAGTATGTAAAGAAGGGGAGAGAGGTCTAGGCAGTACATATGCACATGGCTGGACTATCTTTTTCATGAACTTTACTCAAAAGTTGATTTTTATTTTTTAAAAGAACAAGAAATTTATTGAGTGAAAAAATCTATACTAAAATATCAAGAGAAAAAAAAATTTTCTGATGTAATTTCAAAAAAATATACTAAAAGCAAAAAAAAATAGAAAATTTTTTTTTGATTATTTGGTAGAAAATTTTAGTGCAAAACAAACTCTTTAGATGTTCAGTTTCTGTCATATTTAAATCCTTAAAAAAAAGTGTTGGAAAGTTATGAACGTATAATGTTTTTACTATCACCAAATTAAGGTGGTCCACCCCAATTCAAAACGTACTTTTTTTGAGTTTTTTTTAAGTAATTTTTTTTAATTTCATTCATTGTAGAGCATAATTAAAGCACTTTTTTTAGTTAAATTAGTATATTAGTAGGTCTAATTGATCTTTTTAATAGGATAGATATATTTTATTCACCTAACAACGCCCATAGCAACCGTTTTTCAAAGAGTATTTTAAAATTAGCATCTCAAGAATAAATAAATACATAACAAAAATAAAACTGTTTAGTCTTACATGGGTTTTTGATAACTTTGGCTATATCTTAAAAGTCTATCGGGATGTGCATTTACTGTAGGGGAAAGCGTGCACCCTTGATCATAAAATCCAGGGCGCATTTTGTTAATAACATTTTCCTAAATTAATGATAATTGTATAACTAATATTGGCTATAAAAAAATATATATACACTTTCTTAAAGTTTATTAAAACCATAAATATAGAAAACTCTAAAACAGTTTTATAATTTTGTCTTTTGTAAATTTTTGTTAAGTTTTTTTCCCCCTGGATTTTAGGATCAAGGGTGCATACTTTCCCCTAAAGTAGGTACGTGCGTATCTGGCTTTTTACGGCACCGATTTCAAAGACAAAAACTGTGACCTTTTTTTTCACAGCGTGCTCGAAGTTGGTGTGGTAAAGATGTATTTATTTGTCTTTTTTTTAGAATTTTACATCAGCTTAGACTTTATTAAAAAAGTAGAATGTTTTATTTTGAATAAATTATGTTTTTTTTTACGTGTAATAAATTTTTCAGTTTTTTTATTGCTGTTTAAAATTTCGTTCCTGTTCTGGCACTGCATTGATATTGAAGGCATGTTGGTACAATTTTTGAAATTTTTTAGGCAACTGTATAGATCTATTTTCTATGTGTTTGCCAAATTTAATTAAAAAATATTCATGACCACATACCGTATTTTTCGACCAAGTGGAGGTACCATTTCCACCTTTTTTAGTGCTACTGTTACTGTTACACTTTATAAAACTGTTTCTGCCATTGTTACTGTTACTTTTTGTTATAAATTCTGTTTTTTTTTTTTACAGTTACCAGTGATTTTCATTCGGTTTTAAAATTTCGTTTCTGTTCCGGAGGTGCATTAATATTGAAGGCATGTTGGTACATATTTAAAATTTTTCAGGCAACTGTATAAATCTATTTTTTATGTTTCTGCCAAATTTCATCAAAAAATATTCATGACCGCATACCCTATTGTTCTGCGCAGTGGAGGTATGTATTTCCACTTCCGTTACATAGTGTTTGACAGTGGAGAATTCAGTATTTTTGATTTTTTTATTCATTATAATGATATATTTTATTAGAACTGTTTGCAAACTTTTTTTTTAATAGCCTTTTACTACTAAGAATATTTGAGTTTTCTTTTTTTATAATTGTTAAATGATTTACACAAAAACTAACAAGTATAATTAAGGTGGTTATATATTAATTTTTTTTTTGATGGCTAACTCTTTTCACCCACCAAAATTAGTTTAAAGGCAAAATTCTGCAAAATAAAACTTAAAATGCTAAAATTAAAATTATATAACACTATTTTATGATGATTCTGCATAAAAATCATTAAAAACAAAAACAGCATTTTCTCAGCTTTTTCCATACCCATAATTTACCATATAGCCACCTCAACCAATATATGATATATAAAAATTATACATATATTTAAAAATTTTTTTATAGATTAATGGTGATTTTTTAAATTATCTAATTATGATTAATAGCCGACCCAAGTAAATAGTAGTATTATGATTGTTGAATTTAATATAGTGCATCATTGGACCTCACAAGAAAATAAATCTATTTTATGGTAAAGCTGAAACTTATTTAGCTTGTAATTTTCCAATGCCAGCTCATTTAAACATTGGCTGTAGAAATGGATATGTACTGCATATATTTGCAACTAACAACGATTCATATAAAGTAACTGTAGAACTAATCGGTAAGTATTTTAACAAAATTTGTATAAGTGAGATTCAGCAACTAGTTGGAACATCAAAAGTCTTTGTAAATCATTTTTCATCTGCAACATGTTCTTTGCATACCAAACAACAACATCTGCTGTGGCACAAACATTGCAATCAATTGCAACCTCAATTGAATTTGCTACATGTTCTTCATTTTCTTCTCAACAAATTAGTGTTTCATCTGTATCAAATAGTGATCACTTATCTCCTTTATCTCGTCCTACTTTAAAAACCTCTTCTCATGAACCACTATCCAGTTTGAGAGCTGACCAGTTGAGTCCCAGAAAAAAGGTTATGAGAAAGAGAATAACTATTTTGGCAAACGAAATGGCAATTAAGAAGAGAAAGCATAAAGAGGGTATTAAAGGTTTAAGAGATAAGGCAAAGGCTAAAGCATACAGATTTAAATATCTAAATCAAGTTATTACTCGTAAGGAAAAGATAATATCTCAACTTAGAAAAACATTAAAAGAAAAGTTTTTAAATTTACAGTTGAAAAAACTTCAAAATCAAATTTTTTGTTTGAAACAACAGTTGACATTCACGCAAAGAAAGTTTTCTTATCAAAAGGCAATGTTAAGCCGACAACTTGCTGAAAAAAATTCTGCAATTCTTGTACTGCAAAATGACATTCTGAATTTACAGGAAGAGTTGTAGGAAATTCAGCAAGTAACACAAAACATCAAAAATGAAAAATGCTACTCAGCAGATATTAGGAGACTTATATATGACATGCTTGTGTGCCAAGTTCCTACATAAAGTGTACCATCTCTGCTCCGTAAAATTGGGGAACATACTGGCTATCAATTTAGTCAAATTCCACATCGTACAACTGTAGAACAAATGATGCGTGAGCTTGGTGTGCTTTTAGACTTACAGGCTGCTAAGATAGCATTTACAACAAAAGATCTGACACTTGGTTTTGATGCAACAACCCCTGGAGGGTGTTTATGTAAATGCTGTGCACTTGACAAAGGAATCAGTGAGTATGGTTGTAGCTATTGATCAACTTCCTGGAGGTACAGCTTATGACTATCAATATAAGTGATATATAAAGTGACAACAGCAATGCAGACATTTTAAGTTATATTTTAAATAGAAGTAAAAATTGTAAGTTCTTCCCAAAAATGCCAAGATCTACTAAATATATTTAAAAAAGAGTATTTCGAGGTAACCAGCATGTTAGGAATTAAAGCATACATAGTTTTAACCAAAACTGTGTTGAAAACAAAAAGGAAGTGCAAGTGAAAAAAGTTGCAACAAAATGTCGGCTTTAACGATGTAGAAAATGAGCTTGATGAGGATAATTACAATATTATAATCAACTTTAAATTTTTAAAACAATGTTTAATAATAGTATATGTAAAGAGTGCTGTTCAAATGATGAAAAACTGTTACTAAAAAAAAAATTTACGAAACAAAAATGGGTTCTCATACGAGTTACAGTTATCATGTGATACATGTGAATTTATCTCAAAATACGATACATCTCTTCAAAGTTATAAACAAATCTTAAACTCTCCAGGAAAACCTGTTGCAGCTGTAAACTTTAATGCCATTGTAACTTTTAGAGAACTTGGCAATGGTTATGAATCTGTGCGTACTTTTGCAGCATTCATGAATATGCCACCTCCTATGACGCCAAAAAACTTTAACTATTTGACTAACAAATTATACAGAGCATATGAGACTGGTGCTATTCAAAGTAATACTAGAGCTGCATTCCAGACCAAAATGAATCTTTTTGTTGATCATAATGAACCTATAAATTGTCAGGTATCTGTTGATGGTACCTGGCAAAAGCGTGGACATCAATCGCTTAATGGTATTGTAACCATAATTTCAAAAGAGAATGGAAAGTGCTTAGATGCCATTGTTCTTTTAAAAAAATGAAGAGGTTGTTTGTGCTGGTAAACGAAAACCCTTAATTCTGGATATCTTCATTGTAGTTTAAATCATGTATGTGATGATAATCATGAAAAATCATCTGAAGCAATGGAATCATGTGGGGCGGTGATATTATTTTCTCGATCGTTAATGAAGAATAATTTAAGATACACTTCATATATTGGGGGTGGTGATACCTCTTCATTTACTGATGTTGTTTCCTCAAAACCCTATGGCAATATAAATATTGAGAAACTAGAATGTGTTGGTCACGTTCAAAAATGAATGGGAACTCGTCTTCTTAACTTGTGCCAGAGTCAAAAAGGCAAAAAACTTATTGATATTAAATTTGGTCAAATTAGTCTAAGTGGCAAAGGTAACCTCACAGACAAAGGGATAAATTTGTTTCAAAACTATTATGGCATGGCCATACGAAAAAATGTTGATAATCTCTACAATATGCAGAAATCCGTATGGGCTGTGCTTTTTCATAACTCTGACATTGAGGATTAAAACAACAAACAAATTTTGTCCGAGGACAAAAACAAGCTAGTGCTTGTGGCAGTCTGATAAACTAACTTATTTAAATATCAAAAGAAATTGAGCCTTCCATTAGCTATTCACAAAGTTTTAATTCCTGTATTTAAAGATCTATCTAATCAAGATTTACTAAAAAAGTGTCTTCATGGTCAAACACAGAATAATAATGAAAGCTTGAATGGTGTTATTTGGAAAAGATACCCAAAAGATATATATGTTAGTAAACGGTCTTTTGAACTATCTTTAAATTCAGCTATTACTTCGTTTAACGATGGTCTTCAAGGAGTCTTAAAAGTGTTTAGGTGTTAACACTGGGAGGTTTATGATTGATGCTTCTAAATTACATGATGCATTACGTATATCAAAAGGAACTTATAAATCCACCAATAAATGCAAATAAAGGCAAAAATTAAGAGGAATTAAAAAAGGGTTCTTAGATAAAGAAGAAGAAGGAGAACCTGTATAATTTTATGAATCTGGAGCTTTTTAAATAAAATTTTATTTTTGTTTTGTGATTTTCTCCACATTAGCTTTTTAGCAAATTGAATAAAGTTAAAAAAAGATATCTCCTTATAGGCTTATACTTTTTCTTTGAAATTTTCCCAGTTTGTTTAAAATATATTGGAAGAGGACTGGTAGCAGAATATTTATTTTTGCTTTTTTTTAAGTTTGTGTTTTGTCATCAAACAGTGAGACCTTCACGATAAAACAAGGAAACATTATGGCAATGCCTATAATTTTTGAAATATTCCAGTTAAATAGATAAAACTGCTAGGGTACCTGAGTAAACATGTTGTTAGCTGAAATACCAAAAGGTATTAAAAAGGGTAATTTTCTTCCTGAGAAATCTCTTTTTTTTAAAACACACCAAAACAGGGAAAATGTTGAATAAATGAGGCAAATAGGAAGATTTTTTTTTTTTTGTAATACTTTAATTTAGTAAAAAACAACATAAATATGCTAATTTGAAAAATATAAAGTCAATATTAAAGAAATTTATTTGAATTGTAGTGGACCACCTTAAAGGCGTAATAAATTAAACATGTTCATAACTTTAATTAATTGATGAAATTTAAAGCTTCGATGAATTTAACTTAAGTATAAGACAGTGTAATAAAATATTTATTATGTAATCTCCCTCCCATTCGGGGAGGTCAAGATCAATTATTAGGGTTTTTTGTTCCCAGGCTCGAATTACCATGGTTTTTTGATCAAAACATTCTCATTCTATACAAGCGTAATTATACTTAAGTTTAGAGTTTGCAGAAAGCTTGATAATATTTTGCCTAAGACTTTAAAAAATCATGTGAGCGCCGATTTAGCAGCGTGCCGGAAAATCATTTTAATTTAGAGTTTTCAAAATTAAATTTTCATATAAAAAATCAATTCTCCACCCCCGAAAATCTTGATGTAAAATGTGTTCATCAAAAGATTCCTTAATATTTTGCAAACTTTATTCCGCCCCTTTGAGCACGAGGAGTTTAAATTAAAGAAACAGATACGCTTGTAATTACAACAGCGACCATTAAAATATTTTAGTGCAGTATTACCAGTTTTTGCTGATTATTTAAAAATGAGTTGGTAATCAAATTTTTAGTTGAAGACTTGTTCAAACGCCAGCATTAACTTTATAAAAATGTCAGAACTTTAAAAAAAAATGTACAGTCATCAGTGACGGATCAAGAAATTTTTAGTGGAAGGGGGGAGGGGGGAGGGGATGTTGAAATATGTTTGTATTTTGATCCACATTTGCATCTCCTAAAAATAAAAAAGGTTCTTAATTTCTAAGGTATTTTAGGACTTTCAGAATCTGGTGAGGGGGATGCATATCCCTATCTAAATCCTGGATCTGGTACACCTCTATAGCTAAGGACCACGATACTTAATAGAAAATTGCGAGAGATTTGTTTTTTTAAAAGGTACATTAAAGTTCCGTTTGCTCTTGTGTCGTATCAATAATTATTTTGGCTATTTTGGAAGAAATGTTTTGAGAAATGAGAAGGAACAAGTCCAAGTTTATATTTTAGCATAAACCTAAAACTTTGAAAAATGTTGATTAGGTAAACATTAAATGCTTTTAAATGTTTTAAAAGTGGCTCAGCATGTGAGAGTTCCTTATTATAAACTATTCTTACAGCATGTTTTTGATTTCGATAGAGTGTCTCGATTTCTTTATTATCTATTTTTAGCGAAGGTAATGAGCGGGGAAATATTTTTTGGCTGTAATAAAAAAGGATGTGTTTGGTTTTTTCTGTTTTTAATGATAACTTTTTGGACTTAAACTAATTGCTAAGTTTATCAAGCTCAATATTTGCGATTTCAAAGAGTTCTGTAATAGATGTAGATATAGAAAATAAGTTAGTATCATCGGCAAACTTAATGAAATCTAGTATACTTAAGGCATTTGGGAGATCAATAATGTATATTACTAATATACATTATTGATCTCCCAAATGCCCTAATATTATTAGGAATAAGTGGAGTTAGGAATAAGGATGGGACCTTCAGGGATACCGCACTTTGTTATAAGTAGTTCTGATTACTTTTTTTGAATTTTCTTAAAAAAAAAAGTTCCTTTAGAAAAAAAGTGGGGATGGGGCACGTGAACCCTGGCCCACCCGGTGTCGTCAGCTCAAATATATATATATATATATATATATATATATATATATATATATATATATATATATATATATATATATATATATATATATATATATATATATATCGACTATATATTTTATCATATTTCAAAATGGCGTATTTACCTTTGTTTCGAAGTCTTTTAACCTCTCTACACATAATTTTTTTCGTTGTTTGATCGTTTCTTGTGCGAAGTCTTTGTTTATATATAAAGGCCGGCGCTAAGGGTGTATGTGTGTGTTTGTTGAGGGGAGGGGGGAAGGGGGGAGGGGGAAAGGAGTCCTTGATTTTGAAAATTGCCGACTGACTGTTCTAAAATGTCTACATTTGCTGACTCAAAAAAGAGGGGGTTGTAAATTTTTCATGGTCATAACTTTAATAATTTACAATACTTTTGAATGAAATTTAAAATCTGTCGATGATTTTAAATTTAGTATAACATAGTCAAGTTGAACATTTTACTACTGAGTGCCCTCACGTTTGGGCAGGGGGGCTAAAACTTTGGGGTATTGTTCCCGGGCCTCCATCATCGCGAATTATTGCATCATTTGGCATATGCATGAACATACTTATGTTTGGAGCACAATACGTGAAAGTATCATATCTGAAACTTCTAAAAATCCTGTGAGCGCCCACGCTCGTAACTATGGCTTCTCGGATAATATCCAGACGTGTCAATGGCAAACCGCAGATATTTTTACTTTATTTCACTTTTGTTTTCGGCGATCTCTCAACTTTTATTAACTTTGTGTTTACTCGATGCCTGTTTAAAATGTCGCTTTAAAAGTAGAAGACTCGCGTTGTGCTTTTTATCCAATAAGGGCGTATATTTAATGTTGTCAATAGAAGCTTTATAAGTGTTCGATTCATAATTTTGATACAATTAATTCTTGTTTACGTTAGTTCCTTTAACTCTGCTAATGGAGCTTCAGAATTTATGAAAAGAAAAAGCGTGCTTTGCATTTTTCTTTTTCTGTTAACTGTTCTTTTTACTTTTGAACTGCTGAAAAACATCGATAAAGTAAAACCGCAAGCTAGTAAGTGGGATTCAGATGTACTTAAAAGTTTAAATGAAAACCATTCTAAATTAAAAAGGTTTAATTTTATATAATGCTTTTTTTATTTATCTTTTTGAATCCTGTAGTTTTAACTAAATGATATTTTTTTAGCAAATAGTTTAAACAGAAAAATACTCATATTGTTTATAATATATATACATATATAAATATATATATATATATATATATATATATATATATATATATATATATATATATATATATATATATATATATATATGTATATATATATATATATATATATATATATATATATAAATATATATATATATATATATATATATATATATATATATATATATATATATATATATATATATATATATATATATATATATAAACAACATGACTATCTATAAAGATAGATGGATAGATACTGAATATATAAAGATGATATACTGAAGATATAAATTGAATAGATAGATACTGATATAAATTAGATAGATATATATGTAATTTCTATCTTTATCTATCTATCTAAATTTCTATCTGTATCTAATTAAATAGATACAGATATAGATTAAATGATTTGAAGTAAATATGTTTTTATGGCACCATAATCATGTTAAATTGATCCAAAAATGTGTGTGGTATTGTAATTCATTTTAAAAGAACTACACTTTGGCTTGAAAATGTAAATGCTAGTCAAATTATGATATAAAATATATTTAAATTTTATTGATCAAATTTAATATAAATTATTTATAGTTAAATTTACTTTTATTTTTGCAATAAAGTTTAAAAAAGGAAACCAGAAGAAAATAATTTTTTACAACCGGTGTTTCCTACAGAAAGATAATATTTATTTCGTTCACTGAAACTAATTAAATTTGGTGTGTTTGTTATTGACTTTCTTAGACTGTGTTGGTGTTTTACTCCAAAGTATTGGAGTTTAACATGTTAAAACTTCAATAAAAAATAATTCTTAATAATCTTAAAAATGCATTTTAACATAATTTCTATTCTATGGAATTTATTATATTTTGTTTTTTCATATATACATATGTAAAAAAACAAAAAATTTTGGTGCATAAAATATACTGTGTATATTTTAATTTGAGTCACTTGAAAAATTTTTATTTTGTGTAATAATTAAAACAAAACAAAAAAATAATTTTGAAGCTTTTTACTTAAATTTTTAATCATAATGACTTTTTAAGTTTAAATATTTATGCTTTTATAATTGTAATAATTAAAAACACTTTTAATATAAAGAGTTTTTTAAATTTAGGAAATTACTTTTCATGTTTATTTTTTAGTTTTTTTTTTCTTATATGACAAAATTATTTTTAGCTCTGTTTTGCTTCATAACTCTTTGAACATGTCTTTTGATATCGATATTGTGATTTCCTCATTTAAAAAAAGTGTTGAAGACAAATTAAATCTTGAGCAGTACAATCGAGGATACAATGAACTTTATTCATTCTTTCTTATGCTTGGTACAGTGTTTAAGTTTATTGCATCTGATGTTCGTGAAAAGATAGACATTTTGGTAAAATATGTTATAGCAATTTTCTTGTCAAACTCAAACAAAAATTTTCCTATTAAAGAGCTTATTAATAATTTGTATATTATCATTTTTGTTATCTAAATTACCAAACTTATTTTAGGAATCTTTCCAAAAAGGAAAAAATCAAGAGCATTATACTCATACTGAAAAAATGATAATCTATGAGGTTCAAATAAATAAAGATGACCCAAGCATTCCTTTACTTGGATCCAGAACACTATTACGACTTCATCGTGCTTTAAAATTTACTTATCTTTTCTTAGATGGTCTTGTTCAATTGAATGATGACGATAACCTCTCTTCTATGGCAGTTACAATGTATAACAAAAGTTTGGCAAATCATCATCCTTGGCTAATACGCAATGCAGCTAAGTTAGCTATGTATTCGTTGCCTAATAAGAAGACTTTGATTAACCAAATTGCTAAAGATGCTGACAAGGAACTTCTTTCACAGAAATTACGAGAAGGAGTTGCCGCTTTGGAAGAGGCTTATAATGAAATTGAACATTTGTACACTAAAAATGATTTGCATTCATTGCCCTAGTTATTTATTTTGTTTTCCTGAAAATTTTTAAATTAGTTCTTGTAATGTTTTAACAGTTACAGTTTTTTACTGTGTTTTTATATATCTATATATTTTGTAAGCTAAAATAAGTTGAAGTTATTTTTCGATGTTTTAATATAACTATAGTTTTATTAATTCATGATACAAGAAAGACCAGGGCTAGTTGGCAACAAATTTAGTTTTGAGTAAGGTAATTTATGTATATGGTATTTGGAAAGTAATAGCAATTACTTGTCATTATTCAGTTGTCATAAAGGTAAAGGAAAACCTTTTTAATTAAGTCAACTAAACCCAATAAATATTTGTTCATAAAATGGCCAACAGATCCCCAAGAAAAGAGATTTAAATCTATTTTAGTTAATTTTAAATTAGTGTTGCTTTCTAAAATTGAAAAATAATAAAGTTACAACATTAAAAAGAAAAATTTTTTAGCCAAAGAAGTGAAAAGCCTTTCTATCGATGTCAAGTTATACAACAAGAAAAGCAGCATACTGTTTATATCATACTGCCTTTCATAGAACTGTTACGGCTGTTTGGACAAGAAATGTTGAATTAAAAACTACATTAAAAGTATCTCTTCAAGAAACGCATAAGTTCATAATACTATTCTCCACATATAAAACATGCAAATACAGCACCGATTTTAAAGTTAAAATCTGTATCTTTTTTCAAATGCTGAACGTGAAATTTCGGCAAAAATATTTTACAGTTTTTATAAGAAGTCCATGTTACTAAATTTAATATTTAAAAAATCATTTCTTTTCTTAAAAATTTCAAGATTTGTATGAAATTTTCGTAAAACTATCAAATTTGTATAAAATTTTTGCCATTATGTTAATAATTATTTAAACTTTTTCCAAAATATACAGCTAATAATATATTATTAACTAGTAATATATTAATAAAATTTTAATGTAACTATAACACAGATACCTATACATATGCTACGACATCTGCAACTGCTGAAAGGGCGTTTAACATGATAAAACGAATCAACTTATAAACTTTTATTTTTGCAATAATCTATAAATAGAGAATGGATGATATAGACATACAGAAAGTGACAAAAGAATTCGCATCAAAGTCTTTATAAAGAAAGACTCACGCTGGAAATTTTTAATTTTACTGTTAGAAAACAGTGAAACTAAATAATAGTCAAATCTCAATATCTAGATCACTAAGCGGACCGGGGAAAAAGTTCGAGATTCGATTATTCGAGAATTATTCAAGATATTAAGAAAGAAGTTAAAAATAAATAAAACCGCACAACTTTCATTAAAAAAAAGTTATTTTTCTGACCAAAGTCACTAACAATAAAAACTACAGTTTTTGGAAAAAAATCTGCCATCTGACATTGCTTCAAATTATCTATTTTTTCCATCTTCATTAAATCCTCAAGTTTTAGTGCTAGGAATCTTATTTCATTTTCGGATTTCGAGCTGTATAGCGAAGCATTTTCAAGTCTTTCAAGCATTTTCTAATTGAACATCAGATGAGCCTGGTGGGTCTTTGACGTCAGTACCTTCGTCAACGCGTTTTCAACTTCATTATCTTCTTTTTTCAAATTAGGGTTTAAAATCTGAGCAACGATTTCATGCATTAGTAACATGTGAACCAGTGGTTACTACATTGCAATCTAATCCAATGTAAGATTCTGCTGATAGGTTTTCTTGAATGGTACTAGGATCTAATTCTCGTAAACAGTCAAGTTCTTCTGTCAAATATTTAAAAGGATGATCATCATTTGCTTCTGCAATATGCTTGTTTGTTTTGCTGATACCAGCTTTTTTAAAGCAATTGATAATAATCTCATTTGAAACAGCATTCCATGAAGAAAAAAAATCTTTTATTGCTGGAAGGGTAAAAATTTTCGGCATCGGTTTGTTATTATCAACAGCCTGGATACACAGACGCACAATTTTATGACGATAGTGAGCTAGAAAAATAGCACGAAAAGATGAGTCAAGCTCCTCTACCCACTCTGTAAAAAGGTCTCCGGTCATCCAATTTTCAGCTGATTCTTATATAAGTAAGGCAGTTGTTTGATGTGCTTAAAACATCGCGCAGTTTCAGATTTTCTAATAACAAACATGGGTAATTTTTCTCCCATTGGACTCCCTGCTGCCATGCCTTTTAGTCTGACTTTACTATTTTTTTCCCTCAAAACATTTTTCTGGTGATAAGTGAAACTTGTTTTTTTTGTTAGACATAGAAGACATATTTAATGAACTTATTGCATTTATTTGCTATTGTTGCTTTCATTTACTTGTTTACATTTTGCAATCGTTTTATTTCTAACTTGTATTCAATGAACGATTCACTATTTAAGCAACTACTTGTTTTGTTAATAGCATACAAAAAAGGTTTTATAAAAAAAGGAAATTAAAATTTCTTATTCCTATCATTAAAATGTAGCTATCGGTTTTGATCTTGTTCATCAAAGTTCGTGATTTGAAGGTAAGGAGTTGAGAGAGGGTGATAACCACAATAAAGTAGCCTTCTCAACTGTAGTAGCCCTCTCGGTCTTGGGGAGGCGAATAATACAAAAAAAAAAAAAAACAACAACAACAATAGTAACAACAACAACAACAAAAAACAATAAACAATCAAAAGATAAGGTGAAACAGGTAGCAAAGATTGTCTAAAAGTTTGATATACGTACTATCGAATTACTATTAAATAATAAGTTATTTCTACTCTTTTAAGTCTCCTCAAGCTAAAAATAAAAAAATATGATAAATGCTTATTTCTTTTAGAAGCACATGATATCTATGAAAAAAGCTAAATTATGTTTATGAAAAATTTTTTAGGAGGCTCAAAAAATGCTTAAACCTACAAAAACGTGTGGATTCTTGTAAGTATTATGCTTATAAAAAGAAATAAATAAAATATAACAATATCTAGGTAATTAATAAACATAAGGAGATCATTAGATTTGATTGACTAACAAGTGTGTTGCCATGAATCATTTTTATACTTGCGGAACATGAGTATAACTGAGATTGTAGCCTAAGTAATGTATGAGGAAAAGAAGCAAATGGTAAGCAAATTAAATGGTAATTAAAGCAAATTGCTGTTAATAACTGTGAGAGTGTTGAGAGTCGTATTGAGGATTTGTCGAATTTCTTCTACAACTTCTTTTCTATCTTATTTTTCATTAATAGTGAAAATACAAGTGTTTGAAGTTGATTTAATTCTTCGGATAATATTCCAAATTTTTTTGAGGATTAGTTTTCCGGTATTCAATGTTTTTGGTAACTTTATTGATTTTAAAGTTATGAGCCACTATTACAGTTTTAAGGAAATTTTTACGTGCAAGTTAGTATATATTAAATGAAATGCATTCTTGCGATTTGTTATTAGATTTTTCCATTCCTTAAAGTGAAAGGAAAGATGTCTCAATTTGATTTCTGGCTGGTTGTTTTGGACTTATCATATATAATCACATGAAATGACTGGTACTCATCGACATTTAAATGTGAAGGAGGAATAACTTGACAGTTAGTAAAGCGTATTGAAGATTCTTTAAGACTGCAATGTGATCAATATAAGATGAATTATTTAGTGTTTATGTTTATAGGTAAAGGTCGTATCGTATCATATATAATCTTATGAAATGACTGGAAATCATCGGTATTAAACATTCTTTTTCATCTTCATATGTGGTAATGATGGAGGTAATCACATTAAGTTAAGACAAATATTTTTGAAAGCATTCAAAGGTGTTTTTTTATGAAGTGAGATAAATTCCAATAAAAATCAAAACATTGTTGCCACACGAACCTTTTATAGCAAGAATATGTTCATCTTTGTGTATTATGTGAAGAGACAGTAGTAAATTGTTACGAAATAAAAAAGCATTTCACCAAAAGGTCTTCCGTATTCTTTTTTTTTAGGCAGATTGAAAAAATATTTAATGTTTTGGAGCTTATAGATCATGTAAAATAAAACACTCAGCATTTGAGAGCCAATGTTCCGATAGAAAAATTATATCAAAAGAATTAAACTAGAGATATGGGCATGAGTTTGATTGAAGACTTTGACAGTTATAAGCACAGAAACTTAAACTTAAACGAGCTGTGTATAGTTGAAGTTCAACTTCAGATCGGTTTTAGACGACTTTTTGTTACTGATCGCGATATCGACAATTTATTATTATTATTTTGATTTTTTTAGAATAAGTTGATTAGCGAAATATATTTCCATAAACAACTGAAATATTTGGATGAAAAATAATTTTTATAACTTATACAAATATATATTTGTATATCTGCCTTTTCTCGATGCAAACACAACGTTGATCCACTGTTATATTATCCAACGTTATTCCAATGTATATGGATCAACGTTGATTCAATGTATATAATCCAAGGGTTAATCCATACACATTGGATTAACGTTAGGTTATAAAGATTGGATCAACGTTAATCCATATACATTAGATCAATTTAAGATTATACACATTTGGTCAACGTTGACCCCTATATATTGGATCAACGTTCGGTTTAGATCGGAAAAAACAACCTAATTTTGCGATAAAAATAGATTTTCACGTTGTTATTAAGGTTTTCATTAATTTAAATACGATAAAATTAACATCGGATCAACGTTGTATTTGCATCGGAGAAAACAACCAACGTTCGCGATGTATTTACATATATGTAAATACACACTTACTTTGAGCCAACGTATACTTTGGCTCAATGTAAGTGTACTAGCTGGGTATATTTCACGCAAAAAAAATTTTAAAAGTACTGTTTGTGTAGTAAAAAAATTTTACTATATAAAATACTATTTTTGTGAAGAAACAATGCAAATAGTAAAAAACAAATTCAAAGCAGAGGCTTTGTAAAAAGAATTAAAAAAAAAAGTTTTAAACATTTAAAGAGAAAAAAATACACACTAAAAGACACACATATGCATATATATATATATATATATATATATATATATATATATATATATATATATATATATATATATATATATATATATATATATATATATATATTTATATATATATTTATATATATATATATATATTTATATATATATTTATATATATATATATATATTTATATATATATACATATATACACACACACACACACACACACACACACACACACACACACACACACACACACACACACACACACACACACACACAGAGTGTTGTCACATTATTGTTCATCTTTATTAATTTTAATTATATATTATCATACACACATAAAGTTAATAAAGATGAACAATAATAAAAAATATAATACTCTGTATAACATAAGATTAATAAAAATGAATAATAATATGACAATATTATTTATTAATATTAAATGGAAACCAATAATTATATTAGCAACAATCCATATTAAAAATACGAGCCTCAGTAACCAAAAGTATAATAAACATATACTAATAAACAGTGTTAATATAAAAGTTGTTTAAGCGCTCTTTTTTATGATAGAAAAATACCTCAAACATATAACACAACTTGCAAAAAATCCCGCTTTTTTACAAATATTTCTATGATGTCATATTAATACGTAATTAAACTAACATAACGGGTAACATAATGGTAAAACCTTTTATAGACAAAAGAATATGTAAATAATTTTGGGCAACAAAACTCTCAAGGCATATTTTTTATTAATATAACAGTAAACATAGCGCTAAATTTTTCACTTACCGTTATGTTAGCGTTATATTTTTTACAGTGTAGACTTAAAAAATACTAAAAAATTTATTAATTTTTCAGCATGCTTAAATAGACAAAATATATTCACTGTGTATGAGCTATATTAATTAGTTAATTTAAAACAAAATTTTGTTTTAAATCAACCAACCTTATGTGTTATAATACATAACAGAAGGTCTTAAAAATGTAAAATACAAACATTATTGACTTGAATTTGTGAATGTTTTGAAGTACGTCATGTAAAGTTTACTTAGTTGCTAGGGTTAAATTGAGAGTGTTCAAAAGAAAAAGATATATTTATCAGTTTAGACAAAAATAAACTAATTTTATCATGAGATGGAGAATTAAATTCTGTATAAATTTGGTTTAAATTAAAAAACTTATAGGAAACCCCTTACGGTATCAAAATATGTTTGCTAATAAACGCTAACTTTGTTTTCACAGTACTTCAGTCGCGCACTTTTAACACCACGCGATATAAAACTATAAATAAAAATTTTTTTATAAATAATTATTGGAAAGTTTATTTGCTAAATTATTTTTTTGCATACTCATGTAGGTGTTACCGCCTGTATGTTAAATGTGTGCACAAAGCTTTATGTAAATGTAAATAAAAAAATAAATACTTTAAGTTTTTAAAATACCATTGCAACTAGGAAATTTTGAACTTAGGGGGAATATTTATTTTTAGAAAAATATCGATAATCAAAAGCAAACTATGATATAAAATATGGCTTTATCAAGGGGTAAAATGAAAATTGTTGTTTTATTAAGTGTTTTAGTTTTTTTAAATATTTTTTGAAGAAAAGAAATCATGGAAAATCGTCATATATTTTTAACCGACTTATGTTTACCTCTATGCAAGTTAAACTTGAAATTTCCTTTTATTGTTTAAAATTTTTTTTGAGTTTTTGAAATGTTTTCATTGATAAAATTAAAGTTTGAAAAATGCATAGTAGAGACCTAACCTTTGACTCGATTGATTGCGAACCTCTGATTAAACCAAAAAAAGTGACATTTTCATTATCAAACGATGTTGCATACATTAATCCTTATTCACCAACAAAGCATCTTTTGCTCAGCAATCTAACCACTGAACAACTTTTACTCAGAAATATTAGTCATGAATGCAAAGATACGATTCCAATCTTAAAAAAGTCACGCTATTGTTTCAAAGAAATTTTTCAAACTGAAGAAAACCTATGTAACTTTGAGGGCGCGCGCATTAAACATAAAAACAAAAATATTTTAAAGAGTCGAAAAAACCAAAGTTTTTTAACTGAAAGTGAAAACTCAGTACTACTTAAAAACAGGTGTTTCACTGAGGACGGGTGTCTGAAAAAGCTTACGCAACGCTCGCTTCCTGAAAGAGCAATATTTTCTCCAAGTAGAGAAAAAGATTTATTGACAAATATTCCGATTGTAAAAAAAACTGAAAAATATTTAATACCGCAATATCCCATGGATTTGGAATCAAAAAACTTCTTGGTAAGAAAGAAGAACTGCATTAAAAAAAATTTTTTTCCTCATCTGTCTCCTGCAAAACCAATCAACCACCCGAATTCGGAAAACATCTATAAAGTTTCAAACGAATCTTCAAATCAAGATTTTGAACATTTTTCTAAAAATACTCGTTTACAAATATCGCAGCGATTTACGGTCTCTCACAACGAGCTTAATCACATAGATACTTTAAAAGAAGAAGATTTTACCGATATGCATGTTTCAAAATATCCGAATTCTAAAACACAACAACATTCTTTACCACCCCTTTTCAAAAAACACAAGTCAAAAAAATTTATTAAAAAAAACTGTGTTTGACAAATTTGCACCAAAAAAAACCTTTTTTAATTTAAAAAAAAGAAAACCTGTTTAAAAAATATCAGGATTCTAAAGGACAGTTTTTTACAGATAAAACGTTTTTGAGCATATATATATTATTAAATACATTTTTTTTAATTTTAATAATTTCAAAAATGTGGAACTAACTTTATAACAAAGTTATAAAAAATCTTATTACTAATTTATTAGTAAACTTTTAGTAAACTTAGTTAACTAAAAAGTTTAAAATAAAATCATACTATTAGTAAACTATCTTCATACAGTTCATTTTTATTACTAAAAGTAATAAAAATTAATCATAAAATAAATAATAATTGAAAAGCTTTTAAATTTGTGGTTACTTACACTTGTTATTTACCGTGTTATTTACTCATTTTTACGCAAAGTGATTTACTGTGAATCGGACTGTTTGGAAAGTAAGAAACTTTTTGGAAATAGTAAATTTTTTGCTTGAACTGTATATAAATATAATGAAATATAAATACTTATATATATACTAATGCTATATATAAATACTTTTTAGATTAAATACTTTTACAGTATTTTTGTTAAACTACCTGTCTGCTGTTAAAATAAAAAACGAGGTTTTATCCGTATTGGGTTAAAACTTGCGTGTAAAATAATCGTATTGCGTGTAAACTTGCGTGTAAAATAATCGTATTTTATATTTGAAAAAAAAAGTAGACTAACTTTATTCTTAAACAATAAATAAAAAAACAGTAATATTTTAAAGAACATTTAATAGAATTACATAACAATGCGACATTTTAAATTTGGCATTGTTTTTAAAATGTTTCATAAATATTTCATAAAATATTTTAAATATACAATAGGGCTATTTCAAATGCATATATAGGGTTATTTGGAAATTCTAAATAGTCTGTTTTAACCGTGAACGTAAAATTTTGTATATATATATATATATATATATATATATTAGAAGCAATAGATGTGTCAAGAATGGCAAAGTATTTAAAGCATACAGTTGTTAAAATAAAGACGATCTGCAAAAAGCTGTTTATTCAGTGCAAAGCAAAACACTCACTCTTTCTGATACTTGGAAGAAATATAAAATTCCAATTTTCACTTTAAGTGGAAATTATTGACTGAAAAATGGTCATAGAGCAGCAGGTCGACCTAAGATGTTTAGTGTTGAGGTGTACATATAATATAATAATAAAAATATAGTAATAGCCAATTCAATATTATAATAAACATGCTAAAAGAGGTACAATATGAAATTTGCAAAAAAAATTCTCAAAACATTCCCAGACGTCAGAAATTCGTAAAACATTTATAAGAAAAAAATATCAGAACATGTAACTAGTTCCTTTGACATAATAGGAGAGCTGGTTCTGAAAAAGAATTTTTTGCACACTCAAAAAAAATAGCAAGACTATCATCATTCAATAGGGTTACTAAAAGTTTTTATAAAAGGTCAGATAAGCTGGAAACATTTAAAGACACACTCTAAAAACAATCCGTTAGAAAAAGCAACGGATTGCTTTTTTCAATTAAATTGTATTTTAAATAAGTATTTTTAATACATTGTTTCCAGTTTAGGATGTTGAATGCTGGATCTTCTTAACTCAATGCATGGGTTTTGCTTGGGTCTCTGTTTTTGCGACTAGGCAACTCATTCTATTATCTCCTAATGAGGGTTTAGCTCTAAAATTCAGTTTTATGGTTATGAGGCCGGCTGGTAGTCAGGTTTCCCGAACTCTGTGGTAGCTCTCAGAGAGGCTGAGTCCATCAACAGCTGAAAAATATCAGAGTACTAACAGTGCCATGTTGCGCATGGATGGTGTATCTGTTTGTACTTTTGGTGTGTATTGCTAAGGCTACATTTGGAGCCCTTTGTTGCGGCTTAGGGTTTATTAATAGTAATAAGGCAATTGCTTGGGCTATTAAACAGTGTACTGAGTACTATCTATGCTTTGAGTCAAGTTCTTTAACAAATTTAAAAATGAATAAAGTACCAAAAACTTAAAAACACAAAAAACCATTGTCATCACCAAGTTCTCTAAACCTATCATTCACTAATATTCGTGGACTTCGAAGTAATTTTTCTTCTGTTGAGTCTTATCTCTTGCAAAGTTTACCAGACCTACTTGCTCTTTGTCAGACTAATTTAAGTTCAGCTGTCTCATCTTGTGATCGTAGTGTTGATGGTTATCTTCCTTTAATTCGTAAAGACTCCAATAGTCACATGCTTGGCCTGAGCATTTATATTCGTAAGAATTCATCCATTTGTCGTGAAACTAGGTTTGAATCTACAGACAAATCTTTTATGTGCTTTCGTTTAGCACCATTTCACTCTATCACATTTCTCTTTGTTCTATATTGCTCTCCTTTATCTCAAGGCTGCACTCTTTTTGATGTTATTTCTGATCAAATTAACCAAGCTCTTTTTCTTTAACCATTAGCTAATATTGTTGTTGTCGGTGACTTTAATGCTCATCACACCGAATGACATGGCTCTAGTGTCAATGACTCTGCTGGCATTAAAACTTATAACTGTTGTCTTTCTCAATCTGTAACTCAAATAGTCAACTTTCCAACTCGCTTCCAGACAACCGAAATCATTTACCTTTTCTTCTCGACTTATGTCTTGTTTCTGATCTTAGTCAGTGCTCAGTTTCTCCCCATTTACCCCCTAGTTGCTTCTGATCACAGTTTGATCTCTCTAAAACTAATATCTCATTCTTCTTCATCATCTGAATCCCTCTATCATAGCTGACTGGGACTCTTTCCGTAATTTTCTTCGTGATGGTCCTTGGGTAGAAATCTTTCGTTTTCCTGTCAACAAATGTGCTTTTTACATAACATCGTGGATTCAGGCAGACATAGAATCTTTTATTCCCTCTCGACTATTTCAGGTCAAGCCTCACTCTCCTTCATAGTTTTCCTCACATTGTGCTGCTGCGATTGCCAATCAAAAAACAGTCACTTCCATATCTATCAGCAAAACAATTCTCCAGAATACAGACGTCTGTTTATTACTGCTAGAAACTATTATAAAAAGGTTTTGTCTAACGCTAAAGCCCGCTACTCTCAGGTCATGAAATCTCGTATTTCATCACAAACATTAGGCTCTCGCGACTTCTGGAGAATCTTTAATAGTATCAATAATAAGGACATATCTGTTATTCCACCTCTCTTGAATGGTTCAGACTTTGTCACCTCACTTAAAGACAAAGCTGAATTGTTTGCTAAGAACTTTTCATCAATATCATCTCTTGATTCCATTAGTTGCGTTTTACTTGATATAGCCAACAAACAGGTTAATCCATTGCTTGACATTCATATCACTCCAGCTTCTGTATATAAAGTGATTTACTGTTTAGACTCTTCTTCGGCTTGTGGCGCGGACAACATACCTGTTATAGTCTTGCAGAAGTGTTCTCCGGAGCTGTCGTCTATACTCTCAAGGCTATTCAACTGATTTGCTAACAGTAATAATCGATAGGTTTTATCGTGCAATAAATAGAGGTGGAGAGGTTAAAGCTATTGCTTTTTACATTTCTAAAGCTTTTGATAAAGTTTGGCATACTGGTCTTCTCCATAAGCTTTTTTCTTACGATGTATCTGGTAACATCTTTAAAGTTATTGAATCTTTTCTTTCCAATCGTAGTATAAAAGTTGTCTTCAATGCACAGCACTCTTCTTCTTATTCTGTAACTTCAGGGGTTCCTCATCGTTTAATCCTTGGCCCTATAATCTTTTTAATTTACATTACCAATCTTCCATATATTCTCACATCTAAGGTGGCATTGTTTGCTGATGATACTACCATTTATTCTTATCGTGATAAGAAACCAACACCCTCTGATTGCTTGGAAGGGGCATTTGAGCTTGAAAAGGATCTCACTTCTGCTACTGCATGGGGCTCACAGTGGCTGATGAACTTCAATTCAGATAAGACTCAATTTTTTTCAGCCAATCGTTATCGCAATAATTTAGATCTTCCTATATTTATGAACGGTAATGTACTCGATGAGTCAGCCACTCTTCATCTTCTAGGATTAACTCTTACTTCCGATCTGTTTTGGAAACTATATATTAAGTTCGTTGTAAAATTAGCATCTTTTAAGGTTGCATATCTTTATCGAGCTCGACACTTTTTTACTTCGTATTCTATTCTCTGTCTCTATAAATCTCAAATCCGGCCTTGTATGGAATACTGTTGCCATATCTGGGGCGGATCTTTCAATGATGCCTTTTCTCTTTTAGACAAGGTGCAAAAGCGCATTGTAAACATAGTTGAACTTGCTCTTGCAGCCAACTTCCAACCATTATCACATCGTTGTAATGTTGCTTCTCTTTCTCTTTTCTACAAATACTATAATGGGCACTGCTCTAAAGAGCTAGCGTCTCTTGTGCCATCTACTAAAATTCATTCTCGTGGTACTCATCATTCAATTAAGTCTCATCCTTTTTGACTGTTTCTAAGTGCTCCAAAAACTTTTATTTGTCTAGTTTTTTTCCTCGAACATCAGTTCTTTAGAATTTGCTTCCTTCATCTTGCTTTCCTGATTCATATAATTTGCAATCCTATAAGTCGTCTGTCAATTGTTATCTTGCTGTACAATCTTCATCTTTTCTCTTCTAGTAACTTTCAACTCTAATTAGTGATTGCTTGTAGCCTTGTTGGAAACAAAGGTGTTTAAAAAAAAAAATTTATAACTTGTCTAGTCCCATTGGATTTGACTGGATTTAACATCATCAACAAAAAGGTGCTAATTTGGAGAAATCAAAAGTCTTTATCCACAGCCTATTGTAGACCCATAAGATTTGCATACAAAACGGAATCCAACAAATCTGTGATCAAAAAAGATCGGTACGTTAAAAGTGAAATAGAAAGCTTGGGTGTGATTTTATTAGAGGTTTGTGGATCTACTATCGAAGTGAATTGTATTATTGAATTTACAATAATTGATGGGAAGGTTTAAACGATATTATCTGAAAAAACCAACTTATACCAATGCGTGTGTGGTTTCTCTCCAAAAAATATGAATAGTCTTGATACCGTTAGTATAGATTATATCAACAGAGAGTTCAAATATGGTCTTTTCATGCATGGTTTTAATTTTTTGAGATAATTTTGCGCATTGTATATAAAAAAAAAACAAGGAAGTGGCAAGCAAGATTTGAAGAACACAAAGAAAAGGCATCTGTTGCTAAACAAAAGATTCAAACTGATTTTATGAACAAAAGGTACTTGTTGTTGATTTTCCTAAAAGTAGTGGTTCTAGAACAAGCAACGTTGACAATACTTCAAGGCGTGCTTTTCCAGCATATAAAAAATAGCTGAACTTCTGGGTATAGACCAAAATCTTATATTCAAATTTTCCATTGTCTTGGTAACACTCTCTCTCCAGGATATGAAATAGACTGCTTAAGATTCAAGGATTATTGTTTTAACACTGTTAGACTATATATGTCCCCTTATCCATGGTATTAAAAGCTCAATCTGTGCACAAAGTATTAATACATGGACATGAAATAATTGAAAGCCTTACATTACTCATCGGACTTATGTCAGAGAAAGCTCAAGAGGCTAGAAATCGAGACTTGAAATCTTACCGCAAAAATTTCAGCCGAAAAAACATCCAAAAGAGCAACAAATACTAATCTGATCGACAGACTCCTAGTGTCCACTGATCCTGTTCTTTCATCACTGCGTTAATCAACATCACACCGAACAAATTATAAAATGTTTCCTTCATATGTTTTAAAAACTACTTAAACAATCTTCAAACGATATTATTGTTTAATAAATTTTTGATATAACTTGAAATTGAAAATATTTTCTTACGCTGTTTTTTGCTTTTATTATTGCTAAAACATTCTTTACCTAAATACTTAATTGTTATTCAATATAGGTGGGTCGAAAAATCAATAAAATTTATTCAAGAATCAATTTACCCTTTTGTAGCTAAGGAAAATCTATTAACTAAGCATTATAAGTATCCATAGACTAAATATAAAAAAATTATCACTTTTATAAGAAGCACGATCTCATATTGGTACTCGTGCCAAATATAGTGAATATAGCACTTGTAAAATATCTGCAAATACCAAAAAAAGGTTGTTGCTAAGCAAAATTAAGATATCCATAGCAACGAAATAAAAAATTTTTACCTTCATAAAAAGCAGTCATCATATTAGTACGCATGCTAATTTTAGTGAGTATAACCCTATTATTAAATTAGTTATGAATTTCGTCCAGTAAAAGTGAATTCTGGTCCACTGTGCACTGTAAGTTTAAATTAGTTGTAAAGCTTTTTTTTTTTACTTTTTTTTTTTTTATGTTGCAACGAAGTTTATTGTTTGTTGATATTTCTATAGAACTTGCTACTTTTGACATGTGGCATTCAGGAATGAGGTATCAAATTTAAATTCTAATATTAATACTTTTAACCTGTTTATTATTATTAAATAAAAAGTTGAAAGACTTTTTTTTCTTTTATTCTTGACAACTACTGATGTGTGTAAAAATTTTAGAACATTTTAGTTAGCAGGTAAGGTCATCTTTCGTAGCGCATTTAATTTTTGTTTAATACATCGAAATGTAGAACTTTTAAAGAATAAAAGAACATAACTTTTATTAGAAAAAAAGAATTAGCAACAAATGTTTCTTACAGGGTTATTAGTAAAAATTTACTTTCATTTTATGTTATGGTATATCATTTATATTCAATATTTTCTTTATTGTGTTTGAAGGTTTGTTTATCTTTAAAGAATTTTAATACTGTTGTAACTTCGTGCACACACACGAAATTACAACAGTATTAAAAATTAAAACCTAGTATAGTAACAATTGTATACATGTTTGTGTTTTTTATATAAATAATTTTTAACCTTGAAAATTTTTGAATGTAATAACTGTACTTATAATATATATATTAAAAAACTTTTTATATTTTTATTTAAATTTTTTAATTTTTATTGTAATTGAAAGTTTCTATATTGAATTAAATTATTATAAATATTTAATTAGTTTTCAATTTAAAAGTTAAAGCGTTTTTAAAGCTTGCTAAAAAATTTCTCCCAATCATGTTTGTTTGTATAAGTAGTACTGCTTGCATCAGATGTTGAATATTATGATAAAATAATCTATATATTAAAAATATGGACTATTTTGTAATGAAATCTCTATTCTATCTGGCTTGGTTCCTATTAAGGAAATTATAAATTATTCAATACGATGACGTATTAAATTCTTTATTTTACCAAAACAGCAAAAGCCGCCTAGTGTAATAATTCCTTTATTTTAACGGATTGTTAGTTGCACGAGCGGAATAAATCCGTAATTTCAACGGACTAATATCGACGAACTTCAATCCGTTAACATAACGGAAAACCCGTTGGTGCAATAGCGGCAGATGTAGTTTGTTCCCAGGAAAAAAAGTTCTATAGAATTTTTATAAACTTTTGGAACATATGGTCCATAGAAATTCTATAGAATTCTATAAAATTTCTATAGAATGTCTATTAATTTATATAGAAATTGCTATAAAACTTTATTTTCTATAAAATAAAAAGTAGAAAAAAAAGTTCTTTTGGAACTTCTATAGAAATTAACAGAGATTCTATAGAAATTTTATAAAATTCTATAAGAATTTCTATAGACCATATGTTCCAAAAGTTTATAGAAATTCTATAAAACTTTTTTCCTGGGTTGTATATAACGGTTTTTTTTTTAGAATGTGGAAGTAGCTACCTTAAAATTTTGAGCGATATAAACATTTTCTTAGTGCCAGAATTGTGTACTGGTACAGAATATGAATAAACATTCACTTTTAATAAAATTGAAGTGGTTTTTTTATTGGATAATCAAAAATTTTACATAATTTTATTTAAATTTACATTAGTTGTTGATAAATTTTATTGTTTTTTTCCTTTTTTATATTTGGTAATGAAAAGAAAAGTTTGTACTCTTTTAAAATAGTGTTACTTAACTCAATTTTCAGGGTCTTTGTTATTTTTGGTATTTAATTAAATATATATTAAAAATATTTTATTGGGTAGCGAAAAGTAACCATCTCACAAGAGATACTTTGCACCAATTTAAAACAATAATGAAAATGAAGTAAAGTAGCCCCATTGTATTTAAATAAATTATTTTCTGTTAAAATTACCAAAGACTACTCTAATTATAATGTTTTGTTGTGAATCTTTTGATAAGAAATCAAAACTAAAATTAGTGTTTTTCATATGAAGTATATTTAGTTATATTATTAAGTTTATAAGTGAATTTTTAGGGAAAAATTAAATTTATAGAAAAAGAGAGAGCTTGTTATAGTTTTTCTTTGATTATTTTTTTCTTTACCTACCTTTAAACAATAAGGATATTAGAAACAATAAGGATAATAGAAACAATAAGGATATTAGAAACAATAAGGATATTAGAAACAATAAGGATATTAGATGGGTTTTAGATAAACTATTTTCACCTCAAAACGACGTATTCTAAAGACTAATACAGTTGCTTGTAAAGTTTGGTTCTGTAATGCAACCCAGTGCTTGCAATAGAAGACAATACTTTAAATCACTAATACGGAAAGTTTATTTATAGCGATTTAATAGATTTAATAGATTGTCTGCTCAAAAGATAAATGATAGATAATATACGAATTCTTGAACGCTATTATTAATCACTGCTGATTGTACATTAGGATGTTTCGTACTAAATTTTCGTTGAAAACAACTTTTAGGGAATAATCTATAATGATTTTGGTTTAGTAAAGCAATATTTTTACATAAAAAAAAAAATTTAATATATTTTTTAATGTAATTATCAACCTGAAAAATTTAGAAACAACTCAAAATTGTAATCTGTGAAACACGGAGCATAATTATTTAACTTTGAAACATAGAGCATAACAATTTAACTTTGAAACATAGAGCATGATTATTTAACTTTGAAACATAGAGCAAAATTTTTTAGTTCTTGGTATTTTCTTAGTATTGGTAGTAGAGATATTTAGAAGTCGATGAGTCAAAAGTCTACGATAATTAGTTTATGTTTAATTTGGTTAATTTATTTTGTAATATTATACTGTAATTGTTTTACAGTCAATAATAATTTTCTAACAGTAACAAATTTCTACATCCCATCTTGAGTCTAATAACTTAATCTCTGATAATCAATACGTTTTTCGATCTTCTCGTTCTACAGCTGGTTTGCTAACTGATGTAACTAAAAGATTCTACCGTGCATTAGATGGAGGCGGCGAGGTAAGGGCTATTGCTCTTGACATATTTAAAGCTTTTGATGAAGTTTAGCATGCTCGTTTTCTCTGTAAGCTTATTTTTTATTATGTACTATGAAACATTTAAGAGCATTAAGTTATTTTTTCTAACCACTTTGTTAAAGTTATCCTTGAAGGCCAACACTTATCTTTATTTCCAGCATCTTCTGTGGTAACTCAAGGTTTTATCCTTTGTCCTGAGTTGTTTCTTATTTACATCAATGATCTTCTTGACAATCTTTCATCTAAAAAGGCTCTATTTGGTGACAACGCAACTTTAGACTCCTGTTTTGACAAAAAGTATTTATATTTCCATTGCTTAGAATAGACAGCCGATCTTAAATCTGATCTCGCTTCTGTAACAGCTTTGTAGTGGCTTGTGAATTTCAACTCCAACAAAACTTAGTTGCCTACTGCAAACAACTATCGTAATACTGTTGACATTCCTTTAATAATAATCACAACGCATTGTAGACGTAGTTTGACCTGCTTTATCTACCAAGCTTGAGCCACTTTCCCATCATTGTAAAGTTGCATCTCTCTCTTTTTCTACAAATACTGCCATAGTCGCTGTTCAAACAACTATTATCTCTCAGTTTCATCAACCAAAACTAATTTTTACTTGACTCATTGTTCAGCAAAGCCTCATTATTTTACTAAATATATGTCCCCGCATGCTATAAAAACTTTTGTTCGTCTAGTTTTTTTCCTTGCACTTTACCTCTCTCCCTTCTTTAAGTTTTCCTGACTCACACAACCTACAGTTTTTTTCTTTACAGCTGTACAATCTTCTGTCAATCATTTTCTTGCACTTTAACTCTAATCTTTGTTTTCTTATAGCTCTTAGTTTAATAGTGGTTGCCTTGGGCAGCCTTGTTAGGAGTAAATTAGAATAGAGCTCATTTATCTGTAAAAGAAATCTCAGAGGTATCTAGTTGTAAATGGTCTAAATCCAATGCTTTATTTAAGAACTCTGTTGTCATATATCAAAAAATGCTGTCAGTTAAAATTTTATCTACCTGGAATAAGTTTAGAAACAATTCTTATCGAAAATAAACAAAAAAAAAAATTGTCAAATTGTATAAAGGTGAGTTTTTCAAATTGTTGGATATAACAAAAGTTAGATACAACGTATTACTTTGTGCTGATAAAAATGCTCCGTGTATGGAAGTTAACAATTTTTGGATTTAATAATGGAAGAGAATGTCAAATATGTGACCACATCTATCAGCTCTGCAGACCTTAAACTTTTTCATAAAGTTTTTCACCGCATGATGACATAACTGTGGTTCAATTTGAGTAATTTGCTCGATTATGTTTTCTCTCAGATGTTGAATGGTTTGAGGATTATTAGCGTATACTTTGCTTTTCATTAAACCCCTTAAAATGAAATTCAATGGTGATAGATCACATGATCTTTTTGGGCAGTTAACAGTTCAGCTTCAAGAAATTATTATATCACCAAGTTTCTCTGGCAAAATATTTTAATAGTATAGTTTAATATGATGTATTGTTGTTGCTGTTATTGTTGTTGTATTATAAATGTTGTATTGTTGTAGCTGTTATTGCAGCAGACATTTTAATGATATTAATAAGTTAAAATGTTAATAATTGTTTTTTAGCTAGAAACGAATCAATAAATCATAAAAACTTAGTAGAAGAGAGCAAATCAAAAGTATTGTATAACTTATAATATTGTATAACTTATAATATTGTATAACTTATAATATTGTATAACTTATAATATTGTATAACTTATAATATTGTATAACTTGGTTTTTAGACGAGATTAAATAAAAATAACAACATGATTTTTACTAATAAAAGTGTTCATGCGTTTTGCAATCATCAGGTAAAAAATACATTGTTTTTTTCGTAAAAAAAATATACTCTTAAAAAACAACGTGACGTCCAAAAACAATTATAAAACTGTTACTATTTGCGAGCGTGGTTTGGTTTTATAATCTTTGGGCTCGTGATTGTCAAGCAAGAACTTATTTTTGTGACAGCACTTAGATATTATTTCTGTTTTTTTATTTAATTATTCTTACATACCTTGGTATGATATTATGCGAAGTTTATCATGAAGGCAAAGCAAGCATTTTTTTGTTATGTTGCTGTAGGCGGGGACTCGTTTAATTATTGACCAGGTTAATTTGGGTGTTATTTTTAAGTTTTCTTTTATCTGCCATATAAACTTTGAAAGGGTGGTTGAATTTTTCAGCTTTTTTTTGTGAAAGAGTGTTTGTGGTTAGTCTATCTTTTTTTCCATTCACCTTCAGCTAGGCCAATATATTCTGGAGTGTTAGGAGGGGATACTATACATTTATAAATAACATTAGAGGCTCTACATTTTCTTATTATAGGAGAGTTTTCTTTATTTATGCAATTACAGGGTGGGTATTATTTTGGTCTTTCTGAACTGATTTTCTTGTAGTGGTTTTTTATTATTCTTTCAATATTTTTGGTACAGCTGTAACTCACTTTGATGGTATTTCGATTGAATGGTTTACTTAGGGGGTGGGATGTTGGAAAATGTTTGTCAATTAAATTAAGGAAGATATGTCCAACATTGGTAGAAACACTTTTACTATACGTGGGCTTGCACCATATTATATTTCTTTTTCTTTTCTTTTTTCTCTTTTTTGGGGGTTTTACTTTAAATTAAAACAAATGAAGTCATTTATTCTTAATTCATCTTCGTATTCTGGAATAGATAAATTAAATGTTTTTCATTTGAGGAATTCTGTGATAATCTGTCGTAAATAGAAATGGGGATTTGCTTTATTATTTGCGGAGGATGGTTGGGATTAGTGCGGATGCAACGTAGATTTTCATTTGGTTTTTTGAAAGGTAGGTAGGAGTTTTTTTCTAAGTTCAAGGATACATCTATGAAGTTGACTGCGGGTAGGTTTGTTTGGATCTCTATTTTAAAACCGATCATTTTTATAACTCTAATTGTGTTTTTTCGTATGCTATCAATTTGTGATCCAGTTTTTTCACGAAGTAGCATCAGACCATCGTCACATTAGTCCAACGTCTTTTTTATTTATTATTGTCAATTTCAATTTTCAAGTTATGGCGAAGAGAACATCAGAGTCATTACAAAGTCCTTGCTACTGCAGAAAGTCCTTGCTATTTTTTAACAACGAAACATGAAAAAAAACTTAGTACACGACTGCTTTGATTCTACAATGGGTTGTTTTGACGGTGCAGAAATTTGAGTACTAGTGGACCTATGTATATTAGATTCACTATCAAATTAATAAATAAAGAAGACGTTGGACTATGTCGTATAGACTTTGGACTTTTTTTTGCGTGGCGAACATCGTGGTGAACAGACGCGTTTTCTTACAGTTAAATATTTTTTGGAATTTTTTAAATTCGTTAAATAAAAATTGATATGTCTAAATCAGAAGAGTTAGTTTCGATTGCTATGATGAGAGAGGTACTAAATATTCAAAAAGAAACAATTTTGTCTTTTTTTCATGAAGCATTATCGAACATAAATGAGAGGTTTGATAACTTTCAATCTAGTTTTAAAGAAGTTCGGCGAGAACTCGACGAAATGAAATCTGGATTAAATTTTGTTGGCGATGTATTCAACGATAAAGCTAGAGCAGTTGAGGAAAAGATTAATAAAGTTCACGACGATTTATCAAATGTACGAAAAATGCAGGGTAAAATATCTTCTGACAATATTGAGTTAAAATTAAAAAGCGTTGATATTGAAGACCGTAACAGAAGAAACAATTTAAGAATTGACGGGGTCGTTGAAAATAACGAAGAAAAGAATTGGGAAAACACAAAAAAAAAGGTAAAGCAACTATTTAAAGATAATCTTGGTATTGAAAAAGATAGTATAATTGATCGGGCTCATCGAGTGGGAGTAGCTAATGATAAACGAGAGCGAACAATTGTCTTGAAGCTCCGGGATTACGAGGACAAAAAAACAATTTTGGAAAGAGCAACAAAATTAAAAGGAACTAATATCTTTCTAAACGAAGATTTTAGTTTTACCACGCGAAAAATTCGAAAGGAACTTTTTGATCAGGCGAAGATACATCGTCAAAATGGCTATTTTGCAAAAGTTGTTTACAACAAACTTATTGTTCACGAATTTCGAGAAAACACCCGCAACACAGATGTTATTCCGACATGCGTAAACGAGTACCGTAAACCGGGGTAACTTTGTACCAATTTTGATAAAGAAGATAACTTTTTGAAAAAAATGAATATTTTCCCAAAACTATTTTGATGCTAAAAGTTGTGCATTACTAATATCATTTAATTAGTAAAATGGCGTATTCATTATATTCACCAAATCCAAGATTTTATGGAAATAATGAGGTGGTCAATGTTACCCGGCAATGGGGTAACTTTGTCATAGTAAATTGTTTTTTTAGCACCGGATGTAAATTAAGTGTTATTAACCACATTTAATGTAATTTAAACTTACAGTAACTTTTATTTCAAAAAGGGATACCTAAAATATGTCAAGAAATTAAAAAAGGGACAATAAAAATAAATATAAACAGTATTAAAGAAACATATTAGCTAAAATAATTTATTTATTTTTCAATTATTTTTTTATTAAATGTCAGAAAAAGCAAAAAATAAGTACAAACAATTTGTAACATAAACTCTTTGTAACACAACTTATTTCAATTTATAACAAAACTTGTATAACACAACTTGTAACACAAATTGCGACAATTTGTAACATAAACAATTTGTAACATAAAAAACAATTTGTAACATAAACTCTGTTTTTTTAAAAAAAATTTAGGCATCTCTTCAGTAATCTATCATAAATTCAATAGAGACTGATTCACCTTCAGATGCTGTTTCTGTTTCACTATTGTATTCTACAGAAATAGATTTCCCTGGTTCAATTTTAAGTCTTTTTTTATTCTTATTTTTAATTTGTGTAACATCTTTCTTATCACCACCTTCATTTTTTTTTTCTCATTTAATATGTCTAAAAGGCTATGGTATAAAGCTTTACGAGGACTTAAGGCGCTTTCACTTGGTAATTTGATATATACAACATTAGGATTAAATGGCACCAAACCACAAGCTCTAAATCCACTGATTAAACTTTTTCTCGAACATTCATTAAATCATTCAGCAACTTAGAGAAATCTTCTTTTGGTAACGTTGCAAATTTTTTACCACGAGAAGTAAGTTTCCAACCCAGAAGTATACTTCTCCAGGCTTTTTTTAATGGTGCAAAGAATGCAACATTAAGAGGTTGAAGTAAATGGGTTGAATTGGGCAGAAGGCATATGAATCTAATGTTATATTTTTCACAAGAATGAATAACTTTATGACTTAAATGGGAGGAGAGATTGTCACCTATTAATGCTTTTTTTCCAGTTTGTTTCTTAATGCATGGCAATAATGTTTGAAAAAAACCAATCCTCAAAAGTAACTTCATCAAACCAGCCAGATTAGGTTCTATTATAGCAAGAATTTTTTGGGCCATGTTTTATCCATAAATTGTATAAATGTGTGCTTTTAAAAACTGTGTATGGTGGAAGAATTTCTCCAACACCATTTCCACAAAACATTACAGAGAAACAAGCTTTACTGCTATTCATTATTCTCTCAGGGTACTTAGTTCCACGCTTCATAACAACTTTTTTATTTCCAGGGTCATCACGCAAATTTGTTTCATCATAATTCCAAATTTTACAAGGTGGAACTCCTTCAAGCTCAAGTCTAATATTGTCAAAATAAATTTTTAATTGCTCTTTGTTTATAGCTGCACGTTTTCTTTTAATATTTGATGCTATTCTATGGGTTAACTGTGAACGTTTCATAAAACTTGAGACCCAATCATCACCAGGAATATTGTTTTTAAATATTTTTACAGTACGATTTTGTGATTTTAAATAACCAGCTACTAACATTTTAACATCAAGTTTATTTAATGGAAATCCCCAATCACACATGACCTTGATTCTAGATGTAAATAACTGCTCCTCATCATAAGTAAATATGGTTGGTGCACCAATGCATTTTTTATGCTTTGACTTTATTTTATTATGTATAGTGCTTCTTGGTATACTAAACCTTTTTGAGGCTTGACGAATAGACATACCTTCATTAATTGCACCCATACACTCTTTCAAAAGGATGGTATTAGAAGTGTTGTATGCACGTTTTTCAACACTATGCTTGTTATATTTACGAGGCATTATGCTTTAAACAAAAGTGAATATAAACAACACAAGCAAACTGCAATGTAGTAATTTATTAAACTATAATATAATTTTAATAAATTGCAATTAAATTTAAAAATAAGAGTCTCTAAATTTTGTTATAAAGTTAACAAAATTATGATTTAGCAACAACAACAACAAATAGTTTAACAAGAAAATATACTTTTTTAATAATCCTAAAACACATTCATGCTAAAAACTGTTTTTCAAAATAAACAATTCGGATAACATGCTTCAAAAAAATATTATAGTTAGAATAAATAACGATCAAACTACTTTAAAATGAATATTATTTACATGGCCAAAGTTACCCCAAAAGGGTATAAACCTACGGGGTAACTTTGACCACCTTGTAAAAAAACCAGAATGTTGTTACTTGAGCCTAAAACTTTTCACTTAATTTTATCTGAACCTTTGTCTTTAAAACAGAACTAAAACTGAGTTATTTGCTATCATTTTTATCTTTGCCCAGACAACATTCTGTTTTACAGTTTTTGATTGTGTTTTACCAAGATGTAGTTTTCATTCTTTTTCACTTATAGTAAAGAGCATTTGCAACAAACTTCATATCAAAATTTAAGCAAGAAAGATTGCATTTACAAATAAAACAAAAATAGTAAAACGTTACTTAACTGTTAAAAAGTTACAGATGTTTAGTTAAAAGTTTTAAAAATGGTCAAAGTTTACGGTAAGCGTTTTGAGTATTTTAGTTTTTAATTATATTAAATGTTTTTAAATTATACATTTTTTAAAAATGGCAGCGCTTTTTCCACAGAAATTAGATTTTCACAATTTAAATTTAGACTTTTTTGAGGACATCTTTATAAATAACCTATCAGAAGAAAATATAAATATTTTTCAAGAAACTCAAATGAACTTAATTAACACACCGCTCATTTTCTGTATTACACATAAACATTAGAAGCATGCAGCAAAATTTTGATAAACTTAAAGAATTTTTAAATATTTTAAACTACACGTTCGACATCGTATCTATTTCAGAGACTTAGCATGATACAGAAAGTTCTCTTGAATTAAATTCTAATCATATATTACCATTTTATAAACTAATAAGTCAATCAAGAGGAAATGTGAAAAAAGGAGGAGAATTAGGAATTTATGTCTTAGAAGAGTATGCTTTCAAGATAAAAAATATACTATGCTTTTCAAATGATAATTATGAAAGCCTTTTCATTGAAATTATTAATAAAAAATACCGAAACATTTTAGTTGGATGTGTTTATCGTCCACCAAGTGGAAAAATAAAAAATTTCGAAACTTTTATCAAAAATACGATTATGAAAATAAATAAAGAAAATAAGACATTATATATAACTGGTGACATAAATCTTGATGCTCTTTCTAACACAAAATTTCCAAAAATAAAATTTTTTTATGATATGCTTTTTAAATTTAATGTCTTGTCAACTATTAATAAACCAACGCGAGTAACAAAAACCTCTGCAACAGCAATAGACAATATTTTTATCAATAATTATTTAGAAACGACATTTGAAACCGGTATATTTTTGACAGATATTAGCGATCATTTCCCGATACTCATAAAAATAAAAAACTTTAAATCTATGTCTGATTGTCATTCTGTAATGTTTTAAAAGTTATACATCAAACAACGAAATTTAAAATTGAGTAACACTAATAAATTAACAAGTAGACTAAAACAAGAAACATGGAACAACGTATATAAATGTAAAGATACTAATGAAGCTTACAATGCCTTTTTAAGTACATTTTTGGAGTACTTTAATGAAACCTGTCCAAAAGAGATAACAACAACTAAGTCAAAAGCAATTGCTAGTCCGTGGATGGATAAATCGTTATTAGAGTGCTCAAAAAAAAAGCAAAAACTTTACAATAAATTTTTGAAAAATAGAAACAATGATAATGAAAAAAATTACAAAAATTATAAATTTTTTTACCAAGATCTCATTAAAAATGCAAAAAAAAAAAAATATTACAGTATTCAAATTAACAAATGAAAATTTGATAGCAAAAAAACATGGTCCATCATTAATCTCATGGGAAGAGAAAAAAAAAAACATGGTCCATCATTAATCAATGGGAAGAGAAAAACTAAATTCACCTTCTCTTCCTAAACGAATTGTTATTGAAAATAACGATATATTTTGTCAAAAACTAGTTTCAGAAGAATTCAATAAATATTTTACAAATATTGGTCCAAATCTTGTAAATAAAATTGTACCAACATCTGTATCATTTAAAACTTCAAATCCTTAAAACCACGAATAACGTTACCATGCTTGATTATGAATTAGGCTATGAAGAATTAGAGGCAGCCTTTGCCTCCTTAAAAAAAAAAAAAAGGCTCCAGGATTTGATGAGATACCTAGTGATATAGTTATTGCAAACAAACACAGTCTTAATAGACCCCTGATTCATATACTTAAGCTCTCATTAAATTCTGGGATATTTCCGGATGTACTTAAATTGGCAAAAGTAATTCCATTATACAAATGTAATGATCATTCTGACATTACAAACTACAGGCCTATATCAATACTTTCTGTATTTTCAAAACTCTTCCAACGTGTAGTTTATAATAGAATCTATGATTACTTCATTAAAAACAATTTTTTTACTCAAATCAGTTTGGCTTTCAAAAAAATCTCTCTACAGAGCATGCAATCATTGAAATAGTAAATCAAATAACTAATGGTTTTGAAAATAATAAATTTACTTTAGGAGTGTTTCTTGATTTATCAAAAGCATTCGACACAGCAGACCATTGCATTCTCTTAGATAAATTAAGGCATTACGGAATAATAAATAAAACTTATTATTGGATTAAAAGCTATCTTACAAACAGAAAACAATATGTAAATAATGTCCAATCTGGAGTATTAAATGTCATATGTGGAGTCCCACAAGGATCGATTCTTGGTCCACTTCTTTTTCTAATATATATAAATGACTTTTGTAATGCATCTTTAAAAATGAACTCGGTCATGTTTGCAGATGACACAAACTTATTTCTCACCAACAATGATATCAAGAAATTATATGCAGACATGAATATTGAACTGTGTAAAGTAAACAACTGGTTTAAGGCAAACAAACTCTCACTTAACGCTGAGAAAACAAAGTATATACTATTTCACAAAAATACACAAGAAGAAAATCTTCCTCTCAAGTTACCTAACCTATCTCTAAATGATAAACTAGTAAATAAGCAGTCCAATATAAGATTCTTAGGAATCATTGTTGATGAAAAATTATCCTGGCTTCCACATATAATATATATCCAGTCAAAAATCACCAAAATAATAGGTTTGATGTATCGAGTTCGCTCCTATGTCAATAAAAATAGTCTTAAATTAATCTACTTTGGGCTAATTCATAGCTTCATCAGCTATGCAAACATTTCATGGGCAAGTACTCAAGCGGCAAAGATTAAAAAAATTTGTAGTCTACAAAAACATGCCTGCAGAATCATTTACTCAAAAAATAGGCGTGAACACGCTAAGCCCTTAATGAAAGATATGAAAATGATGAATGTGTTTGAAATAAATATCTACCAGCATTTAATTTTCATGTATCGTTATAATCACAATATCTCTCCTATAAGTTTTAATAACAAGTTTAAAGTAAATAAAAATGATAGCTATAATCTTAGAGCGAATATGTCCAACACATATAAACTGCCTCGGATAATAAACAAATATTTAGAGTACAGCATTCTATATCGAGGTCCAAAGGTATGGAATACTTTTCAAAAAGGATTCAAAGGTACGGTAAATTCGTTAAGTTCATTCAAGTTTTTAACAAAAAAAGAAATTTTTAAAATATAAGAAACGTTTTCGGTTAATGATACTTTGAATAATTTCTCATAAATCTGTTTTTGTTTTATTTCTACTTTTGTTGGTTGCTTATCAATTTTATTAGCGAATTACGCGTTTTATTACGATATTTTATTAAAATTTTATTACGCATATTGTAACATATTACGATGTTTTTTTGAAATCTTGTTATAGGGGCTCTATGAAAAGATTGCGATAACGTACTGTCATCCTCATCTTCTTTGAGCCCCTATCTGTTTTACTTATTTTATTTATTGAAATTTTGTATTACGAAGTTGTAAAATCTTATATTATATTAAAACAGAGAAAGAAAAAAGAAAAAAAAATATCGTGACGATGGTCTGATGGTACTTCGTAAAAAATTGCAAATTTTAAATCATAGCCACATTCGTTTGCGAAGGTAACTTTTTACGGAAAAAACTGAAATTTTTTAGAAGTCTTATTAGTAGGTTTTATATTGAAGTAATAAAGTTATTATTGAAATTATAGTTTCCTTATAGCAGTATTTAATGGCGAAAGGTTATGCTAATGTGGTGGCTCCAGAGAGCAATTGAGAACCTGGACGTGTTAACCTTGGCATTTTTAAACCTACCACTCAAAGTTTGTCACATTCTGATTTAATGAGTCGTTACGGTGACCTAAATTGTAGTGTGGAGGATTTTTTGGAAGTTCTTGCAAAAAAAATTTACTATGCTACGTCTGGGGTGTTACAAGGCACTATAATCATCGGTACTTTAATTTTGTTGTTAACAAAGTCAGTAAAGTATCCAAATTTTTCGAGACTGAAATTGTTATTAAAAACGTTTCTCTAACAATTACTCAAAAGTTTTTTCGCAACATACATGTACAGGTGCAAAACATACCTATCGGTATCCTATTAAACGGCGGTTCAAAAGCTTTAACCACTTTAAGTAAATACCTTGTGGCAGGTAGAGGAAGCTTTGATTTCTTCAGCTGCCAAAAGGTTAAGGTTCATGGAGAAGATATATTAACAGTTAATGTAGGAATTATAATCAAAAACTGGCAAAAGCAGCACATTAACCCGTTGCCAAGATTTCAAAGTGTTGATGGATACACACTAAGATACAAACACAACGGACAACCTCAACATAGCTCAAAGTTTGTAAACTTAAGCACTTTCTAAATTTTTTTGATTTGTCTTTTGAAGAGTTTGAAAGTGCTTTTAAATTGTTAGAGTCAAGTAAAGCAGTTAGTCCAGATGATGTCAATGGGAATATTATTATAAACTGTTTTGACGTTTTAAAAGACATAATTTTCCAAATTTTTAAATGCTCTAATTAATCAGGGAGTTTTTCCCAATGATTTAAAAATAGAAAAAATTATTCCTATATTTATAGAAGGAGAAAAAACTAATGCAGAGCCGGAACGCCCCTCAATTTGAGAGGGTTATGAATTTTATATGGTCATTATTTTTTAACGCTGAAAGATAATACTATGAAACTTAAAATTTATGGATGAATATAAGTCTAATTGAGAACAGTACAAAAAATATTTCATCAACTTGTTGCTCTCACGTTTGGGGCAGAAGAGGGGGCACAAAATTTGGGGCTTTTTTGTTCCCAGCCTCCAATCATCACTATTTTTTGCAAAGCATCCTCAATTTGACATAAGTATAAACATATAAATGTTTGGCGTTTGCTCCATGTCTTAAAGTTAGCTATCTCAAAGACCAAAAAAAGCTGGTTCCGGCTCTGTAATGTAAAACACTATCGTCCAATTTCTATCCTCTCTGTTTTTTCTAAAATTTTCGAAAGAATTATGTACAACAGAATATACAATCACCTTTTATCAAACAAATTATTATATAACATGCAATATGAATTTTAAAAAAATAATTCAACATAGCATGCTATTATTAAGATTACAAGAAGTATATCAGACTCATTTAATAATTCTAAATTCATATTGGGAATATTCATTGATTTAGCAAAAGCGTTTGATATCATTGATTATAAAATTCTTGCTGAAAATTAAAATATTATGGTATAACAGACAATGTTTTAAAATTGTTAAAAAGTTATTTAACTAATCGTAAACAATTTGTTTACGCCAATGAAACATTTTCATCAAGTTTGTTAAATATTACATGTGGAGTTCCTCAAGGATCCAAATTAAGACCTCTTCTTTTCCTTATTTATATTAATGATCTATACAAAGCCTCGGTTTTAAAAACAATTATGTTTGCTGATGACACTAATTTATTTATGTCACACAAAAGCATTCCTACTCTATTTCATTGCGTGAACATCGAGTTAATCAAAATATCTGACTGGTTTAAGACTAACAAATTATCTCTTAACATTGATAATACTAAATGGATTCTTTTCCATCCTCTAATCAAAAAACATAAACTGCCAACTAACATGCCTCATCTTGTTATTGACAATATTCAAATTAAACAAGTAACAGTAACCAACTTTCTAGGTGTTTGTATAGATGAAAATCTTACATGGAAAAGTCACATTAAAAACTTATCAAGTAAAATTTCAAAAAGTATAGGAATATTGTACAAAGCAAGAAATGTTTTAAATAAACGTACTTTAGTACAATTATATCACTCATTTATTCATTGTCACATAAACTATGCAAACATTGCTTGGGGTAGTACAAAAAAAAATAAACTTAAACCTCTCTATTGTCAGCTAAAGCATGTAGCACTTCTCATATATTTTAAAGACCGTTATACTCATGCCAAGCCTCTATTATTTGAAATGAAAGTTTTTAATATATATGAGATTAACATTTTTAATAATCTTTGTTTAATTTTTAAATGTAAAACCAATTCATCTCCTATTTCTTTCCATAATTTGTATTCATCGAAAGATAAAAATAAATACATTTTACGCAATGATAATTAAATTAAGCAGCCCATTTTTCAAACAAATCTTTTTAAATTTTGTATTGATTATCGCGAACCATTCTTATGGAACAAAATAGTTTTAAACAAATCATTTTAAGGTTGTCCCATCTCCATAATAAAGCTTTGAAAATAATATATTTTCAGTACAATAACTTTAAATCTAATGTGCTATACCTAATTTCCAATATATTAAAATTAAGCGACTTTGTGATATTCCTTAACTGCCAATTTGTCTGGAATTATTATCACAAAAACCTTCACCTATCATTCAACAATTTCTTTACAAATACAAATAGTCACTATCCTCTTCCCTCCATCAGTAGCTTAAACTTAGTTATTCCAAAACACCATTCTGCTAAATATGGAATTAAATCCATTAAATATCAATCTATTACCTCATGAAACAAACTACCTCCTGATATAAAATCTCTTAATTCAATCTCTGAATTCAAAATCAAGCTTTTTAAATACTTGTTAAAAAAATACAATTAAATATTTCTACAAATTAATGTTGGAATTCTTTATTATGTATATTAATTGGTGATCCTTCAGTTTTTTTGTTTGATTTTTTTAACATTTTGAAATTTTTTTCTATCTGTCATTTTTAAACTTTTTTCATTCTAATATTATTAATATTAGTACCAATATTTTGGCATTCTTTATTTATCTATTTATTTATCTCTTTTCATTCAACCATTCTCTACTTCGTACTAAATGTTTGTTGTCGCTGTCATTATTCACTTAATTTTTGTTGCTGCTGTTATTGTCCTTACTTATAAAAATCTATTTTTATTATAATTGTTATCATTTTGTTACTATTATTATTATTACTATTATTGTTATTATTATTGTTGTTATTATTATCATTATTATTATACTTAGTATTACTGTTATTAGTTATTATTACTATTTTCATCATTGACTATAAGGTTATGTTGTATATTCAGGTATTTACTTTATATTAGTACTTGTACTATTGTAAATTTCCTTGAAATGTTATAACTATTTCGAAATATACTTGATTTGGTTTGATTGATTTGATTTCATTTTAAAAAATTTTACTGGGGATTTTATGAATCAAAATAACTACTTTTCTTTTAAACGAAAGTTCAAAGAACCCATTTTTACAACCGAAGATGTAACAATATACTTTTGATATTTTTTTTAGTGATCTTCCTTTTTACCCTCTATTTAACCATTAATCTATAAAAATTATATATGTATTATTAACAACTGTAATATGTAATAAGGTATCTTGTATTTGTAACGGAATATTTTAAGTTTCTTACTTCGTTAACTTATTTTTTATCTTGTAAATACCTTATAAATTTTAACACGATCATTTCTCAGCGGTACTCGACGTCAAGACCATATGGTCTTCTACGAGTTCCCGCGTTCTTTTATTATTTAATAACAGGGGCGGATTAGGCTTTTAAAAAGGCCCGGGAAATGCTATCATGAAAAAGGCCCACCAAGTGACCTTTTTTTAAAATCGTATTCGCTTGTAACCCCTCACTTTTAAATACTTTTGTAACACTATTGAACAATAAGGACTTGTATACACTTGTTTAAAATCAATAAAGATGTCATTTAAGTACATGTGTTATATTTGTATTATAAATTCATATTTAAATCACAAAAACTAAAAATCATAAAAACAGTAACTTTTTTAATTCACCACTCGATTTAGCAAGTTCATCAATAATTTCATCGTTGGTTATGTTACTCAATATGTCCTTTTCAATGCACATCATCAACAGTGAGTCCAAGTGATCTTCTGTCAACTGACTTCGCAATCTTGTTTTGACACATTTCAACTTGCTGAAACTCCTCTCACAAGCCACTTGGGTAATTGAAATTGTGAGCATGAATTTGTAAGTCCTGTGCAGCATGCAGTAGCTCTTGCCGTAAAGATTATATTTTCGAAACACATGGTAGCTACAGTAAATGCACGAGCGACACTTCTTTAGAGGGCCGCATTTATGGTTGGTGGCGTCATCTTCATTTTCAACCTCATCCTCATCAATCGTGATTTGATCAGAACAATCGTAACTCTCTTCCAATGTTTTTTTTAAAACTGGCCACTTTTTAACAAAGTCCAACAGCTCAAGCAACAGCTGCGCTTCTTCGCCTAAAATATAAAAAGATAAAGATAATCTTATAAATATTCAAAATAAAGAACAAAAAAAAAAAAAACCTTATCTAATGCTAATTAAAAATTTAATGAAGTTTACCAATTTGGAAAACAAAAATACTTAAGCAATTACTAATAAAATTTAACAAGAAACCAATCAATTATATTTATAAGTAAATTTACACACCTGTTGCCGAAATATGACATCAGATTTTCTGAAGGGCTTTTTTTGGAATATTACATTCCAATAACTCAGAAAATCCGTTGGGGTCAAAACAACTCATATCAGAGTACAGTTCACCGTGTGATGCAAACCGAGTCGACAGACTTCTTAACACTGTGTCTAGAATACCATTGTGGACCTCTATTTCAAACTTTTTTAAAGGATCTGTAAGTGGATCATCATTTGCTAATTCTCCTGCCATTACTTTTTTTATTCTTTTTTCCGTACCATTGGCAAATCTGTCTGTATAACACAATCACATTCTTTCTCGTCAAGAATGGTTGCGGACACATTAATGAAATGGTCTGCAGCCACCTTAACTTGATCAAAATTGCGTGATTGAGTCTGAATTTCTGAAATAGTTACTTTAACCATCTCAAACGCCTTTATGAAATTCAATCCAGACGTCTGTAGGTATTTGGACAGTGGTGTGGTTGGCTCCATTATTCTTAGATATACAAATCCCGTCAGTACAGTCTTATACTTCAATAAGGACGTTAATAGACACTGCGCATCATAGCGTGCTTCAACACTTAATTTAGTGGAAGAGACTGCTATTTACAGTACTTGAACGACGTCTGTGTATAATGCTCCTTCACCGTCGCGAAACGTACCAAAAAACTTTTGAAGGGCATTGTGTTTGGACCCCCATCTAGTAGCACCGATAACACTTAGTCGTTTGTGAAAGTTTTGGCCATTTTTTTCTTTCATGTGATCAGTCCAAAGGTCCATTCTCAAGTAGGACTCACGAAAAAACATAGCAGTCTTTTGAAGTATACCAAAAAGTGTCATTGAAGCTTCATTACTGTTGGTGGCGTCACATACGACCAGATTTAAAACATGCGCATAACACCATGTGTGAGTGTGTCCAGGAGACGCTTTTTCTGAGAATGTAGTAAATCCATTGTATGCCCCGGCCATATTAGACGCGCCATCAGTACTATCTGACACACATTTAGTAATATCAATGCCATTTTGTTCCAAAACATTTGACATCAATTTGCACAGATCACTGCCTTTTCCAGAATGTGAATCGACAAAACCAATAAGTCGCTCCTCAACTTTGTCGGTAACGTATCGCAGGACTATTGCACATTTATCCGCTTGTGTTACATCTTGAGTTGTGTCAAGTTGCACTGAGAATTTCCCGCTTGTTGTACTTCTTCAGCAATGGCACTTTTCATTAATTTAGCGATTCCTAATATAATTTGGTTTACAGTGGATTTGGAAATGAAAGTATTTCTGTTAGCTCTATTCCTCTTATCCTGTTTATCATTCAGCATGCCTTTGTCGATAATTTCCTTCAAATACGCTTTTAGAATTTCATCGTACTTCGCAACAAGAATCACGATTTTAAGAAATGTTCCATGATCCACTCTGTCGTTAGCCAAAACATTGACGGCTTCGCAACCAGCCTTACCTCGATATGGCATACCACGTTTACCAATCACTTTGACAATTGACACTATTCTGTCCACGATCAATCTACGATGTATAACTTGCTGTTTTCGTAGACTATATTGCTGACCTTGTACCATATCTAGAATGGTTCGATTGGCAGAGAAATGTAGATAAGCCTCGACACATTCTTGGTGTCTCTTTGACGATTCGTATTCCACAATACGTTGATGAATATGAGTCCAACTGTTAAAACCTGTTACAAACGAACTTGGTTTCTGCTTCTCATTTCCATGTGCCAAACAAACACTGCAAAACAGGCACTCTTCTTCTTCTGAAAATGAAAGAAACATACGCTGCATACCATCTTCAGGACGATAATATACCATTTTTGAATTAAAGTGACGTGTTTCAGGCTGATGTGGGTGATATTTATAGAAAGTTGTCAGTTCATTCAGGTGAGGCTTATTAAACCAATCATTCACTCGGGTAGTAATTTTTTCGTTATCACCAGTAGGTTCAACCATGCTTGAAGAAGCTGTGATGTTTAGAATGAGGATTGGTTGGGTCATTTCATTAGTGTCAGTATGAACGCCATCTTCATCATCAAGGTTTGTTTGGGTCTCTTTAGCAACGTGAGATTGAACCTCATCAACAGGCTCAGCATCAGCATGGTGTTGCAGGTATTTGAATTTAGTTTAGAAAACATGGATAGTAGATTTTTAGTTGTTTTAGCATCTTCTCGCAGAAGCTTTATGTTTTTCTCACATAACTTTTCATGTCCACTTTTTCGCTTAGAAATCACACCTGTAAAAAAATAAAAAAATAAACATTTGTATTAGCCTTTTAACTACTATAATAGTTTTTATTGATTATTTTTAAATAAGTGTTATAAATGGAAGACCTGCGGCTGTATTGTTATTTGTGTGAAGTTTGTTAATCTGATTATTTTTAAAGAATATAACTTAAAATTTTAGAATATACTAATTTTAATATTTTTTAAAATAAACCTACATTTTATTAAACCTACATTATTATTACCTACATTATTATTAACCCTTCATATTTATTAAAATAAACCTACATCTTTATTAATAATAAATCATTCATATTTATTTTTATAAACTGTGTAGGGATTTCTTGTTAATATTATACATACTATATAAAATATAAATAGATTACTTTTAATTTTTAAATAGTAAAATACCATATTAATAAAAAACCAATATTTATATAAATACCTAATTACTTTTTTTGTTAGATATTTTATATTATATTTATAAATATTGTTTTGATTTAGAAAATGTTTATTGAAATAATAAATTATAAAAGAAGCGTTACATTAAATTAAAAATTCTATATATATTATTTAACGCGTTTTTATTTAACTCGTTTTATTTAAACAATAATCTATAGTGAAAACAAAGTTGAATAAAGCAAAATCTGAAGTAAATTTTAACTCACAATATTTTATTACTATTCTAGAAATTTATTAAAAAAATTAAAGAAAATACGTTTTAAAATATTATAAAATTTTAAAATGTTGTATTGCTGACGGCCCACCGGGAAATGTCCCGGTGTCCCGGTGGCCTAATCCGCCCCTGTTTAATAACGATCATTATATATATATATATATATATATATATATATATATATATATATATATATATATATATATATATATATATATATATATATATATATATATATATATATATTTATATATATATATATATTATTATTATTATTATATATTTGTATTTTAAATATTGTAACGAAATGCTTATTTAAAATGTAATAAAAAGAACAAAACAATAAAATAAAAAAAAGGGGAAAAAAAAAAGTACTTCAGTTAGTGCTGAAGTTTCAGTGCCTGAAACCTCAGTAAAAGGTACTAACAAATGATTTAAGAAATTTCCCCAACCCAAACAGAAAAGTTAGAGCCCATGGCAGAAATTGGCGAAACAACCAACCGTGTTGAAAATGAAGATCGTAACGTGGAAATAAAAACATCAAGAAGGAAAAGGTCTAAAAACAAAACAGAAAACAGCTTCAAAACAAAAAAAGCAGCAATAAAATTTCCAGCGAAGAAAGCATAGAATTTTCAAACAAAGAAAACGTAGTGGCTTCTTATGAAAAAGAAAAGATGGGCACAGATGTTTTAATCGACAACGAGCAAGATTTAAATTTTAATTTTGACGGCTATGATACCTTAAATTGTGCGGAAAAGAAATCGTAAATTTTTCTTTTTATTTTATTTTTCTATTCGTTTTAAAAAATCTTTCCTATTTTTTAAAGTCTTAATTTTTTTTATATTCTCAAATGTGTAAAATTTTTCGATTCTTTTACGTTCTATTCTAAAATGCATGTTCTATTTTTAACTAAGCGCGTAAGCTGTGATAATCCGTATTGTTGTAGATCGCGCTTTTGTGTAAAATATTATGGTCCAGTGCGTCCATCTGTTAGTATTACTTCGGTTCAAATGAAGACTCGTGCTTGAAGGTTAAGGTATATATGTTTGTGTTTTTTATGTCAGGTTGTAGAATTATTGTATTTATGTTTATTTAAGGTATACGAGTTTTCAATTTAAAAAATCTGATCCTCTCCATCATAGTTATTAATATTTTAACGTGCAACATAAACGGTCTAAACGACCAAGACAAACGCGAAAATTTTTTCGGATTTCTCAAAATGTCCATCTTCGATCTTATCCTAATCAGGAAACAAAATCTGGACCTTCCACTGTTAAACAGTGGAGTGACGAATGGGCTGGCGAATCTATTTGAAACTCTGGTCCGAGTCATAACTGTTTTTGTGGGTTGGCGGTTCTCTCAAAATCCAATGTTTCTTTAAACGAACTAAAAAGAGACAATAACGGTAGAATATTAAACGTTATGATAAAAATTGATGAAAACGAAATGCAGGTGCTCAATATTTACGCTCCATATGTGCCGAGAATGAGGCACCATTTTTTCGGCGACCTTGGAGACTTCTCGCAAGACACAGGATTACCCGTCCTGTTGGCCGGAGATTCCAACATGATCAAAAGTGTGCCTTTCAACACAGAAGAAACAAGCAACGCTAAATATCACACCTACGGCATTGACGAACTCGAGGTCTTCTAAGGTAAGTATAACCTAGTAGATGTTTTTCGTTTTAAATTTCCAAACAAAAGAGAACTCACATAGCAAAATCAGAAGGTAAAATATAGACTCGATAGAATCTACTGCCCTGATAAAATCGCTAAAAAGCAACCTACACCAAAATTCTCACTAACCCCTTTCCGACCACGAGTTCCTAACAAAAACCGTCAATTTTAGTAAAACTAGAAGAGGACCAGGATACTGGAAATTAAATTGTTCTCTTTTGTAAATAGAAGTGCATAGGTAAAAAATTGAATTATTAATTCAAGATTGACAAACGAAAAAACGGTCCTAAAAGTCAATTTTAAAATGGTAGGACAACTGCAAACTTTTTGTTAGGGCTGAATTGCAACATATATGGATACAGGAAAGTGCGAAAAACAAAAAACATATCAAAAGGATTGAAAACGAAATCCAACAGGAGCGACAAAACGCTAACCTAAATTTAGAGAGCATCAAAGAAAAACGCGATACTCTTTTCATGCTCCAGTTTCCAGGAGCGTTTATTCGCACGAAACAAAAACTAATCGAAGAAGGAGAAAAACCTTTAAAATTTTTGTATATTTTGGAAAAAACTCAACACCGGAACAAGTCAATAGTAAAAACTGTCTTGTCACACATCATTAAACATTTAAATGATGATGAAAACTAAATTTTAAATACCCACCTAACCGACGCGGAACTAAAAGAAGCCCTTTTTAAATTTTCAAACGAAAAATCTCCGGGCTATGACGGACTTCCAGCTGAATTTTACAAAACGTTTTGGCATATTTTAGGAAAAGAATTAGAAGAACTTACTTTTGAAATTTTGTAGATAAACAAACCAGCCACTCTATGAAAAAATCAGTAATTTCATTAATTCCAAAACAAGGAGACTTTACTGAATGCAGAAATTGGCCCATATCCTTAATCGGCGCTGATTACAAAATAATCACATAAGCGCTGGCCCTAAGACTTGCAAAAGTAATGGGGAAAATTATAGAACCAAATCAAACTTGTGGAATCCCTGGTAGAACAATATTCTCAAGTTGAAAGAGTGCATCGTGCTGGAAGAAAAGAACACGAAGAAGGTAAGCGTTAAGAGGGAGCTATTGTTGTCAAGTTTCTCAATTTTAAAGAAAGTGAAAACATTCTCGAAAAATACAAAAAAATTAAATTGTGGAAGGATAACGAAGATTTCAGCGAGCAGACAACTAGTATTCGCAAACAACTTTTCCGACAAGCAAAAGATCTACGAGCATCAGGTAAATTCGCTAAAGTTATGTGCAATAAAATAATCACTAAGCCATCTTTAAACAAAGTATATTAACGGTTATTTATAACAGAATAAAAAAAGTAAATAATAATAAAAAATGAATTCGAAAAATAATAATAATTTTGAAAATGGTTTTAAATTTTTTTCAAATTAATGATTTTAATTCGGATAAAGAATTCGATCCAGACATAAATTACTTTAAAGAAATTAGTTTGCCTGAATTGGTATGCTCTTATTTTCAACCAAATGAACTTAGTAACTTTATAGGATTGGATAATTAAAGTGATTATTTTAATGTCATTCACGTGAATATTAGAATTTTAAAAAAGAATTTTGAAAATTTTGAAAATTTAATTTACGAACCAACAATTATTTTAACGTGATTTGTGTAATGTGATTTGTGTAACCGGTGTTCTAAAATAGATTTTGAATCAAATTCTAATCTCCTTCTTCTAAAGGTTTTAAAGAGTTTTTTTCGGAACAAAAGAATAATAGGCGCGGAGGAGGAGTACTTTTTTATTTAAAAGAAAATATTTTCTACTAAGTTGGAAGCGATACGAGTGTTTCTGATACGGATCAAGAGTTCTTAACAATTAAACTAATAAACAAAAATTCTAAAAACATTTACAATACAAAAAAAAAATCTGCTGTTGCTATAGGCCCAATGTCGGATAAACCCGGGTTCCTGGGAGCCTAGGTGTCAGTGGGGCCCCGATTTTTAACGTTTGTATTATTTTTTTTATTATATATGACTTGAAATTCTAAATTAATTTTATTAATTTCAAAGGAAATTAATTTTGATAATTTCTAATCAAATTTATTCGATTAATTTCTCATGTAATTAAAAATAAAAACTCTAAATTTTTATCTTTTTTTATTTACTTGAAAAAGTGAAATAAACGGATACAAATTAAATAAACTACTTAATTATCTATCAAGAAATGCGAATTGACATTTTGATTTGAGTTTTTTATTTTATTTGAGAACAAATAATATCACTTAAATTAATAGTTGTTTGTTTTTTTATTTTTTTATATTTATTGGTAAATATGTATTAAATATTTTATATATTTTTTGAAATGTTAGGTTTTTACTTCTTTTTTTTTTACCACTAAAGAATTATAAATTAAGATTACAATTATTTTATCTAATATCTAAGCGGAATATTAATCTAATATCTAATATCTTAATAATATCTAAGCGGAAATTTAAAACGCAAACTGAACAAAAATAAATGTGGTAGACGGCAAACAAAATTAAAAAAAAGCCCAAAATTGACTAATTTTTTCCGATCTCCTGATAAAGCATTAGAGGAGAATCAATGTTTGTCAACTGAATCAAACCCATCTGCAGAAAGTTCACAATTGCAGAACGTAACAGATAATTCTTCAATGAACAATGTATCGGTGTTATCCAATTCAACAGCGCAGCAAGTAAATGTGTCATACGGCAATGTAAGAGTATCTTGGAATTTAGAGGAAGGAATAAATAATTAAATTTATTGTTATTATTGTTATTACCATTATTATTACTTCTTTTGTTATTGTTGTTATAATTATTATTGTTATTATTTTTGTTATGAGTAATATTATTAAACGTATTATTATCTTTAATCGTTAACTTAAGCTGCACCGTTGTTTTTTGTTTTAGTCCAGTTTGTTAATATGTCAATCTGACCCAGCATTGTGGACGGATTTGAAAGAAGCACAGCGCTATTGGATTTTTATAAAAGAAATTCCTGATCAAAATATTGAAGACAAAAGCTTTGAAAAATTTAAAAAAGTAACAAACACCAAAATAAGGTGCTGCTCTCTGATCTATTTTTCTTTCAAGTTGAAAAATGGTGAAATTCGAAAGAGAGGCTTATTTATTGGCTTATTTATTCACCATCCACAGAAAAAATTTCAGATTTTGGATTCAACGACTGGGCACATAGACTGCGTTCTATACATAGACACGAACAAAGCAAGCATGATGCAGTCCAAAGCATTCTGATGCAGTCCAGTGCTATTTTGGAAAAGTTACATTAAAAGGAAAAACTGATATTTATTTAAAACAGCAGTTGGATGATGAAAAGCGTTACTGGAGGGAAGCTCTGAGAAGAGTTGTTGAAGGCTTGAAGTTTTTGTGCAGTCGTGGTCTAGCTCTTAGAGGTGATTCAGAAGAAATAAAATCTTCAGTAATGGAAATTTTCTCGAGGCCTTGGAGTTCTTAGCAAAATTTTATCCAGATGCTGTCAAGAAAACATTAGATAAGCTTGGCTTAAACATTAAAGATGCTCGTGGTCTGTCATACGACAATGCATTTAACATGTCAGGAAAATACAAAGGCCTGCAAGCACTACTGAAAAATGAGAACCCAAACATTGAATTTATTCCTTGTGCAAGACATTCTCTAAATTTAGTTGGCGTAAATGCTGTTGACAGCTGTGAGGCTGCATCCGACTGTATAACTTTTGTGCTTCTTCAACTCACAAATGGAAGATAGTTTGATCAGGTCTTGTAGGTGGTGCTGGAAAGGACAGGAAAGTTACCATTAAAAGCCTGAGTGGGACAAGGTGGTTAGCAAGAGCCATTTCTACTAAAGTTTTACATTCAAATTACAATCATATCCTTGAGACAGAATCAATTATTCTGGAAAAACGTTAGACACAAAACGAAGCCACTGCACTTTAAAAAAAAATGAAAACTTTGAATGTTGCTTTTATGACGGAGCTATGGCACAGAATAGTGTTGCGATTTAATGCTACTAGTATGAAACTTCAGGATAAAACTGCAGATCTGGATCTTAGTGTTCGATTGCTTAAATCTCTTTTGGAATATGTGACGTCAGTTCGTGAAAATTTTCTCGACATTCAAGAAAGCGCTAAAAGGTTCTCAAGCATCATTCCTAATCAGTACAAGCATGAAAGTAAAAGAAAGAAGACGCGCAAATTAGGGTTTGGTGAAAATAACAAGAATGAAGCGGTTCTTAGTGGCAATAGTTAAGAATGATCTCCGTTCCTCAATGTTAAATGATCGTTTTAATGCTCTTTGTTTAATGACAATTGAAAGAACACTGTTAAAAAATATAAATTATCAAGATGTTGTAATTGATTTTGCAAATGTGAAAGCAAGGAAAGTTTCTATTTAAATAAAAAAAGTAATCATATGTTTTTTGCATTCATTTTTAAATACACTTTTTTAGAAATGGGGCCCCGAATATTTTTCGACTCCCGGCCCCCAAGGCCCTTAATCGGGCCTTGTATAGGCCTCCAACTGGAAGAACAGAAAATCTTGGAAAATTTTTGAAATACAATCTAATAGAAAAAGCTAGTCAAGAGAAAAAAAAGTTATATTTTGCGAGACTTCAACTTGGATTGTTTTGAGCGAAAACCACAGCGTAAAAACATTTTATAACAATTTATTTGAAATGGGAACCATACCAAATTAGAATTACAAACAGAACCATACCGACTAGAATTACAAACCATTTGTCGACTTTAATTGATAATATATTAACTGCATTTTAGAAAAACCTTTTTGGAGTAATAAACAACCTCAATTTTGCATATCTTTTAGTAGACCTTTTCTCTGGAATCAAATAGTACGGCCTAATTTTGTTTTTTCATCTAAATTGACCTATTCCTTTTTCAAACAATCTATTAAAAAAATCATTTATTCAACAAAAAACATTTTTGATTTTTTTTTCGATTTAAAAAAAAATATTTTCAGTTGCTGCATATTGATTTTCAGTTACTGCATATTGATTTGTTATGTTTTATTTTGAGTTTCACTTCTGAAGTAGATTATTAAATTTATGATGTATTTAGTAATTATATATTCTCAGTATATTTTATTTTATATAGTATATAGATGTTTTTATTGTAGAAAAAAATAGAGTTTTGTTAAGAGCTTCGTGATAAGGTCATTACGATCTTCTTGAAGTCCTGCCCGTATAATATGATAAATCTTAGTGTAAATAATACGGCAAATAAAATAAAAATAAATACAAATAAATAAAATAAAAAATAAAAATTTGCATTTAGTGATCTTATAGATTACGCAGAATTTAAAAACCTACCTAATTTCATTTTATCTATAGACCAAGAAAAGGTGTTTGACAAAGTCGATCGTGCGTTTCTACTGCAAATTCTCCAAAAATTCAATCTTGGAGAAAACCTTTTGTTAACACTCTATATTCAGAAGTTTCGGCATCTGTTCTGAATTGCGGTTTTTTGTCGGTCTTCTTTCCTTCGGAAAGAGTAGTCAGACAAGGCAACCCTCTCTCTCTTCTGCTGAACGTTTTTGTTGCCAAAGCTCTTGCTTTGGTGGTCAGAGCGAATAGCAGAATATAAAATTTCCCACTACCAGGAACACCGAAACCCCTTAAATTACAGCCGTACGCAGACAATTCGAATTTTTTTACCCGGTAAAATCTGTCCGCTATTTTTCCAAAAAAAGTTAAACTGTTTGTAAAAGCAAGTTGTTCAGTGATTAATGTCTCAAAAACCAAGGGTCTTGCTCTTGGGGGTTTTGATCCTAAAATGTACCCAGAATTGGACGACATAGAGTGAAACAATAACACCGGTTTCAAAATATTTGGTGTTACTTCTTACACCAAACTGAGTGAAACTACCAATTTCAACTGGTTAGTAACTTTAAACTAAGTAGAGAAAAAAAACTCAAGTGTCTGGAACTACGTATTTGTCACTTAGGGGAAAGGCTATGTTGATAAATACGCTAGCAATGTCAAAAGTGTGGTTTCTGGAAAACGTGTTGCCCATTCCCGACTGGGTATTAGAACGATTGCATATAGCCATTTTCGAAAATCTGTGGCAAAAGACCAATTTCAATCCGGTTAAGAGAGAGACACTTTTCTTACCCGTCAAAAGCGGGAATTCTCGGAATTTTATCTTCGAAGGAGAAAAGTCTTGCATTTCGCCTCAAAACGCTTTTTCAACTGAAAGAATGCGAATAGAATAAAACTCACCATTATTAATATTTTTCAAACTATTGGTTGGCAATTTCACTTATAAAATTTACGAACCGAAACCAAAGGTCAAACTTTTTAAGACAAAATAATGTTCCAAAAAACTGGGACAATAAAACGTCTCAGTACTACAAAACAACAATTGAAATATTAGGCAAAAACGGTTTCTGTTTAACATCCCCCAAAAATCAACAAAAATTTTTTACCAAGAAGTGGCAAAAAACAAAAAGACAGTTGTGCCAGTAGAACTTTTCTGGAACAGTTTAACAAAAACAACAATACCGTGAACCCAAATTTGGAAAAAAAAACTTTACCTCCCACGCATGCGGACCGACACAAAGTATCCTCTATCGATTATTACACAATAGTTCTGTGGCCTTGCCAGCCAAAAGCACAAGGCAGCAGATCGTTAAAAATAACAAATGTAAAACTTGCGGTAAAATCGAGGACAACATCCACATCTTTGTCTACTGTCCTCCTTCTGTTGAAATATGGGAGTATTTTAAATATCTATATAACTTCTTGACACTTCAAAAAAAATTTTCTCGGACAAATTCGATCTTCTTGATTGAAACAGCGAATTTATCACTGAGAATCTATCGCTGAAGAACCCTATTTTGCAACTGCTGTTGACACTGACTCAAACCATCATGAGTGCAATATGGAACAGCAGATGCCACCATATGTTTAGCTATATAAAAACTGACCCAATGGCAGTGATCAGGTTAATAATCAGGAGCATCAGAAATATTATTACTTTAAAATATAATTATCATGTCCGTAGAGACACTTTATGTTGGTCTTTATTACTTGATGGTTCCTATAATTATCTAAACTAAAGATAATTCTCATAAGAATTGATAAAATTATAATTGCGATTAGCTCGAAGTTTACAAATTCAATGACTGGATCTGGTAAGAATAATGGATTATTGAAAATATAAACCTTTTCCAATCAACGTTATCATGAAGGTTAGGAGAGTTTCAGAGCTTGGTAATGCAAGTGTAAAATACAGAAACAAACCTACACTGAAATTTAATGCTGTCTCTCCGTGAACTCGTTGAATGGAATAATAAACAAATTTTAGAGTTAAATTTTACAACCAACTCAAAAAAAAAACAAAAAAGATTTAGAGAGAGTAATAGTCTACTGTAGAGGAAAGTAAGGTACTTCAACTTAATTCTCTCTCAACACTCTGTCTTGCGAAACATTTATATAGCAAGTGACTGATGCAGCAGCTGCGGTTTGTAATTTTCAGAGATACGATGGTTTTATTTAAAGATGTCACGAATATTTGGTGACTATTCGATACTTGGCCTGTTCGGCTACTTTTTTTACTATTTGGTATCCGGCCAAATATTGCAAACTATTCGGCCGAATACCAGATTGTAACAAAAAAAAAAGCATAAATATTACGTATATAAACGCATAAAAAAACTATTTCTTTAAATGTTTATTTTAAAAGATAGTTGGCATATTTGATACTTAAAATCTAAGAAAGTAGGTTATGATAAATCATTTTCATCGTTTAATGATAGAAAATAATGACTTTTTTTCTTTTTCTTCCTTGAACACTTTAGGGAACGGACGTGTTGACGAACGAACGTGACGTTATTTTTAAACTTAAAAAAAAATAGTTGCCTCATAAATCAAACATGCTTTTAAAGTTGCTTTTCACTAGACTGCCAACGGCAAATAATATGAAAATTTTAGCAAGCTCCGTTAGGATAATCTTTTGGGCTTGTTGACCACAACTTGTATGGGTTTGTTATTTTCAATTTAAGCAAACAGTATCATGTTAAAACTAATTTATTTTGCAATCAGACCTTTCTTTTCCACATCTTCATATGTGTTCATACTTTTGGTAGAAATTGGTTTAATCGTTTTAACATAGATTGCTTTTGCTTACGTAGTGGAAATAAAACATCACCGGTGCTACTAGACACCGGTCATGATTCATTGGTGTCAAGCAGCCTTTTACTGAGTAGGAATAATCCTTTACTTAATCTTTCTCAGAGCTTTTAATTTTTTGTTTTTCTTGTTGTGTTTTAACTAATCCCTTTAAATTAATTTAAAAAAATTAATATCAATAAAAAAGGCTGCCTTATAACTGACATTCCCATTTAAGTTAATCCATAAGTTAAACCCATTAAAGTTTAAATTGTAGTGAATAAAAGATTTTTAATATCAGGTTGTAGTTAGTAAGATTGTAAATCAAGTAAATCAATCAAATAAATCAGGTTGAAGATATCAGGTTGCAGTAATAAAAGATATCATTTTTAATAAGTTCGTGCTCTATCAATAGAAACTTCTTAAATTAGCTCAGAAGATATACATGAGCTGATTGTTTTTAGATTGTTATTACAAATTTAAAACACAAAAAAGATTTAATAAAACTGTTTATTTGATGTTAAAGCTTAATTTAAGTATAATATTTATGGTCCTTTATAATGAGCTTTTTTTAAATTATATGTAAACATAATAAGTTCTGGTAAATCAATTGTTCTCTATGGGATTTTTCAATGTTTTAGATATGATACTCTCAGGCAATTCATCGACATCACTCCTCATCAACATCACTCTTCATTGACATTACTACACGACATCACTTTTCATCGACATTACCCTTCATCGATATGTTTTAAATTTCATCTAACAATCTTTTAGTGTTTGATCATATAAAATTGGAAGTCATATATTATTTGAAACCCCCGCAATTTGGAAAAGATTGAAAGTTTTCATGAAACATAAAAAATTGTTATATTAATTTTAAATTCTGTTGATGAATTTAAATTAGGTTTGAAAAAAAACGCAGACCAGATATCACGTTGTTTTCCGGAGAAATGTAAGAGAGTGCTGCTACATTGACTGATTTATACCTGCATATATTGACTGATTTATACCCCAACCCAAACCATTAGTCAATGTAGCAGCATCCCCTTGTTCAATTAATTCCTGTTTTTAAAAATAAATTAAAAGATTTCATTCTCTGTATTGAAAATATCTTAGAATATTTTTAATTCATCTAGTAATTAGATAATGTTTTATTGACATGAATGTTCAAGTTTTATTTAATACTCGAGTACAATTTATATTCAACTATTTAAGTACAATTTATTGTTTTCATGTTATTTTTACGTACTCTTTTTGTAAAAAGACGTTTTTATATTGTTTTACATACTCCCTTTTGAAAAAGGCGACGATAAGATCATTGTGATCTTCTTTTAGAAGCCTTGTTTATATTTGTAAAATATGTAATTTTTATATTTTATGTCAAAAAAGCCCCTAAATTTACTGTCTCCTCCTGCCCCTAAATGGAGGTATGGGGGAGCCTAGCCATGGCACTCCTTACATGGCTCTAATTTATTTCTGACTTACTGGGGACTTCCTCGTGGTTGTTGTTGAACATATATATATATATATATATATATATATATATATATATATATATATATATATATATATATATATAATTGATTTTTTGACGAGATTAAAAAAATAACTACATGATTTTTGCGTTTAGCAATCATCAGGTAAAAAATACAGAATGTATTTTTTACCTGATGATTGCTAAACGCATGAAAATTTTAGTAGTAAAAATCATGTAGTTATTTTTTTAATCTCGTCAAAAAATCAATTATATAGCTCTGATATCATTCATCGAGCACTCTTGCTGAACATATGCTCACAGCAAAATTAAACTTATATATATATATATATATATATATATATATATTTATATATATATATATATATATATATATATATATATATATATATTTATATTTATATATATTTGTGAAATACAAATGTTAAAAAATTATATACAATTGAAACTATACAGAAAAAACCTATACGGAAAAAAACTTACAACTGCTTCAGGTTTGTGGTTGCTTAATAGAAATTTATTTTCGTGACGACATTTGGAAATTAACTTTTTTATTTTAATAAAAAAGTTAATTTCCAAAATTATAAGTTTTTCATATAGTAGCTAGCTACTTAAAAGTAGCTAGCTACTATATGAAAAACTAATAATTTTACTTTATAAAAGTGCTAAAGAATGGGCTCTTCCGCGTTTTTATAAAGTAAAATTATTAGTTTTTCATAAAAACAAACTTAATCTATAATAATGTATATATATATCTATATCTATATCTATATCTATCTATCTATCTATCTATCTATCTATCTATATGTATATATATATATATATATATATATATATATATATATATATATATATATATATATATATATATATATATATATATATATATATTATAACTTATATTATTTTTATTAACTTTTTATAACTTGTATTATTTATATAAAATAAGTTATAATTAGGGACGAACTGAAATTCTGTTCCGGCCGGAATTTGTGACTTTTAGTTCATTCCGGTACCACCCGGAATTATATTTTTATATTTCAGAGATATTTGGTGCATTTAAGTTTTTAAGTGAAAATCATTTGTGATTTTATCTTTGTTAGAAATCCTAATGCATGTTTCTGATGTATATAGAAGATTGTGTATGATGTGAATATATAGAATATATAGAAGTATGTATGATGTGAAACCCTGATGATAAAAGATGATGAATGTATAGAAGATTTTTTGTAGTTCCTGAAGGAAATTTGTAAAATAGTTTCCTTAAAAAAATTTAGAAAAATGCTAGATATGACATAGATGTTCATTTATTTTAGAAAATTTAAAATTCTCAAGACATATCTAGAGGTTTCAATAAAAAAAATCCTAAAATTACTCATTACAGTGGTTTCAAACACTTTCGAGTTTTCGCAAACCTAATTTTTGCAAAAGCTCATAAAAACTCAACAAAAACCCTCCAAAATATCCAAGACTGTATTTTGATTTCTTTATTTATAATAATTCTTTCAGCAGAAAACTAAAATTGAAAATACTTAATTAATTTGACGTCAAAGCACTCGCTACCCTAAATATAAATTTTTAAAATTTAAACACTGCGTTTACAAATGTCATTTGATTTTGATATCGTTATTGCTTCGTTTAAAACGTGCGCGGAGGACAAATTCAATCTGGAAGCTTACAACAGAGGTTACAACGAGCTTTGTTCATTTATTTTTCTTCTAGGCACCGTTTTTAAATTTATTGCCAATGATATTCGTGAAAAAACTGACTTGTTGGTAAATTTATATTTATTTTGTTGCATTAAATAATTGAAAATAAAATGTATAATCTAATAAAAAAAAACAATAAAATAAATGCGTCAAAAAATTAACTTGTAGGTAAACAAGCATATATTATATTCATTTGTTTCTTTTTATATGGTAGGAAGAATATCGTAAAGGAGAGAAAAAAGAGCACTATTCTCACGTACAAAAAATGCTGCAATATGAAGTTCAAATTTATAAACAAGATCCGAGTTTTCTCCTTAAAGGATCAGGAACTCTGATCAAGCTCCATCGCGCACTAAAATTTACGCAACTGTTTTTAAAAGGTCTTACTGCAATAAATGACACAGATAGCCTACCTTCTATGGTTATATCACTTTACAATAGCAACTTAGCAAATTTCCATCCTTGGTTGATACGTAACGCACCAAAATTAGCCATGTATACTCTACCGTCCAAGAATAATTTATTTAAAAAAATATTTAAAGAAGAGTTCGATTCCACGCTTAAGTTAATTGAATGTGCAAAAGCGCTAGAAGAGGTTTTTGTTGGAATAGAAGACTTATATACTCAATATGATTTGCATTCTTTAAATTAATTATTATTATTTAAATCAATGAAAATTCACTACTTAACGTCAAACGTAGTTCAAATCATTTTTACATTATAAAGTATAATTCTATTTTCAAAATAAATATTTCGTTAGTTTTTATTAAAAAACTCTGTTAAATTCGTCAATGAGAGTATTCTGCAAACTAATGCATTGTAAGATTATTACTCTAAATGTAAATAAAAATTATATTGATTTTCGGGATAATTTTTGCTGAGTTAAAAAATCTTCTTGGTAAGCAGCTTTTATTATATCTTTGACAGCGGTTTTTTTGTGCCTTTGAAACGCCGCGTGAGCGAGACCTCCAAGTACAGCAAAAAGAATTAAGCAACCAATCACAATTCCAACCAAACCTCCTGTTGTAATTTCACGATCTAAATTTTAAAAAAATTTAAAAATAAAAAATTTAAACAATTTTTTAAAATTATTATATTAATACTATAATTATTAAAATAATAATTATAATAATTATAGGTAAAATAATTTAGCTATTTTGAAGCTTTGATGAGGGGTTACCTCTAATTTTTTCGCATATATGAGGTATCAGGGTATTACATCCTAAGTCATGCCATGTAACCTTAGAGCCAAATTTTCTTAATTGCACACAATCTTCACCAGAACAAGTGTTTGCAAACGAATGATAAAACTTATCATTAGGTTCTCCTACATTCCAATTAAAAAAAGACTTTTTGGTTAGCACTTGTTTACTATCGGACCAGGAGTAAAAACCTAAGGTAAAAATCCTTTCAATGTAAATTTTGTTATATTAGATATAAGTTTTATTAAAAACTTCAAACTTTCGAGAAATGCAAAACAAATAGTTAAACCTGCTTCCCATCTATCATTTAAACCAATCCAAGCACTTTCTATCAAAAGTTGAGCAACCAGGTCGTTTTCAGCCTGATTTTCTATTGTGGCCAGCTGACCAGTTGAATGAATTGCTTTGCAACGTGAGAGAGCATCTTCCCAGACTAGCAAATCGTTAAAATAACGATAACACTTAGAACGATAACAACTCCAGGTGACACTTTCTAAATGAAAGTTTTAACTTTTATATTTTTTAAATGCAAATATGTTTCAAATGGAAATAAATTTTAATTAATATTTTTCAAATTCAAATATTACTGTTGAGTCCCTAATAAAAGAGGGAACGTTTGTTAATTTTTGGAAAATTTCCCACCCACCCCAACCTTATTAAGACCTCCCCCTTCCCTTTATTAATTTTTGCTTGTTATCAAAAAATAAAATGGCCTTAAATATTAGAAAATAATTATTTCAGTCACTGACAAAACAAAACTTTTCAGTGTAAACAGGCTTTAAAAATCACCGACCAAGTATATCTCGATTTATTGAAAATGAGCTTTTAATTTATTTCTCACTAAAGTATAAAATTTATACCAACATGTTAAATCCTATTGAAATTATTATAAAACAGCTGTTCGAAAATGCGCATTTGACCGCAAGCCACGCTAGATTTAAATAGTTTTATGTGTGTTTTGTAAAAAATTTTAGTTTAGATTTATAAACTGAAATCTTTTATAATAAATACTTATATTGTATTATAAAAAATCCCCCCCCCACCTTTTATTAAAACCCCCCGTTTATTAGATTTGTACTAAAATTTCCCTCCCCCCCCCCCCCTTGTATTAATACAAGGACTCGAGAGTAATAAACAGAATATAAACGCCATGAAAAAAATCATTATCTGAACAACAATTAATAAACAAACCATTATATACTGCATCGACTTGGCATACATATGGCATGAAAACTCCACATATCAAATCAATCCATTTAGCAGTCTCTTTTTTAATTTGAACACAGTTTTCAATATTGCAACCTTTGTTATAATTATTTGGTTCATCTTCACCCCAAGAAAAAAACTCAGAAATCTTGTTTGATTGAAAATTCCAAATGTATTTGCTTTCAACTGATCTATCATTTAGTCCTATCCAAGCACCAGCAGCTGTTTGTAGAATGTCACCTAGAAAACTAGAAAAAAAATAATTTTATAAATAGACACTTTAATCATTAAAGACATTTATAAAGTTTACAAATTTATATATTTGCGTATATTTTTAAAATATATTCATAATACTATTGGCACCCAACTTTGCTCCATGTTACAAAGCTTATTTAGAAAAAAATAATATTTAAAATTTAATTCAACCCTGCTTATACGTTGCTACCCCAACTCTAACTCTAACCAAGCAGAGTTAACAGAAGTAAACAAAAAAATCACTTCGTAATAGCGGATTAAAGATGGCCACTTCATATAGAGCCTATCTTATTCCCATTGCTGCATAGATTACCTGTGTTGAATTTGATCAGGATCAAATGAATGGCATAGGAATGTATATAAGACATATAAACATTTTTTTGAATCTTTTATGGGCATTAGATAATTAGACACTAGATAATCGTTATCGTATAAGTCGATACCGAGAAGGATGGTCTTGTATCGTGTGGTATTGCTTATGTACCAATTTGTTACTATCAGTATCGCTTCGATACCAAAGGATACCAATAATAAAAAGAACCGTAGAGTATCAAATGGTCTCGAATCAAGACTCTCAATAAAACAAAACAAAAAAATTAAAATGTGACTTATTGAAATTTTTAAGTACAATTGCATTTTAGAGATTTAGTTATAGCTTTTTTAACAATCTGCAATACTTTGGCTATCATTCATTTGTTGTATTTTCCTTTGCTGTACTTTTGTTGGTATTTGTGGATTTTCTTCTATTAATATTGACAAAGATAAGTCTGGTTCATATCCTATATCACTTTCATCTTCATTTTCTTGTTCCATGGACCATTTTTTGATGTAATTTTCAAGAGCGGAACAGTTCTGCATTATAAATACACGCTTATCTGCCTTATCACTATCAAGATTGTATCTACAATCAGTGATGACAAGACCAGAAGCAAAAAAAGCTCTTTCAGATGATGCAGAGGTTGGTGGAGTTGCCAACCATGATCTTGCAACACCTGAAAGGATAGGAAGTTCAGTTGCATGCTGCTTCCACTATGCTAAGGTATCAGTTTTACCTGCATTTTTGGATCTTATTGTTTTTTGGTATTTTTCCATTTCTAGTTAAATAGGAGGGTTTTCATGTATATGATGTAAATTAGTATCTTCCTTACACTTTGCTAAAATAATATTATATTCATTTTCCTTCCAACCTCGTGCATTGTCAGCACCAGAATCGTTACTAGCATTATTATTACTGGAGACAGACAATAAAGAATTCTCAAAGTATTCTTTGGTTGTGGGATTGTTTTCAACCAGTTTTTGAATATTTTCATTGTAAACATCAAAAAGATGTCCATGGAAAAATGGATGAAGGTAATGTCCTAGTGCAAATGCAGGTAATTTATGGCCTTTGTCTAGGAATCTCTTATTTAATTCTGATAATAAGTCCTCCAAGAATTTTTCTACTAATTTGTTGTTTCCCTTCGTAAGATGATTATTTTTTTTCTCTCGATGAAGTTGGTGAGTGCTGTTACTTTCCACAGTGACATGTTAATTCGGATCTCTGTGTCAGAAGATAAAAAAACTGATAATTCTTTAACAGATTTTAGCATTGGAACAATAGCTTCAAAGAGTAAGAACTGTTTATCTGTAAGTACCATTTTCTTCCAATCATCACCTTATGTATCGCGTAAGTATAGAGTGGAACCTTCAGTCGAAGCATGGCGTGCAGCGTATCATAATGGCTGTTCCATCTCGTGGTTACTGTCGAGGGTATTTTGAATCTAACCTGGAACAAGCATTTTTTAACGAAGCACTGAAGGCTGTTGATTTATGAAGCCTGGTATTAAGTGAGCTGGCTTTAAGAAAAGCATCTTTCAGTTCCGGGGTACCCTCAACTATACTTTGAAGTGCAGTGTTGAGTTTGTGATCACTGCATGTAACATAGCCTTCTTCTTTAGTTATTAAAGACATAGTTTAGAGTACATTTTTCTTTAGTTATTAAAGACAAGTTTAGAGTGCATTCTATATTTGATGCCTGATCAATAACACACAGTTTATTGGGTATTTTTTTTTAATGATTCAGGGTATGAGAGTGTGTTATCAAGTGCTTTTGCAATGTTGATACCAGTGTGCCTCTCTTTGAATAGGCACACTTCTAATGTAAATTTCTATAGGGCAAAGTCTAGCGAGATATATATGAATCATTTGCCCTTGATGTCCAGTGGTCGGTGGTTATGGCAACGTAATGATATCAGTGGTTGGTGGTTATGGCAAAGTAATGATGTCATGATCAACTACTAATTGACGCCTATCTTGAAGTGGCCACTTTTTTGTAACCGCCTTCTTCGGAAGAGTGAAAGTTTTGAAGGCTACATCTTTTGCAGATACAGAAAAATCTGTCTCGATTGCATTTAGTTCTTCATCTACTTGTTATCTCTGCTCATCTTCTTTCTTTTGAAGTTCGATTAATAACTTCCTATGTTGTGTTTGAGTCGGGACGCTTTAAACTCACTTGGGGCCTGGGGCAAAATTAAATTTTGGGGGCATTTACTGTAAATTTTAAAATCTAAAAAATGTCAAAGGTTAAATAATTTTAGAAATATTATTACCAAAAACAGACCCTTTGATAGGTGTGAACTTAATTTTTTTTTTTACAATTAGTAGGTATTTATATATGAAACAAAAGAATTGAGAGTGGGCAGACATACAACCTGGCAGTCAATTTAGCACACTGTGGTTTGCGCGTTTTCCCTAAAATCAATCGATTTATGAATTATTGCTCTACCAATTAAATCAAATTTTTTTAAAATCTTAATAGTTAATAAATTATAATAGTTATAACACAAAAATGTAAAAAAAAACTGCATTTTTAATTTAAAAATAATTTAAAATAGTTATATACTTTGCGAAGAATTGAACCTAGAAGAATAGAACCTCACTGACAAAAACTTTATCTCCTTGGCCACGCAAACTTCTACGCTATGGAGTTATTATATAGAAAAACAATTTTGCCAGTACCTAATCTCAGGATTATTTCCCAGCATTGCCGGCAATTACCTTTTGAGATAAAGTATAAACAATACTTAGAAAGTAGTGCTTACCTATATTTTTCTTGAAATAATCCCAGATTAAAGATGTTGTAAAAGGCATAGAGTGAAGATTAGTTTTCTTTAATAACTAAAGTATACTTATGTTTAATTGTTTAAAACTAAAGTTTAGTTGTTGAATATTGAACACACAACAAAAGACCAGGTGAGAATACCAGAAATTAAAATATGGATGCGATATCACATAACTAATTAAATTAAAATAACTGTAATGACTGTTACAAAATCAATTCCCTTTAGACAATCATTTCTAATATTTGTTTAGAATAATCATTAACGATTGCATCACAAGCAATTTCTTTTGGAGAATTATATGAAAAACTCTTTTTAATGATTGTAAAACTATTCCCTTGGAGATTAATTCGATAATTTTGCTAATAAATATAATAAATAGTTATATAAATACTTTTTTTTTGAGAAAAATAATAAATTTTCTGCTTTTTTTAAATTTTATCAAAAATATTTTGAAGTTTGACATTTCTTAGGTTGGGGGGGGGGGGGGTAGTTGCCCCATATAGTACCCCCTTTCCTTTTTGTTGCCCCATAATTTAATTATTTGTAATAATTTAATATAGAAATAAATACTAAACAAAATCTTTTCTTTCCTTTTAATCATGAAAGAAAAAATTGTAATAAGATAACAGATGAGAAATTACATGATAAACATGATGTCATACCACCTTATTTTTTTTCTTTTATAATAAATGAGTCAGTTATATACATCTCATTTATTATACTAATTTAGTATTTCAAATTACTAATCGTTTATAAAAATAAAATACAAGTTCTCATGATGATCTGAGTTGCAAAATCAAATGATACTATCAGTACAAAACAATACCAACATAATCGATAACTTTTGATACTAGTATAGCGTGATCTCGATATTGATACTGTAAGGTATCGCACCAAGACCAAACGAACCCAACATAGCTGATACTTTCAATACCAGTATCACGTGATCTCGATATCGATACTGTAAGGTATTGCACCGAGACCAAACAATACCAACATAAACGATACTTTCGATACCAGTATTGCGTGATCTCAATATTGATACTGTAAAGTATCGCATGATACCAAATGATACCAACATTAATGATACTTTTGATATCAGTATTGCGTGATTTCGATGCCAATACTATAAGGTATCACACCAATACCAGACAATAAATTGAGACTCAAGATCGATTATCTAGTGTCTAGTGGCCATACTTCTATAACCTGAGAAATGTTGCGTAATTGATAAAAAACTAGTTTATTAGTTATCTAGCTGCAAAAATATACACCCCCCTAATTAATAATATGATTTTCCATATATTACATAAGGACATGTAAAGCTTATTTCCCACACATTTATAAACAGCCACAAAAATAAATAAAACAAACTGTAAATTATATTTAGTATTTAAAAACTACGTCACCTAAGTGGATTAATAAAAGCAATTATTTTCTGCAAGTTAATTAAATGCTTCACATGTCATTCTTTCCAATAAATTTGACATTTGCATATTCCCATTTTTTTGAATTTTTAAGATCTTCCATCAATTTAACACCAAGTTCAGCAATGATGTTTGTCCTTGGAATATGAAGTGCACTATCTACTTTGCTACAGTGTTTCATAAAGCACTTTAAAGCAGCTGTACACTTAAGTTCAGTCAATGCATCTAATATATGGTCATACAATTTATCACCAAATAATTTTTTGCTGAACCAAAGTTTTTCCACAGATTTGCAATAAAGGTTGCTGCACATTCAAGTTCACACCTTTATGTTGGTATAAGAAAATAGGCAATAAGAACATATGATGCTCTAGAGTTCTATCTTGCAATGGAGGAAGCTTATGCCACTTAATTTTTGGTAATCTTTTTTGATTCTTGAAGTAACAAAAAGCTTCACATAACTCATAAAGAAATTTGAAGTCATGTCACCATCGTAGGCTTATGTAATAATTAGGCTCAGCTTGATATATAATTGTTTTGAAGATTTTCATAATTTTCGGTTAAATCCTTTACAAACTTATAATCAAAACCAGGAGTTATTGATTTATAGTTTACAAAATGATTCAAAACATATCTTAAAATGAGATCCAGTATATGATGCTGACATCCTAAATATTGTGGTTTAGTAAAGCCTCTGGTTTCCATTTCATTTTGTATTTTTACAACTATAACATTTAATTTTCCTGTATTTTGTCAACATATGCTGTGTTATGCTGTTGTGTCACATATAATCATAGTAATATATGCATCAAAATCATTTAGTAATTTTTTAAAGCTTCAAAAATATCATGGGATTTTCTACTTTCACACTTAAAAATTCCTAAATTGATTTTATTATTCTCATTTTGAAGTATGACAACTTGGTACTCAGTCTTGTTTATTTTCTTTCCATCAAAATGTAGGCAGAAATGTTCTTCTTGTACTATTTTAGTAATAATTTTCTTCTTTCTTTCCCCTTGCCTTATAATTGATCTCCATATTCCTGCCTGACTTGGAGTTTCTGTTTCAATACTTTTTTCATATAACTTTTTACAGATTCTAGCTGATTTATTTGTACTTAAAGATTCAGTTATCACAAGATTAGATGCTAACTTGGTTCTATTGTATACTCTCTTTCTTGATTTTTTAATTGTTTTGTGAATCTAAATCTGAACCACTTTTTTTTGATGCAGTTGAGCTGCTAACTGGAAAATTATTTACTTTGCTTGTCGAAGTTGTATCTTTTGCATTACAAACTCTGACTTTTGATGGATGAAATGATACTTATGTGTTAGTACTGTAACCAACTTCTCCTGAACTTAATAATTGTATGTTATAAAATTTTTTATCTTCCAGACTAAGCCACATGCCCTTAATAATGGTGATATCAAAAAGATCTCCAAAAACAGAGCAGTCTTCCTTTTTGCCAGGGTTTTTAAGATACTTGTCATGTTTTTCTATAACCTTTTCAATTTTTTTTTCAACTGATTTTTTAGAAATACTTGGAAAGTTGAGTTTGTTCCATTATTCACATATTTCAACAGCAACTAACTTTACTCTTTCTTTTCTGCTTTTTTTAATTGATGTCGATTAGTTGTAACATCTAATAATAAAAGTTTTTTTAGCATTCTATTAAATGAATGGTTTTTCAATAAAAAGTAGACCAATTCTTAATGTTATATGTTTTTCAAATGAAACTAAATTTTTTGTCCATACTCTTGAATATTTGTCAACAACAGTTTTGCTATATTTATTTGACATATTAGAAAAATCTAAAATGCATAGATAATATATGTTAGTGATATTCTATGTTTTAATATTAAAACATAGAATATTACTAAATGGTTCTTTCCATGCGACTTAAACAGTAAGCTTCAACAGTTTTTCTCCAAATATTTTGTTTACCACCACAATGTATTAAATTAAATTTTTATCCAACCTCAGTATTGCCTTCCAAAATGAAATTGGCTAATTAACATGAGTTTTAGCAAATAATAATTGCTTTTTGTTATGTTGCTGTATCGAAAATGTTTTTTATGAGCTTTTTAACCTATTTTCATGTAAACAATTTTGGATTTATCATTTTTATCAGTTATTTTAGTTTCAGTGTTGTTGTTTAATATATTCTGCAGCCTCTCTCAATGACTCAAATCTATTTTTCTTGAATAATCTTACAATCAAGTTAACTTCTTTGATGGTAGTCTTATGTTTGCGCCCCATCCTTTCAAAATTTTTACAGATTAGCAACTTTCAAACTTTTTCACAATGTTTGAAATCCAGTCTCTTGATAGTTATGTAAGTTTTTATTTATTTAACTAAATCCAAAAATAATTTTTGTTGATTCTCATTAAAATATTGTTTTGCTTGAGCCATGATTGCTAAAACATTTTAAACAATTTTGCTCCTAAATATTTCATAAAATAATTTTTTCAAGGGAAAAAATTTATGTTTTACATTTTTTTTTTTCAACATCTTCACTTCTAACAAGGCTGCAAGCAACCACTATTAGAGTTGGAATTTACTGGAAGAAAAAAGATGAAGTTTATAGAGCAAGATAACGATTGACAGATGACTTAAAATATTGCAAATTATATGAATCAGGAAAACAAGATGAAGGAAGCAAACTCCAAAGAACTGATGTTTGAGGAAAAAAAATGGATGAATAAGAATTTTTAGAGCACTTAGGAACAGTCACAGTAAAAGTATAAGACTTAATAAAATGACAAGTAACACAAGAATGAATTTTAGCAGATGGCAAAAGAGATGCTAGCTCTTTAGAGCAGTGCCAATTATAGTATTTACAGAAAAAAGAAAGAGAAGCAACATTATGACAATGTGATAACGGTTGGCTGCAAGAGAAGGACCAACTATGTTTACTTCAACTATGTTACCTTCAGAAAATTATTAGTATCTTACAAAACTAATTATAAATTAGAACTAAATAAAATATTTTTAATGAAAAACAATTTGTCCAATTAAATATCTACATATCTTTCTATCTATCTATCTATCTATCTATCTATACATATATATATATATATATATATATATATATATATATATATATATATATATATATATATATATATATATATATATATATATATATATATATATATATATATTTATACACAGATAGATAGAGAGAGAAAGAAAGATAGATAGAAAGATATATAGATAAGGATAATATAAGAAAAAGATAAATAGATAAGGAGCCCATCTGCAAAAGGCAAAAAAGTCACAAAAATAAAAATTTTGAGTTATTTCTATTTCCACATTTTATATATTGAAATCTTTTATGTAACCAATTTAAAAACTTTTGGTCCTAAAAATGGACAAAGAAAATACCAATTTCTGTTGATGCGATACAGAGAGTTTAGTTTTTTGTTGTTTTCTCAAAATGAGTTTACTTGGACTCGGCGCGTTTTACAAATGGGCTCTTCAGATAGACAGACAACAACAGTTACAAATAATAAAATAGCATAACATAAATAAAAATAGCATAACATAAATAAAATAGCATAACATAAATAAAAATAACTATAAAATTATCTCTAGAGGTTCCGAAAATAAAGATAATAAAACTTTAAAAATTTTTCTTAAGATAAAAAAATGGTAACTTTTTCAAAATTGTTTATTAAATAACCTGTTGCAAAATTATTAGAGAAAAATGTTTTAAATATAGTTTCATTTTAAAATTTTACAACTGTGAAAAAAAAATATATATATATATTAAATAATGGTGATTTTAGATTCTAAAACATTTGTACACACAAATATTAAATAATACTGATATTTAGGTTCAAAAAACTATTTAAATTTATTAAATGCATAAAATAAAAATTCAGACTAAATTTTAGACTAAAAAATCAGAAACTAATCATAAGATAATCATAGTCATTCATAAGATATTTTTAATCTGGTCAAGATTATCTTATGAATGATAACCACACTTAACTTGTTTCTCCGCACACAGATTTTGTTAGGCTTGTGCTTCTTCACACACAGATTTTGTTTGGTCTGTGTTTCTCCATACAGACATTTTGTGTTTCAAAGTTAAATGGCTATGTGAGGGGGTTTTAATAAATTATACTAAAATTAAAAAAAAATACCTCAAAAAAAAAAAAGACAGAAGTAGAATTAGAAGTAGAAATTGCTGTTAAAAAAGATAAAGCTGAAATAGAGTTTGCAGTATGCAAGTATGGAAGCAGTATTTGTACACTTTTTTATTTCAGAACGATGGTTATTTCTATGTGTATAAACTGGAGAAAATCCAATTGTTAATCAAACTCACTGAATCTTGAAATGTTAAAAATAACCCGAAATTATTTTATAAACTATACATAAAAAATCAGCCTCCTTATTTTTTCAATATAAATTTTACTTTAGGCTATTGCAGGCTTAACTGTCAAATGCTAGATGATTATGAACATTTTTACTTTTTTTCTCACAACAAAATTTTAACAACTGAGAACCATTTTTTAGAAAAAGTCAGTAAGTCAATGGAAGTAACCCCCTCCAAATTGGTTAAATTAATTATACGTTGATCAGAATAAATAGAAAACCTGTTAGGGAAAAATTTTGGAAAGTAATTCGTTCACTCTGAATCGAGTTTAAAAATTTTGATATTTTTTAAAAATTTTTAGAAATTTAGTTTTTGCCACCTTTAAATCTATTTTTTTTTGGCAAAGCAAGAAATTGTACATAACTTCTGTAATTAATATCAGAAGTAACCCTAAAGCTCCTTCTAAAATTTTTTTTTAAGTTTTTAATGGGAGTTATTTAGATTGTTTATTTCTAGTTAGTTATTTATTTAGAGTTGCACATAACTTTTCGTGCAGAATTTGAAAGACATTTTGTAAAATAAAAGTAGATTTGCATCTTTTTAAATTTATTCTTATTCAATTTACATATGTTTATGAATACATATTTTATGGGGCGCACAGATGAGGGATTCAAATCAGTTTCTGCTTTGCAGCACAATAAATCAAATTTTTTTCAAATTTAGCATTTAGCAAAACAAATAATATTCCACGCAATGTTAGAAAAAAATTTCAATGTTTACGACCATGATATAGAATCATAACAATTAAAATAGTTAACAACAAACAATAACATAAACAAATAAACAATAACAATACAATAATAAACAATGATAAAATAAGTAACAATGAGAAAATTCTAGATGACATATTTTGAAAAAGTTGTGTTTTTAGAGATCTGTAATTAGAGTTTGTATTGAATGAAATGAATTATATAAATTATGGGCAAGTAAAAAAATATTTTAAGAGCCGTTAATTTTTTCAGCTTTTTTTTCTTTTTTTTTTTTTAACATCATAGCTTTTAACAAGGCTGCAAGCAACCACTATTAGAGTTGGAAGTTACTGGAAGAGAAAAGATAAAGATTGTAGAGCAAGATTATGATTGACAGACAACTTAAGAGATCGCAAATTAAATGAATCAGGAAAGCAAGATGAAGGAAGTGAATTCCAAAGAACTGATGTTCGAGGAAAAAAACTAGAGTTTTTGTAGCACTTAGGAACAGTCACAGAAAAATGATAGACTTTGAAAAATGAGACTTAATTGAATGACGAGTAACACAAGAATGAGAATTTTAGTAGATGGCACAAGAGACGCTAGCTCTTTAGAGCAGTGCCTATTATAGTATTTGTAAAAAAGAGAAAGAGAAGCAACATTACAACGATGTGATAATGATTGGAAGGTGGCTACAAGAGCAGGTCCAACTTTGTTTACAATGCATTTTTGCACCTTGTCTAAAAGAGAAAAGGCATCATTAAAAGATCCACCTAAAATATGGCAACAGTACAAGGTCGGATTTGAGATTTATAGAGATAGAGAATAGAATCTGAAGTAAGAATCTGTCAAGCTCGATAAAGAGATGCAATCTTAGCAGATGCTAATTTTGCAACAGATTTTATATATAGTTTCCAAGAAAGATCGAAAGTAAGAGTTAATCCTAGAAGATAAATGGTAGATGAATCATCAAGTACATTACCGTTCATAAATATGGGAAGATCTAAATTATTGTGATAACGATTGCCTGAAAAAAATTGAGTTTTATCTGAATTAAAGTTCATCAGCCACTTTGAGCCCAATGCTGTAGCAGAAGTGAGATCCTTTTCAAGCTCAGATGCCCCCTCCAAGCAATCGGAGAATGTTGGCTTCTTATCATGACAAGAATAAATGGTAGTATCATCAGCGAACAATGCCACCTTAGATGTGAGAATATCTGGAAGTTTGTTAATGTAAATTAAAAAGAGTATAGGGCCAAGAATTGAACCATTAGGAACCCCTAAAGTTACAGGATATGAAGAAGAGTGCTGTCCAGCGAGGACAGCTTTTATATTACGATTGGAAAGGAAAGATTCAATAATCTTAAAGATGTTACCAGATACACCATAAGAAGAAAACATATGGAGAAGACCAGCATGCCAAACTTTATCAAAAGCTTTAGAAATGTCAAGAGCGATGGCCTTAACGCCTCCACCTTTATCTAATGCATGATAAAACTTATTGGTTATTACTGTTAGCAAATCAGCTGTAGAACGAGAAGATCAAAATCCATATTGATGGTCAGAAAGTAAGTTATTAGATTCAAGGTGAGAGATTAAGTGTTTGTTAATTAAAGATTCAAAAACCTTGCTTACGATAGGAAGACTAATGAGACGGTATTTAGACGAATCAGATCGCTCTCCAGAATTTTTAAAAATAGGGATAACAGATGCTGTTTTCCAGCAGGCTGGAAAACAAGTAATTGTTAAATAATTTTGAATTATAGTATAGATGACAGCTACAGAGAACACTTCTGCAAGACTATAACAGGTATGTTGTCTGGTCCACAAGCTGTAGAAGAGTATAAGCAGGAAATTACTTTTGATACCGAAGCTTGAGTGATACGAATGTCAAGCAATGGATCAACCTGTTTGACGGCTATATCAGGTAGAGCGCAACTAGTGGAATCAAGAGATGAAATTGATGAAAAGTTCTTAGCAAACAATTCAGCTTTGCCTTTAGGTGAGGTGACAAAGTCTGAACCATACAAGAGAAGTGAAATAATAGATTTATATTTATTATTGATACTGTTAAAGATTCTCCAGAAGTCACGAGAGCCTAATATTTGTGATGAAATACGAGATTTCATAACCTGAGAAAAGTGGGTTTCGGTGTTAGACAAAACCATTTTACAATTGTTTCTAGCAATAGTAAACAAACATCTTTATTCTGAAGAATTGTTTTGTTGATAGATATGGAAGTAATGGTTTCAATTGGAAATTGCGGTAGCAATTTCATGGAGAAGAGTGAGGCTTGACCTGGAAACATCAAGAGAGAATAAAAGATTCAATGCCAGCCTGAATTCACAAAGTTATGTAAGAAGCACATTTGTCAGCAGGAAGACAAAAGATTTCTACCCGAGGGCCATTACGAAGAAAATCACGGAAAGAGTCCCAGTCAGCTTTAAGGTAGTTGTAAGAGGTAAAAATATAGGGGGATTCAGATGATGAAGAAGAATGAGATAATAGTTTTAGAGTGATCAAACTATTTCCGACAAATAGGTGAATTCTTTCGAATGTAAATGCTCAGGCCAAGCATGTGACTATTGGAGTCTTTACGAATTAAAGGAAGATAACCATCAACACTACAATCGCAAGATGAGACAGCTGAACTTAATTTAGTCTGGCAAAAAGCAAGTAGGTCTGGTAAACTTTGTAACAGATAAGACTCAACAGAAGAAAAGTTACTTCGAAGTCCACGAGTATTAGTGAATGATAGGTTTAGAGAACTTGGTGATGACGATGGTTTTTTGTGTTTTATAGTTTTTGGTACTTTATTCATTTTTAAATTTGTTTAAGAACTTGACTCAAAGCATAGATAGTACTCAGTACGTTGTTTAATAGCCCAAGCAATTGCCTCATTACTATTAATAAACCCTAAGCCGTAACAAAGGGCTCCAAATGTAGCCTTGGCAATGCACTCCAAAAGTACAAACAGGAACATCATCCATGTGTAACATGGCACTGTTAGTACTCTGATCTTTTTCAGCTGTTGATGGACTCAGCCTCTCTGAGAGCTACCACAGAGTTCAGGAAACCTGACTACCAGCCGACCTCAGAACTATTAAAACTGAGTTTTAGAGATGTACCCTCATTAGGAGATAATAGAATGAGTTGCCTAGTCATAAAAACAGAGAAACAAGCAAAACCAATGCATTGAGTCAAGAAGATCTAGCATTCAACATCCTAAACTGGAAACAATGTATTAAAAATACATCTACGCCAGCCTAATAGATGAAGAAGGGGTGCGAGGCTGGTCAACAGATAGAATCTGTTTACCCCTTAAGTCTTTGCCTCAGCTTTATAGATAAACCTTATAGATAAACTTTCAGCTTAATAGATCAAGCTGAAAAATGATCTGTTTAGTAAACGCGCTTTTTCTAATTAATGGTTGTAGTAACTTTTCTTTTTCTGTAAAAGACTATAATACAGCAGTACCACTCAGGGAAACTTACTGCAGCATTGCAAAATACTTTCTTATGCAATGGATAATTTGTTTTATGTGTGTAAATGATTCTATTTTTCAATTAAAACTGAATACAGGATAATTCCATGTCAAATGATTAAGATCATGACACCATACATCTCAGATTTTGCTGATTTTTATACAGTTGAGAGTACCTAGTAAAATAAGAATTCCTTGAAATTTTTAGCCTCTGGCTCCAAAAAGATCCTGAAATATGACTGTTTTACTTTTAGCAGATATTGGCCAGACCGCTGTTGTCCCCTCAGAATTGCAACATTTATTTGGAGGTTTTAAGTCACATAATTTTGAAAGTATTTGATTTTTTTTCTTAAAAGTTTGTAATTGGCTATTTTTGGAGTTGACAAATCCAATGAAATGATCAGAATTATAAAAATTTATTATTAAGTACCTGTAATTATCAATTTAAATAAATTTAGGCTTTTTAATAAATTAAAAATAATCAATTTTTTATATACCTGTTTTTAATGCTCAAGAAACCCCAGTGGCCTTATTACAAAAAAACGATATCAAAAAAAAAAAAATTACACATTATTTAATATTCATTGATCTTTCAAAAACTTTAAAGATTTTGATCTGCAAGTATATAGATTTCCATATATGGATAACAGTGTACAGTCTTCAATTTTTTGTAGCAGAATATTGCAATTGATTTTTCACTAGATTCCAGACTAGCTGGAGGTCTGAAAATTTTGGCACTTCTGTAGTGCCAATAAACGTGCATGTTAAAATTGTTTTCAGGGCCCCAAGACATTAGAAAAGGGAGGGGGGGGGGGACTGGGGCAAGTGCTCCACTTTTTTTGTAGCGCACTCTTGTGATATATTTATCACTACCTTTCAGATAAACTGGAGCTCTGAAACTTTCAGCATTTGTGTAGTCCTGATTAACACGTGTTAAAATTGTTTCCAGGGCAGGTGACCAGAGGGTCCGTGGCATTGGGGCCATGCCCCACTTATTTTCTCAAAAATTAATTTTTTTATTTGCCTTTTCAATAATGTAAAGATAACTTTGAAAAAATTGTCTTGTCATAATTGAAAATTTTTTGGTTTGTATTTGTTCCATTTTATTTAATTATTTACAAAGTAAAATACAAATATATAAAGTGTCAAGATTGTGTTAAGATTTGCTTAAACGCGTCAATGGTCCAAAGTATACATACATTCAGTTGTTGTTACAGGTGCATCAATAATACTTTAGATGGCTTGAAAAGTTTGTTTAAATGTTGTTTGTTTAAATGGACCACGCAAGTGCATAAATGTTACCATAACATCTTGCTCAATATTGTCAATTTCATTTTTCATACCAATCCAATGAAATTAATCATATTTACACAGAATAAATTCACCAAATTTCGATGTATTGATGCTAATTTGCTGAATACTTTGAATACCAGAAAAAGAAAACATGTCTGTTATATTAAAATCTTTACTTGTTTGTTTAAAACTAACAATATCTATAGATTCTGAGTTAAATTGATGATAGCTCCTAGTTTTGTTCTACTTAACTGAAAATGTTCTTTCAAGGGGGTGCGCAATTTAATCAGTCTTTCTTTTTCAATTTTGAAAAAAATAATCCCTTCAAGTCAAACATTTCATTACAGTTCAATATCTGGTCATTTATGGGTCTTTGTAGATTTGCATTTGCAGTTAATCATTTTACAGTGCCACCAATACCATCACATGGTGACTTTCCATGACTTGTAGCAAAAAATGTCCACTCTGCATCAATGTCAAAATCATCTTTATGGAAACAGTAAAGGTTTTTGTGGTTTTAATACTGTGCAGCACAACCATCTATAAATTAAAGAATTTTTAAAATATTAGGATGATGTTCTTTTAAACAATTAACTATTTGTGTCTGAACTTCATACACAAAACCAATTCATGCTCATTATCTTCTGACATGAAGCAAAATTATTTTTCTTTAAGCTGGTCAATTTTGTTTAATAAATAGAGAACAACGGGATGTAATGTGAATTGACCTTTGCAAAAATGATAACCCTGGAAACAATTTTAACACACAATCATCAGGACTAGACGGATGCTGAAATTTTCAGAGCTCCAGTTTGTATGGAAAATAGTGAAAAATCTATTAAAAAATTCCACTACAAAAAAGTGGAACCCATGATCCAGCCCCCCTCCCCTGGTGTTTTGGGCCCTGAAAACAACTTTTACATGCACGTTTATCGACACTACAGAAATCCCAAAAGTTTCAGAGCTCCAGCTAGTCTGGAAGGTAGTGAAAAATCAATTGCAATATTCCACTACAAAAAAGTGAGGACCATGCCCTGTCATCTATATATGGAAACTCATATACTTGCAGATCAAAATCTTTATATTTTTTGAAAGATCAATGAATATAGAATGATGTGTAATATATATATTTTTTGATATCATCAAGGCCAATTGCCTAAATTTATTTAAATTGGTAAATACAGGTACTTAATAACAACTTTTAACTTAATAATTTCTAATCATTTCATTGGATTCGCCACCCTCAAAAATAGCCAGTTACAAATTTTTAAGTAGAAAAATCAAATATTTTTAAAATTATGTGACTTGAATACTCCAAATAAACGTTGCAATTCTGAGGGGAGGGGTCCAGCCAATATCTGCTAAAAGTAAAACAGTTTCAGGATCTTCTTGGAGCCAGAAAATATTCAGAGAATTCTTATTTTACTAAGTACTCTCAACTGCGTAAAAATCAGCAAAACTTGAGATATAGGCTGACATTTTAAAATTTTTCTGGGTCATTTGACATGGAATTATCCCACATTTAAATATTTGATTTATGTTTCATTTAAATAGCAATATAGTTTTCTTATTGTTTGATTTTTATTCAATTTTTAACTTACGTTATTTTTATGTCATGTGTAGAACATAATCACTTTTTTGACTATTATGCTTTGCTGTAACAGACCATTTTGTAAGAACATTTCAATTTCAAGTCTTATTATACAGATAGGTCTTGGGTATCACATAATTCCTATTAGAAACTGAAAAATCTGAAAGTTTTTGTACTTTTGAACTATGATAATTAGCCACCCCACAGTGTCATGCAACTTTTTTATATTTTCAGAACTTTTGTGTTACAGATATTTAACTGCAAAAGTTATGTGCAACTTCTTACCTTACAAAAAAAATAGCAAAGCAAGTAACTGCTCATAACTTTTGTGAATAATATCAGATGTAACCCAAAAGCTCTCTCTGAAATATGTTTTTCTGATAACATATAAAAAAATTCATTCAATTTAGAGGGGTCACCTCCAAAATTTTAGGAAATTCTCAACAAATCTTAATAAGTTAAGATACTGGTTACTGTGTAATGTGTGAATACTGTGGTTGTTGTGTGGATAATGTGGTTGTTGTGTGGATACTGTAGTTGATGTGTGGATACTGTGGTTTTTTTCTACAATACTTTATAACTGTCATCATGTTTTTACATTTGTTAATAAAACTTAATAGTAAGTAAAGCACTTAATAAAATGTAAATGAAGCATTTTATTTATATAACATTTTTTTTCTGAATTTCAAGACAATATCTATAATATATAATTTATTAAATTTGTTAGTCTACTATGTACAGCAAATGAGAAAACAAGTAACAGAAACATGAAACAAGTAATGTTTACTAATTTGTAAATATTGGATCTGAAGACTAAAGTTCTGCTCATATATACACTTACTAATTCTGCAAGTTCAAAAAATAAATCATTCTCTTTTTCTTTTTTTTTAAACATATTTAGTTCCAACAAGGCTGTAAGCAACCACTATTAGAGTTGGATGTTACTGGAAGAAAAAAGATTAAGTTCAAGAAGCAAAATAATGAATTAGGAAAACAAGATGAAGGAAGCAAATTCCAAAGAACTGATGTTCATGGAAAAAAACTAGACAAAAAAAAATTTTTGGAGCACCTAGGAACAGTCACAGTAAAAAGATGAGATTTAACTGAATGACAAGTAACAAGAGAATGAGTTTTAGTAGATGGCACAAGAGACACTAGCTCTTAAGAGCAGTGCCCATTATAGTATTTATAGAAAAGAGAAAGAGATGCAAAATTATGATGGTGTGACAATGATTGAAGGTTGGCTGCAAGAGCAGGTCCAACCTTGTTTACAATGCATTTTTGCACGTTGTCTAAAAGAGAAAGAGCATCATTCAAAGATCTGCTTCAGATTAGAATAGATCTTCAAATTGAACTAAAAATAACCAACTTTATCAAACTATGCACAAAAATACCTATGTATACAAGCAACTTAAGCAACTTCGGAGAGCGTTTTTTCTAAAGTTGGTAACGCCGTCACTGTCAGAAGAACTACATTGGCGGTTGAAAATGTTGAAAAAATTGTTAAAAAGAAAACATTAAAAAAATAAAAATTAGTTTTTAATTTTCTTTGGTATTTTTAAAAATCTGTAATTCTAAATTTTTTAAATAAATGACCTACAAAACTTTATTTTGTTTTTAGCTTAAACCGAACCTGATTAAAAAGAAATTAAAACTGAACTGAAAAAAACTGAATCGTTGGTTTTATGTTTAAAACTGAATAAAAAAAACTACACCAGAATAAAAACCTTAACCTTGTGGCCTTATATATATCCAAAGCTTCTGTTTAGCACAAAATTTGTAAATATTCTAATAAATAAGACAACTTTTTTTAATTTTTGCTAAAACTGTATAATTTATAAATACATGTTTCGATTATATCATAGCCATCCTCAGTTAAAGTATATTAAAATGCTTAAATAAAATCTGTAAAACTTAGTTGAATTAAACCTTGCAATCAAAAATACAATAAAAACACAATTAAAAAAAGCAACAAACATTTTAAAAAATGATTTAAAAAACTGGTAATGTTAAAAAGAAGTCTTTTTAAATAGAAAGCCATTTTTTCATGGTTCGCTTGTTTATTTACAGTGGGTTTTTCCCAAATATAAATTTGAATGCGCAGACTGTAAATCCTGTTATATTGGCGAAACTAATTGCCATTTAAAGACATGAATAATCAAGTACTATAAAATGGATAAAAACTCTCACATTTATAAACATATTCTAGTTTTTTAATTTTGGATTCGGCCTCCAAAAAATTTATATTATAACTCAAAGAAAGCATGTACAAACTTATATTAAAGCTCAAAGAAAGCATGGAATGGAAAAATAAACAAGTGAACCGTGTAAAAATGACACTTTCAATTGAGTTCCTTTTAACACCAGTTCTTTTATTGTTATTTTCAAAAAAACATTTGTTACATTTTTTAATTGCATTTTTTTATTTCATTTTTAATCATACATTTTAATCATACATTTTTAATCCATTAGTTTAACCTAATTTTACTAACTTGATTTTAATATTTTAATATATTTTAATTGAGGATGGCTATGATATAGTCAAATCATGAGTTTTATAAATTAAATGGTTTAAACAAAAATTAAAAATTATCTTGTCTATTAGATTTTATATATATATATATATATATATATATATATATATATATATATATATACATACACAAGGTTGGGTTGCAACAAAATACAATTATTTTGTTACAATTCTTCGATACTTTTGTCAATACTTTTTTTATTATATACTTTTACTTTTGTTACATTTTCGTTTCTAATTTTTACTTTGTAACAAGTTACTTTTAAAAAAAGTACTAAAGTACTCAAAATGTATTACCATTAAATTTGAATTAAAATAAATCAAATATTGTAATATCAAATGTCATTGCACACTCGCCAAAACCGGTTCAAAATTAAAATTACACTACCCATTGCAACAAAAAAAGCGGGTTTAAACAAATTTTTCTTTTTTCAAATCTTGGTCAAAATAAAATGGCATCCTTTAAAGAAAATAGCAAACTTGATGATAAATTTGTATCTCCGTGGCCACATTTAAATGTTCAAATGTGTAATTGTTAGTGATAAAAGTTTATTTGTTTGCTGTGCACACCAAAGCCTAATGAGGTCTCAGCATACAGTAATTCTCCATCCAATCTCAGAAAACATGTTGAGGTTAGTGTTATATATATATATACTATATATGTGAATGTGACTGTGTGTTTATTTGTCAATTAAATTGTTTTTACTGAAAAATTAACTTTTAAATTCTTAAGTTATAAATTTTTAATGATTTATTTTTTAACAAATTATTGTATGATTCAGTTGACTATATACTTACTTTATGTTGTAATATTTTTATTTTTATAGAGAATTCATCCAATATAAGTAAAAGAATATGATAGACTTATTGCAAGTAGAAAAAGAATAATTGATTCTGATGAGATTCAACCAGTTTAAAGTTCAGCTTACATTAAACAATCTTTTTTGAGCAAAGTAGATAAAGTCCCACAGGAAACATTAGAGAATTTATTATTGATTTTATAATTACAGACCTAAAGCCATTTAACATAACTGAAAATTGGTTTTTAAAAAACTAATAGCTTCTCTGGCTCCAAATCAAACACTTATTTGTCGAAAAACAGTCATGATACGAATTGGAGAAAGATATCAGGCTATGCAACAAAATTTCATATATCTTTGGCAGAAACAGTGCTATGTTGCAACTACAAAAGACTGTTGGTCAGCTCATAATTGTTTTTACATTGAAATTACAGTTCACTGGATTGATGAGTTGACTTTGAAAAGAAGATCAGCAGTGCTTGCATGCAGACGTTTAAAAGGATGTCACACCTATGATGTGTTAGCAGCTGTATTAGAAAAAGTACATTCTGAATTTGAAATTCAAGATAAAACCTCCAAAACCACAACTGATAATGGGTCAAATTTTTGCAAAGCTTTTAACCTTTATTCACATGAGTTAGTTTGAAGCCCTGAAATTTCATATACATATATGATGGACCTGAAAATATTGATGAGGAAGCAGAAATGGATTTTGTGTGGATTGATGATATAATAACTAATTATAATTCAACAACAGAACCTGAGTATCATCTTTAACCTCATCAGCAGTGTGCTTGCTTACTTAATTTAATAGCCACTCATGATGTTGCAAGTGCAGACAATGATACAACTTATAAAAAACAGATTATAAGTCGCAGAGTATTCGCAAAATGCCAGGCATTATGGAACAAACAATCACATAGCAATTTATTTGCAGAAATAACTATTGATTCATTTGAACTAAAGTTTATTGTTCCAAATCAATCAAGATGGAATTCATTTTACATGTCAATGGAACGCATAAACAGACTTATAATGGAAAAAGGGGTTGATGCTATAAATGTTGTTTGTAAGAAGCTCAGTGTCCCACAGTTTCGCCAAGCAGAACTTGCATTTATTACAGAATATGTCACTGTTATGAGGCCACTTTCTCAAGCCCTTGATATTCTGCAGTGTGAGACAAAAGTATATATGACCTACTTATTGCCCACTTTACAGTACTGAAAAAGAAAACGAATCCTTCCTTCACAACAGTTCAATTCAATGTTGCAAACCATTGGTAACTAGCATTTATTCCGCAATTGACAGAAAATTCAATCATTACATGATGAGCCCAGAATTAATAGCTGTAGCAGTTATTCACCCAAAATTTAAAACAGCATTTATAAATGATGATGAACATAAAAAAAAAGTTGGTCTGGAATTTCTGGAAAACAAATATCAACAACTAATGGTAACCTATAGTGAAGCTATCAATTTAAGTTCTGTGGAAGGAGCAACAACATCCAATGATGAGTTTTTCACTTTCAATGACAGGATAATCACAATACTTCTGCTAAATATATATATATATATATATATATATATATATATATATATATATATATATATATATATATATATATATATATATATATATAAACATTTCTTAACAAATAACTTTGCATGTTTTTAAGAAATTGTGTTATCCACAAAAAAATATACATAAAAGATTAACTAACTTGTTTTCATTTGCGTTCTGTATCACAGCTAATTCACCACCTATGGCTTGACAACTTTCAGATGCATCAGACCAACTTTTAATTTGAGGAAAGTATTGAACACATTTTGCCTGTGTGCCAGGGACGTAAACCCATTCTTTTGGACATATGTCTAAAAACAAAAATACTGTAACAAAAAAATTTGCTTACATGCTGTACTTTATTATTTTAGAAAATAAAAAAATTTTATAAATCAGAATTTAAAAAATTTAGAATCTAAAATTTCTTAACTATAGTGACTTTTTGAAAAGATTTTATATTTTAAAAACAAATAAATATTGTTAAAACATTGCTAATGATTTAGGATCATTTTTGTGTTTTTCATGGTTTTTACTGAAAATCTATTTTGGACCAACTAAAATTGCATAACTTATCTTTGTGTTTGACAGTTGAAATTTGGAACAGTGTTCCAAATTTAAATTGTCAAACACAAAGATAAGTTATGCAATTTCAACCGTCATTTCTATCATACTCTTAAGTTACTCTGGTTTTTTTTTTAGGAAAAAAATGTAGTTTTTATAAGGGATGAGCAAAACCAGATATCTGGTTTGTTAAAACCAAATTGGATACCCGATTTTTTGGATAATACCTGGTTTTGCGAATATCCGATAATCAGATATCTGTTAAAATTGCATTGGAAACTAGAATTATCCAAATCCGAAACTAGTTATACAAACTGGAGATTCTTCTGCATATTAACATGCTTTTGGAATTCACAACCACATGTTATATATACAGTTAGCAATTTAACTTACAGAACTGCAATAATAACATCTAAGTATCTCACCACCTGGATATATAAAAAATATTTGTCTTTGTTTTAGCATTTCAGAGAGTTCATAACGCCTTTCATTTTTTTTTAGAAAAAAAATAAATATTTTTTCAAAATATTGTTGCACTTCATAAAAACATATATAAACATTTATCGAAAGCAAAAAAAAGAATGAAATAACTACTTTAAAGTTAATTTTTGTTATTTATAAACATTTAATTCTGTTATGATTATGTAAATTAGCAAGAAGCTAAAGATAAATTTATATTACGTTGCTATATGTATAAAATAAGTATGAAAAATCAGATCGGATCTGGGTATCCAATTTTTTATTAGGATTCGATCAGTAAAAAAGTGATTGATATCTGGTTCAATTTTTCCCGATCGGATACCAGACCGGAAATTCGCATACCAGACCCGAAATTAAAATATTTGGTTATTCTGATATTTTTGCTCACCCTTAGTTTTTATTCCATTTTTTATAGCTTTCTATTCACTCACTGACGAGTCCGCATTTTTTGATTTTTTGATTTTTTTTTTAGTGGAGACCAAAACTTTACAGCGCTTTTTGAAGCAATTCTTTTGATCATACAGCCCTGAAATTTTACAAATAATTTTTTGCCGACTAACAATAGCTATATTTGTTACATTTGATTCAATAAGTATTTTAGATTTACGATGCCCCACCTCCCCGTTGGTTAGATCTGGAACTCCGAAAAAAATATCGGAAACCGAGAGGGCATCAAAAAGTGTTAAGTATCAATATAAATTTAATTAAAAATTTTACAAATATTCCACTTGTTAATTTCAGACAAATAAAAATGCGTCCAAAAAAGAACAAATACATCAACCGAGAAGAAGACCCAACCAACATTTAAATTAATAATAAAAAAAAATATGCTCCAAATATTTTTGTTAATTATTATATACAGAATTCAAAATAAATTTTTATTGAATATTAATCATAATCAATAAGTGTAATAATTCAATTTTATCAACACTAAAAAGTAGAAAATAAAATAAATAAAAAAAACTTTTTAAAAATTTCTATTCAATCGACTAAAAAGTAGAAAATAACTTTTTTCTGTTTCTGGTACTTGTGGATATCATGTACTTAGTAATAATCACTTTTGTAAAGCCAATACTGGAAGACATTGAAGGCAATTCATGTACGTATGTAAACAAACAAACTCATCGAAGTAAAGGAATAGAAAGTTTGGCACCTTTTAAGTCAGATGCTTTCAAAATCAAATTCGTTTTAAATGTACATAAAGCTAAAGGCGCCAAACTTTCCATTCCTTTACTTCAATGAGTTTGTTTGTTTACATACGTACATGAATTACCTTCAATGTCTTCCAGTATTGGCTTTACAAAAATGATTATTACTAAGTACATGATTCCCACGAGTACCAGAAACAGAAAAAAGTTATTTTCTACTTTTTAGTCGATTGAATAGAAAGCTATTTTTAAAAAGTTTTATTTATTTATTTTATTATATTAAGTTTTATTACTTATAAATGTAAAACTTAAGATTTTTGATTAGAAACTTAATTTATTGAAATTTTAACATTTTATGCATATGAAAATCTTATTTTCTGTACATCTAGCTATGCTACACAATATGTTTTCAAACCTAACATGTTTAGCAACAAGTATTTTTATTTTTTGGCGTAAATTTTTGTTTATATTAAAAAGCAATGATGTAACTTTAAATGTGCTTACATTTCAAGCAATTACCTTATGAATTTTAATTAGAACAACTGTTTCAGCAAAACAAATTCTTAAGTATAAAATAAACTAAGTTTTATGGACCTTGAAGACATTTTTGTAATGCGATTTTAAATTTTGTGAAAATTAGATCACATCAGCAATGATACAGCCATGTTGGATCAGGTGATATCTTCTCGCTACATAGTTAGGTTCTATCAATTTTTGATGGTTGTCATGATGTTCAAAGCATTCTTTGTAGCCATATAAAAAAGTTTCATTAGATTGTCTTTGAAAATTTGCTTTTGAATTCTGCAGCTTTAATATGCTTTCCTCATATTCATCTTCAATATTTAATTTTCATCACACAAGTGGATGATGTCGCCATTCATAGCAAATCTTGATAAAGAATGTCAACAAGCTAAATATATTTAGATACAACTAGCTTCGAGTTGCAGCTGCCATAATGTATTAAAGTACTTGTCAATATAAAATATACTAAATAGTAAATATTGTCATAATAATGCTACTTACAATCATACTACTGTATGATTGTTCAATGCTTAATGAATTTCTCAATGATCATTATATTTTAAAAACAACAACACTTATTTTAAGATCTCAATATGCAATCAATATACTGATAATATTACACTAATCGATTTAATAAACAAATGATTATTTATTTATGGTAACTAATTAATAGTAATCATGTAAGATGTGCATAAAGCAACTGAAGCAAATTATTCACCTTTTAAGCTTTTTGTCTATGTTTAGAACAAACATTCAAAAGTACTATATATTGCACAAAGAACTAGAGCAATTATTTTGTATAGTGTTCCAGAAGAGTTATACAAGAAAACGAAACTAAAAATTATGCATAAACACTGAACAGTGTGACTTCTTCTAAAATGTTGTTGATTACTACTTAAGGTGCTTGCACAAAATATTAAAATCCTATTGACACAAAGGCTTGGCAACCAATTGAAAACACAATCAGTTTCTAAAAGAACCGCAAAACTGGTTTTTAATTATACTTTAGTAAAAATATAATAGCTATGAATAAATAGTTCAAAGACTTCTTGCTTTGAATTCTTTGCACAAATATTATGAAAATATATATAACTTCAAAAACCACTTTGATATTACATTTAGTTTTATTCATTTCAATATTTTTTCTACCAAACACTAATAGAACATACTGACAGACTCTTTCAACAATATTTAATTTTTAAAATACTTATAATAATCAAAAAAATCCAAAAAAAGAGATTTGAAAATTTGAAAATTTGAGATTGTAAATAGCAATCTCAAATTAAAATAATTTAAAAAAATAATTAAATAAATTTATTATCGACAAAACTGTTTTTGTAATTTTGACTTTTCTATTACTTTAAATATTATAAATCATTGTATATTTTTACATTATACAGTATAATGTAAAAATATACTATGATTTATAATATTTGTGATCTGTTTTCAAAAGTATAATTTCTACTTTTGAAAACATATCACATGCACAATTTTCATATGAGAATATTCAGTTGTGAATAGTACAAAAAGAAAAAAGGTTAAGTTGCCACTAAAAATAAGGATTTAAAGAAAAAAAGAGGCTTAAACAATAGATAATCCAAGTTCATTTAGGTTCAAACTCAATAAATAATGGATAAAAAAATGTATGAAAAATTTTCTTTAGTTTACAGATCTAATTCCAGTATATCAATTCTGTAGGTTACATTAGATTTATACAGTAATAATAAAAATTTGCTTTTATGATAAAAAAAAATAGTATAAAAGTGGTTACCCAGTTTTATAATTTAAAAAACCGAAAACCGGTTTTTTAAAGTTTTCTGGTTTTTGCCAAGCCCTAATTGACACTTAAATTGCTTAAATTAGCCCAATTTTTTGTATGGGTATCCCTTATATATAGAAAAACAAAGACTAGTTTTTAAATGTAATTTACCTCCTTAAGGCTGAAAGGCAACTACAGTCGAGGAGTCTATTTTATTGTGGTTACAACTCTTTGACTCTTTAACTCTGAAACAGGAACATTGACAAACAAGGCCACTATATAAAAACTATAAAAGGCCACAATGTTGCATTGAAAATTAAAAATCAAACTTCTCAAAGAAAAAAATACTAAAAATTATAATTGCAAACAAAAAATTGAATGCCCTATGAATGGCAAATGCTTATCAAAAAATATTATTTATGAATTATTATTACAAAAATATTATTTACAGATTATGCAGTCAAAACTTATTTGGCAACTAAAATAAAAAAATATTAATTTCAAATTAAACTACTCTAAAAACTGCACCTATGTGGGCAAAATAGGCTATGCTTGCAAGAAAAATTTGAAATTATTACCCATATGTATCTAGAAAATCTACTAAACAAAAAATCTGAATTAATTTCTAAATGCAGGCATGAAAATAAATACCTTTTAAAAAATTATAAAAACAAATGACTTAACTAAAATTATCCTAATTCTAAAGAAGGGTAATTCCATGTCAAATGACCCATTTCACCATACATCTCAGATTTTGCTGATTTTTAAACAGTTGAGAGTGCTTATTAAAATAAGACCTTAAAAATTTTAGCTCTGGCTCCAGGAAGATCCTGAAATATGAACATTTTTACTTTAAGCAGATAATGTCCACACCCCTATTGTCCCCTCAGAATTGTGACATTTATTTGGAGATTTCAAGTCACATAACTTTAAAAATATTTGATTTTTTTACTTGAAAATTTGTAACTGGCTATTTTTGAGGGTGGCAAATCCAATGAAATGATCAGAAATTATTAAGTAAAAAATTATTATTAAGTACTTGCAATTATCAATTTAAATAAGTTTAAGCAATTTTTATATACCTGTTTTTAATGCTCAAGAATTCCATGTGGCTTAGATGATATCAAAAAATATATATATATTACACATTACTCTATATTCATTGATTTTTCAAAAAAATATAAAGATATTGATCTGCAAGTATATGGATTTTCATATATGGATAACAGGGCACAGTTCCCACTTTTTTGTAGCGGAATATTGCAATTGATTTTTCACTACCTTCCAGACTACCTGGAGCTCTGAAAATTTTGGCACTTCTGTAATGCCAATAAACGTGCATGTTAAAATTGTTTTCAGGCCCCCAAGACATTAGGAGGGGATTGGGGCAAGTGTCCCACTTTTTTGTAGTTGAATCCTGTGATAGATTTTTCACTACTTTCCAGACAAACTGGAGTTCTGAAATTTCAGCATTTGTGTAGTCCTGATGAACGTGTGTTAAAATTGTTTCCTGGGTAGACAGCCAGAGACTCAATGGCCCAGGGTACTGGCGCCATGCTTCACTTATTTTCTCAAAAAAAAATTAATTTTTTTGGAATTTTCAATAATGTAAAGAAAAGATTTGCTTAAATGCGTCAATGGTCTAAAGTATACAAACATCCAGTTGTTGTTACAGGTGCATCAATAATACTTTAGATGGCTTGAAAAGTTTGTTAAATGGACCACGCAAGTGCATAAATGTTACCATAACATCTTGCTCAATATTGTCAATTTCATTTTTCATACCAATCTAATGAAATTTATCATATTTACACAGAATAAATTCACCAAATTTCGATGTATTGATGTTAATTTGCTGAATACTTTGAATACCAGAAAAAGAAAACATGTCTGTTATATTAAAATCTTTACTTGTTTGTTTAAAACTAACAATATCTATAAATTCTGAGTTAAATTGATGATAGCTCCTAGTTTTGTTCTACTTAACTGAAAACGTTTTTTCAAGGGGGTGCGCAATTTAATCAGTCTTTCTTTTTCAATTTTGAAAAAAATAATCCCTTCAAGTCAAACATTTCATTACAATTCAATATCTGGCCATTTATGGGTCTTTGTAGATTTGCATTTGCAGTTAATCATTTTACAGTGCCACTAATACCATCACATGGTGACTTACCATGACTTGTAGCAAAAAATGTCCACTCTGCATCAATGTCAAAATCATCTTTATGGAAACAGTAAAGGTTTTTGTGGTTTTTATACTGTGCAGCATAACCATCTGAAAAATAAAGAATCTTTGAAATATTAGGATGATTTTCTTTTAAATAATTAACTATTTGTGTTTAAACTTCATACACAAAACCAATGTCATACTCATTATCTTCTCACATGAAGCAAAACTATTTTTCTTTAAGCTGGTCATTTTTGTTTAATAAATAGACGGCAGCAGAGTGTAACAATCATTGACTTTAGCACCAATGTTAACCTTAAATTTAATCTTGAATCACAAATGCGTAGTTTTCTGCAAAATTACTTAAGACAATATAGTCTTTTCTTTTTGTTGCCTTAGTACCTTGCTTGACATTTTACAATGTAGGAATGAGCTGTTAATTTGTTTATTGCCTCTGATAACATCAATTTGTATTTTTCCATTGTTGTTCTTTAACAGATCAATACTGTTGTGTCTGTTTTCTTTTCAATTCAAAAAGTTTTAAATTGTACCATGTAATTGTATGTAAACTATGTATTGTATGTAAACTATGTATTGTAATATGTATTGTTAAAATCATTATTTTAGAAGGATGAATGTTTTTAATCCATATACTTGCAAATCAAAAATCTTATAGATATAAGTACTTTCTCAAAAAATATTAAGAAAGATCACTGAATACAGAATGTTCAAAAACCAAATGAAACAAATATAAACCAAAAAAAAATTTTGAAAACAATATTTTCTAAAGTAATCTTTACTTTATTAAAAATGCAGAAATTTTTTTGTTGTTGTTGGGAAAAGTGGGTAATCTTCCCCCCTCTGGTCATCTCCCCTGAAAATAATTTTAACACATGTTCATCAGGACTACACTGGATGCTGGAATGCTGCAATTTTCAGAGCTCCAGCTATATTGAAAGGTAGTGAAAAATCAATTGCAAAACCCCGCTACAATAAAGTGGGGACCGTGCCCTATTATCCATATATGGAAATCCATATACTTGCAGATCAAAACCATCTTTTTTTTGTTGGTAAAATCAATGAATGTAGAATGAAGTGTAACAACTTTTTTTTTTTGATTTCATTAAGGCCACATGTTAAGGCCACATGTTAAGGCCACATGGGTTTCTTGAGCATCAAAATCAGGTATATAAAAAATTGCCTAAATTTATTTAAATTGATAAATACAGGTACTTAAAAATAATTTTTTACCTTTCTGATCATTTCATTGGATTCACCACTCCTGAAAATAGCCAAGTACAAATTTATATAAAAAGTAATTAGATTAAATATAAATATTTTTTTTAAGTTATATAACCTGAAACATAAGTAAAAAGATATTTAAAAAAGATGAGTAAAATATTTTTAAAGTTATAAAACTTGAAACCTCTAAATAAACATTGCATTTCTGAATGGACAAGAGGGGGCTGGCCAACATCTGTTAAAAGTAAAATGGTCATATTTCAGAATCTTTTTGGAGCCAGAGGCTGAACTTTCAAGGAATTCTTATTTTGTTAAGTACTCTAAACTGTGTAAAAATCATCAAAATCTCAAAATCTGAAAAAAAAAAAAAAAAAATCATAATTTTTGTGAAACTAGAAGCTAATATACAGTAAATCCCAATAATAAGCAAATAAGCACTAACTGACATTGATATACTGTTATTTCGCTTATTTTTAAAACATTTCTAAGCATATTTTCAAAATGTATCAGTAATATGTTTAAACCTGTTAAATCGATTTCCCAACACTTTGTTTTGATAGAGATATTTGCTTTTTTCGCTTAGCATGGCAGCAATTTTCTTAAAAGAATGGAGCAATAAATAATTAGTAGAAAATGACTTATTAAATTTTTTTCATTTTAGACTGTGCTTCATCTATAAAGACTCATTAGAAATTAATGATCAAATTAATAAAACCTCAACTTATACCAAAAAATAAATTACAGGAAATCATCAATGTCCTAACTATTGCAAATTTTCACATATTTGTGGAATATGTTGACACCATTATAAAAAGAATTCTTTAATTGTTTACTTCTGCTTTTTTTTTTATTATTTTGAAGAGGGATTTATTATAATTATTTTTTGAGCTTACTTATTTTTATAGTTTTTTTAGGAGAAACTTATTTTCATGCCTGCATTTTGAAATCAATTTTGATTTTTTGTTTAAAGAACATTCTTGGTTCACATGTGTAATTATTTCAAACTTTTCTTATAGACATGGTTTATTTCTAACATTGTTTGTATGTAAATTGTTTCCTCTGAGAATGTACCTGATAAACAATATATTGGCTTAACAGAGGGTGAATGGAAAAAAACATTTTGCCAATCATAAGCAATTCTTTAAAAATCAAAAGTATTAAAAAGACACCATTATCTCAAAAAACATTTGGGAATTGAAAGATAAAAATATTGTTGATTTTATATTAAACTGGTCCATCCTTAAAGTTTTAAGGATATACATTGATATGTATGCATCTATATATAATAATATTTCCAAAAATTGGACATGGGTCATTCCATGCCAAATGGACCAAAATTTTTGGATTTCAACATGGACCACCTCAGATTTTGATGAAACTTAATGGGTTAGTTAATATCAATGAGAAAAGTATTTCCTGAAAATTTCAGAATAAAATCTTTTGTGGTTCATGAGATATGATCATTTGAAATTTCTGATTTTTACCAAAATAAAAACTTCAGTAGCAAAAACATGTTTTGTTCATACTTTGAGGCTCTATATTTTAAAAACAAAATTTCAGAAAATCATCTAGCTTTTTTTTTATTGTATACAACTCTAGACTTACTTTAATAAAACTTTGACATTGAAATTTCAAATGTCATATTTTTTTCCTAAAAACCTAAGAAATTGTTTGCAAATAAAATAAAAAGTTGGTTTTTCCAAATTTTTAGAAATTTACCAAGAAGATAAAATTTAGTAAAAAATTATAGACTTTTAAAAATGGCTGCAGCTAAAACTTAGGAAAATGTGCATCTACTTTAAACCATCCGTAACTTAGGATCAAAACTGGTTGTATAAGATTATTTTTTCTTCTAATTTAATAGACTTTATTACAGTGATTTCAGAAAAAAAAAAAAGTGGATACTCATGGGGAACTTACAAAATCATAACAATGAAAATTGCCCAAAATGCACTAAAAACAATAAAAATACAGTTATTGTTGTACTTTAGTTTGTATTATATATTGTAATACAAAGTATGTATGAACTTAAAAGAATTTTATATTCAGTACTAGAAATGGTCTTTAATTAAGCCTGAGTTAAATAGCCCTAGCTCTTGCCTGCCCCCTCTCCCCCTTCCCCATCTATATATTTTTAACATGCACATTTTTGCCCAGAACTTAGAAAAAAAATTATTATATGTCCAAACACAACTAAACATACACATTTAAAAACTATGAAATTTATTTTCTAATGTTAAACAGTAAATATACTGCATATAAAACTTATGTTAACTTACTTAGTAGCCTATTAGGTAAAAATGAAAAGAAAGACTTTTAGTCTAATTTACCTAATATTTAATATCATGACTATAACTTTTGCAATACTTTTCCAATGCATTCACTATTCCATCCCTCCCCATTAATTTGACTTATTTGATTATCATGTTCAAATTTAGATTACAACTAATACAGAGTTATAAGAGTTTAGTTGTCAACACTATGCACAGGTTGATTATGTAATTAAAAATATTATTATGTAATAAACAATCAATATAAACATTGAATATTTTAAATAAATTTTTGCTAAAAAGTTTAATCCAAAGTGGTGTATTCTAATTGGAGGTGCTTCAGGTCTCCATCAGTATGTGTTTATGAGTACCACCAGAATGCAAAATTTTTTAGACTATTAAGATCTCTTGCGATTAGCTGTATATGACTTAACAAATCAAGACTGCATGCTGTACAGTTGCGATAACTGCCCAGATACCAAAACTAAAAGAGTATCTTACTGCTTTGTTTGATAAGCACAGCATGGAAGAAATCAGCTTCAATCAGTGGCAAAAGGCCAAAAAAAAATATGATATAGTTCCAGTAACTCTTGGATGATTTTATTGAAAAACTTGTCAACAAATAGAACAATTAAGAGACCATCATTATATAGTCAAAAATCAAGTGTCATATTTGCAGCATCTAAAAATAACATTACCAAGTAATCATATTTTAGTATTACTAGACTTAGCTGAAAATTACAGTTTTTTAATTCAAGATGCAGTACAAGTCTTCCATTAGAACAACAGTCAAGCAACATTGCATTCTTTTGTTATTTACTATATGGAAGAAAATATGACAAAAATGTAAAAGTGTTTGTATCATTTCAGATCATTTACAACAAATACAAACTCAGTTCATTGTTTCATTTATGAAGTAATAAAACATTTAAAAGAATTGATGCCTTACTTTAATCATTGCATTTTTTTTAGCGATGGTGCAGGTTCACAATACAAAAATTCCAAAAACATATCTAACTTATGCCACCATGAACTAGATCATAAAGTATCTGCAGAATGACACTTTTTTGCTACATCACATGGAAAGAGTGCTTGTGATGGCGTTAGGGGCTCTGTCAAAAGACTTGTAGCTAGGGCCAGTTTACAATCACTAACAGATCGTATCAATTCACCTGAGAAAATGTATGATTGGTGTAGACAAAGTATCAAAGGAATACATTTTCAATACATTATAAATGATACAATTGTATCACATTGCATAAATCTTAAACTAGAAGAACGTTATGCTACTTGTTCAACAATTCCAGGAACCAAATTCAGCTACCACGGAAACCACCATTGTTTTATACCACAATCATTAACTAATTTACAGATGAGACGGGTGTCATTTGGCAATATGTATACAAATGTAAATGTTCCTAAAATGCAGCATATGGTTCCATTTACTTTTCTTTTACCAGGAATTAATATAACATGTGTTTATGATGCAAAATGGTTTTTAGGAAATATTGTGGAAATATCTGAAGTCAAGATGTTCTTATCAAGTTCATGAAGCAGTCTAAGTCTACATAAAGAAGATATTTGCTGAGTTCCAATAACACACATTCTATGCAAAATTTCATCTCTAAAAGTTCAATAAACAACTGGTAGATAATATGAACTACCAGTTCAAGAAAAAACTGAATTATTACATTGTACAATAGCATAAGTAACATAATTAAATAACAACATAGCAAAATTATTATAAATTTGATTTACTTGTTTTAAACATAGCTTTTTAGCAAAAATTTATTTAAAATATTGAATCTTTATATTGATTGTTTATTACATAATATTTTTTATTACATAATCAACTTGTGTATTGTGTTGACAAGTCAACTCTTATAACTTGTTGTATAAGTTGTAATATAAATTTAAACATGATAATCAAATAAGTCAAACTAATGGGGAGGGGTGGAATAGTGAATGCATTGGAAAAATATTACAAAACTTATATTCATGATATTAAATATAAGGTAAATTAGACTAAAAGTCTTTCTTTTCATTTTTACCTAATAGGCTACTTATAAGTTTTATATATATATATATATATATATATATATATATATATATATATATATATATATATATATATATATATATATTAAAGAACAAAAAACAACTTTTTCTATGGTACTTTAAGTTTCATGCCTATACGGCAATCATCAGCCATTGAATACAAACTCAAAAACAAAAAAAACTGCTAAAATTACAAAATACTGTGTAGTGGGATCTTAACGTCACTAAGAAAAAACAAAATATTAGCTAATCACCGGTGTCAAAAAAAGATAAGAGGAATTTATTCTTGTGTCTGCATTTTGAAATCAACTCATTTCGTTTATTTAATAAGTTATCACCTTTATATGTTAAAATAAGGAATTTTTCGTATAAACAAAGATTGCAAATTTTTGACGAAGTGTTATAAGGATTGCAATGTTTTACAATTTTCCACTTAATTAAGGGTGTAAACATTTTGTCTTTTATGTCCCAAATTTCTTTAGACAATTCGGTATCATTTTTATATTTATTAATGTTAAAAGATTTTAGATGGTTAGCATAGCGAAATTTAAATGGAGTTTCACATAAGCCAAAATATACTTTTTCTTTGTAGTCAGGTTCATTTGACGACACGGTTGCTTGATAAACGATGTTCTTTGACAAGCACTGATTGTTCATGGGACAGATGGATTTATTGACACAGTTGCATGTTTTTCCCTCATCTTTACCTTGACTATATAATATCCTGTGGTTGTGCGAATTAATGATGGACTTGATGTTTAGCATACATGAGTAGCTTATTTTAATGGTATTTCGATTAAATATCTTACGAAGTTTGTGACCAACCGGAAAGTGCAGGTCTACCATGTTCAAAAAACGACTTCCTATTTTTGTTGCAACATTGGTACTGAAAGGTGGGTTGTACCAGATTATGTTTCGCTTGTGATTTTTGAATGAGATCTGTTTTTTATTTGAATGGTAGGTGAATTTGCAGATAAAACCTGATTTAAATAATGCATCTTGATAAGGAGGAATGGATTGTTTAAAAATATTTTCATTAGAAGAATTGGTTGACAATCTTAGTTCTATAGTTTGAGGAAGGCTTTTTTGTATACTAGGAGGGTGGTTAGAGGCAGCATTTATATAACTGATGGAATTACCAGGCTTGCAGTAAGGTTGGAAAGAACTGTCATTAAGATTTAACGTTAAGTCCAGATAATTAACAATTTTAAAATTACAGCTGATAGATATATGAAGATCATTATTATTAAAAACTTTCCTGAAGTGCTTTTTAATTTTTTCCATCTGTTGGCCACTCCGGTTCTTAAACACTGCTAGACCATCATCTCTATACAATCCAAATTCATCTTTATCGTAAGATTGTGATAATTGAAACAAGATAAATATTCCAACTAACTCACAAACTTCTGCGCCATCAAAGGCTCCCATGGTGACATCAAATAAGCCTCCACTTTTTTTAATCCAAGCTTCACCGTTGTTAAATAATAATGATTTCCTGGCATGGTATATTAACTTTTTTTCATCTTGTTTTATAATTAAGTATTTTTCAGCAAAGGCTATAGCGTTATTCAGTAAATTTTCATTAATTGAAGGATAAAAACCAGTTATATCGAAAATTAAGAATTTGTATAAATGTTTTTCTTTAATACTTTGAAACCAATCTATAACATTCTGTGAGTTTAGCCATTGATTGATGCAAACTTTTTTTCTAAGATCACTATTTATTTTTGATAGAATAACTTTAGAAACTCTACCTACTTTGTTTTTTGCAGGATTTAATAGGCGAACTGTAGGGTTGTTTAAAAAATTATCCTTGTGGTCTTTTAGAGTGATAAAACAATTGGAGGTGCCATTTAATTCAATTCTGTTGAAAACATGATTAGTTAAAAGGTGTTTGCTTTCAATATTTATTTGATCTTTCAGATTTTGGTCAGCCTTTTTATATGTAGATGTAACGGCGTTCTTAAGGAGGTGGTTATACTCTTCTTTGGAAATTCTGTACATATTAGAGGTTTTGTCGGCTTGAGTTAAAGTATTATGTGATTTGCGCAAAGATTTTATATCGCTAGAAAGCTTTTCTTGAAACTTGTTGTTCACTTTACAAAATTTAATATTTTTAACTAGATTAATTAAATCATTTTCAAACATAGCCTTTTCTTTTATATGAGGAGGACATTTTGCAGATTTAATGCCATAGTTCTCGGGTTTGGATGAATTAGTTTCGTCAGAAAATTTATTTAGAAAGAATAAAGCTAATTTAAATAATAATAAATTTAAATAGAGTTTCACATAAGCCAAAATATACTTTTTCTTTGTAGTCAGGTTCATTTGACGACACGGTCGCTTGATAAATGATGTTCTTTGACAAGCACTGATTGATCAAAGGACATCGTTTATCAAGCGACCGTGTCGTCAAATGAACCTGACTACAAAGAAAAAGTATATTTTGGCTTATGTGAAACTCCATTTAAATTTCGCTATGCTAACCATCTAAAATCTTTTAACATTAATAAATATAAAAATGATACCGAATTGTCTAAAGAAATTTGGGACATAAAAGACAAAATGTTTACACCCTTAATTAAGTGGAAAATTGTAAAACATTGCAATCCTTATAACACTTCGTCAAAAATTTGCAATCTTTGTTTATACGAAAAATTCCTTATTTTAACATATAAAGGTGATAACTTGTTAAATAAACGAAATGAGTTGATTTCAAAATGCAGTCACAAGAATAAATTCCTCTTATCTTTTTTTGACACCGGTGATTAGCTAATATTTTGTTTTTTCTTAGCGACGTTAAGATCCCACTACACAGTATTTTGTAATTTTAGCAGTTTTTTTTGTTTTTGAATTTGTATTCAATAGCTGATGATTGCCGTATAGGCATGAAACTTAAAGTACCATAGAAAAAGTTGTTTTTTCTTCGTTAATATATATGTATATCGCTCTATTTGAAGTATCTTTTTAATATTGAGCACTCTTTTACGACTATGAGTTTTGTTTTATTATTATAATACAAAATAGACTTAAATATCAATATATATATATATATATATAAATATATATATATATAAATAAATATATATATATATATATATATATATATATATATATATATATATATATATATATATATATATATATATATATATATATATATATATATATATATATACAAAGTTTTTATTCAGCTCAAAATGTGTAAATATTCTAATAAAGAAGACAACTGTTTAAATTTTTGTTAAAACTATTTAATTTATAAAACACATGTTTTAACTATAATATAGTATATCATAGCCATCTTCAGTTAAAATATATTAAAATCCTTAAATCAAGTTAGTAAAATTAAATTATGTTTCTAGCCAATCTCTACAATCCTAACTTTGTTCTCTTATATATAAGGGACAAAAGATTGGACCACTTTAAGTAATTATAATTGTCAATAAGATTTTAACATTTTTAATAGTAAATGCTGGAACACTTAGTAATTGCACTTGTATATTGCATGATATAAATGTTACAGTATGATGGGGTCAGTAACATTTTATGTGGCTAAATTGGATTTAGTAAATTAATCATACCGATGCATAATTTACCACATCTAGTACTTGATTTAACAATGGCCTTTTGATACAATTGACATCCTAAACAAAAAACTCCATTAAAAATTAAAGTTGTATACAATGCTCTCAAAAAAATCATTTTGAAACCAAAATTAATATTTTTATTATGAAATTTTTCTGTTAACTTTGTATTTAAACCTATCGTTATTCAAAAATCCCACAAAATAACAAATAATAATAATAAAAGCTAAATTAGAAAACATACTTTAATACCTTTGACATTTAGCCATATATCAGTAACTTCCGTTACGCCAAGGTATTCATTATGCACTTTAACTTGATAATATGCTGCATCTTGCTCTGACACTGGAGAGATTGATAGACTTTTTGCTCCTTTGTTATTATTTAGTAACTTGTTATCTTTCTTCCATGTAATTTCTTCAGAACCATTATGATTAAAATGAGTGACAGCTAACAATTCTACACACTCACCAATAACTACATTGTAAATAGGTGCCTGATACAAGTAGGTATCTAAATAGCAATTAACAATTAAATTAAATTATATATATATATAATATATATATATATATATATATATATATATATATATATATATATATATATATATATATATATATATACATTAAAAAAATATACTAAAATTATTTTAGTCACTACTATATATTTTAGTCACTATGTAGGAAGTTCTATGTATCAAGGTATTTTAAATATATCAAGTCCCAAAAAGGACTCCAGATTTGAAAGTCACAAAAAGATAACTTTATCCTAGTTTTTGGTATCCAGGAGCTCTAAAAATATAAATAAGTTTCTGGACTACTAATAGGAAAAAAATTAAGACTTTTAGGTTAGAGGAACAATTGTTTTTTGAACCCGGAGTCCTTAGGTATAATGGCGGCAAAGACTCCGGGACTCCAGGACTCCGGGGTTAAAAACAATAAGTTTCAAGTTATTAAATCTCATGAATTTTTTTATTATAGCAGATAATAAATCCACAAACATGTTTAGAGCTTCTGGACACTACAGACTTGGAAAAAGTAGAGATGCAAAGCCAAAGTTCTTTTGGGACTCCGCATCCCTGATCAAATCTCATATACTAGTAAAATAACTATGAAAATAGACTATTGTTGGCTGAAAAGAGGCAAACTGGCCATCAATTTCTGTTGTAACTGTTGATGTTACCAAAAATATTCACAAATGATGTGGTGAACTATCATTAATTTTTTCTGAGCTTCTAAAACAAATGAAATTTCTTGAAGATGAAAGAATGTGTACCTACTGTAGTCAAATCAAAAATACTCTCATATACACAAGCAATAAAACAAAATCTAATAAAACCAAAAAAACTAAAGTTTCAATGAATGGTTTTATCTATCCATAAATTCAAAAGCAATATTTAAAAAAAAACTAAAAAAGTATTATTGTAAGCTGTGTTACCCAACCAGTGAAAATGAAAACAAAAGTACAAACATAGAAACTTATAAAAATTATTCAAAAAGCATTTAAAAAAATGCTATAAGCAATCACTGCCAACACTTTACAAAAAAATACAAATAGAATAATACATCTTACTAAAAAAATAACAAAAAATCAGAAAAATCAACAGACCTGCTAATAATCAAATTGGACTGCATAGATACTCAAAAGTTAGCAATTAGCAATTCAAAAAATTAATAGATATTAATAAATTCAAAAATGTTTCAATTAACCAAGATAATATTGAAAATGAAAATCTATTCGACTATTGGAAAAATCAGAAACTCCAGAAATGCTGCTCTTAATCACAAAGTTGCCAACCCATATAGGAGGCAATATGACGGCGAACACAACAGGTACAAAAACTATTAGGAAATCTGTTAAGGTGAACTTAAAAAGATTGAAATCGAACACATTATTAACTCAATTCAAGAATTTAAAAACTGAACAATTTAAACTGCTTCTATTCAAATGTAACTTTGCTAATCAACAAATGATATGAGTTTCAATTGATATAGGCTAAACCAATCACATACCTTGGGTATAACTTAATCCTGGTTTGATGCAAAAACTGCTGTATTTTTGCCTAACTATACTCATAACAACAATAACTGAACCAGCAAAATTATTAACTCTACTAGATCTAAACAAACTAGTTAAGTAAACAAAAAGTTGAACTATAAAATTGACAACAAAAATGTAAAATCATAAAATGTTTCAACTATTTCAAACTAGAGATAAACCAGCCAATTGAGAAAATAAATCAAGCTGTTCTATTATATATAACCCCACACATAATGGAACAATGATCAAATTTAACAAAACAACACACAAACTGGACCTAGATATCAAATAAGTAACAATCTTAAACGAAAAAACTACATGACATCAATATCTAATAAAGCTTACTCTAAACTAGATGCATTGAAATGCACAAAACATTTATTAATTTTATGATTAAAAAGTCTTGAAACGGAAGAATTAGAGGCCATCTCACTCAATACTTTAAAATTAAATTAGATATAAACAAAGTAAAATAGTGTCATGCAAATCCAAAAGCTTTTTCATCAAATCTAAATGTTCCATTATCAAGTATCAGAGAAGAATCACATAAAAAATACAAGCAAGTTGCTAAAAACAGTTACCATGAAAACTTCTTTAGCAAAATAATATTACATATTTAAACAGCAACATATAATAATAACAACAACAATAATAACAATAATAATAATAATAATAGTAATAATAACAATAAAAATAATAGTAATAATAATAACAATAATAGTAATAATAACAATAATAATAACAATAACAACAATAATAGTAATAATAGTAATAATAATAGCAACAATAATAATAGCAATAATAATATTAATAGTATTATTAATAATAAGTGATAATAACAATAATATCAAATTAATAATGTAAATTATTAATATTTAAAAGTTTTATAATATAATATTTCAAATGTAATATTTATGCATATAGACTATGCCTAAAATGCATAAAAATACATTTTTTTACTTTTTCATTTTTTACTAACCTGAAACAACATATTGGAAATTAAAACTAAAATTGTATAATAAATTATTAAAAAATGAAAACAAATAACTAAAACTGAAAGTCAAAACGTTCATTATTTATAATAAATAAAAATCTCTAGAACACAGTTACGGAGTTATTTCAAAAACTTTTATAAAATTCTTTTTATCATGTAATCAGTGTAAATAAAGTGTTTCAAAAAATGTGTGATGAAAAGAGTAAATAAAGTTTAAAAAAATCTAATTAAAAAATAATAATAATTTTAAAATTAAAATAATTTAAACAATATTTTATTTATATAATAAGTAATTTTTAGAAACAGTCTTATAAAATGAATTTTTATTTAGCTTAAGAAAAGGGGGAAAAGGTAAATAAACAGTCTAGCGAACTCCGGAATTCCGGCCGGAACAAGAGTTATATTTACGTTATTTTCTACTTCCAAGATTAAAGTGAAAGCCTGCGCTTCAGCATCGTAGTTTTATAATATATATTTATAACTAGAGATGTAGGTCTCGAGACGCCTCGAGACTCATATATAACTGTCTTGGTATTGGTCTTAAAGCCTAAAGTCTTGGTCTTGAAAGCCTAGAGTATTGGTCTTGGTCTTGGTCTCGGACCTCTACTGTCTATTACTTTCTTGATTCTTATGAAAAGTATCAACTCAATGAATGAATTAGTTATTAACAACAAACCGTAGATTGTCACAACTTCTCGCTCTCAATGAGAGTCTTGATCCCGGTCTTGTAAAAACTTTCAAAGTCTTGGTCTTGGTCTTGGGGTGTATATATTATGTATGTAATACATAATGTATATATTAGGGGGTTCATTTTTTAACAACTTTTTCTTTTTGATATGTATGCAAGCTAAAAAGTTGGGAAATTTAAAGTGATTTCTGAATAAAATTTTAATTTTTTGAAAAAAATAATTTTTTCATCTCGCCCAAGTAGACGACATTTTTTATAAATTTTGAAATTTTTACATATTGCCAAATATCTAGAGACCTGAGTGTAATATGCACATGTATGAGACATACTTTATATTTGACAATGTATAGATGATGTGTAGAAAAAATCAAGCTCCTAGCTCTATTGCCTCATATTGCGCCAAACTCTTTTTTTAAAGTGACGCGAGAAAATAGAGGTCAATCAATCAACCACAAAAACTATACAGATTTTGGCGCAACATGATGCAACAGTCATAGTGACCTAAAATTTTGTGTACAAGCTCCTTAAGTATGTAGATGTCAGATTTAAAATATACATCTGTGTATCTTGGGGTAAAGCTTCCCCCTCCCCATGGGAAGCAGTGCCCAATTTGACTTCAGTACTAATAGGGCTATCAACTCAATGTTAGTTTCATGCATAATTAAAATGTATATTATTTTGTTCCAATTACAATCTTTCATTTTGGAAGGGGTGGGGATTACACATCCTCTTAACACTTCTCCCCCCATCTCGCCCCCTCCTCGCCCATGCCCACCCAACAATTTATGTATTGTAGGATACTAACTTTTTTTTATATATTAGCCTAGTTGAACAGGATTGAGTTGAGGATTCACTTTTTCTGGCAATAATCTAAACAGTTTATCCATAAATGAAGTGTATACAATAACCTTTACATATCGGAAGTTATAAACATTTGTACTCAACTTTCCAATATTAACACGTTTTAATCAATCAGCTTTTTTTTTGTTTTAGTTTTTTTTAATTATAAGTTTGCCGTTTAAAATAATTGCAACTCTCATATTGGTAAAATATAAACATGGCAGAGGCAAGAAGAAGACAAAATAGTCTTATCGCCAAGCTCTCAATAATCTGTAAATAATATAGCTATCAAATCTTGTCATTAAAAATGTTGTCAAATATAAAAGGAAAAAAAAAAGAAAATTTTTTTTTTTTTTAAAAGTAAAGATAATAAATTCTAAAATTTATTTTCAAATATAATTAAACACAAAGCAAAAATAAAAAAGAAACAAACGAAAAAAAAAAAGGATATTCAAAACTATATATAGAAGTTTTTAATTATTGCGATTAAGAATTCCTAATTAGGAAGTATAATCAAAAGAATTTAAGATTTTAAGGAAAAATTTTTAGTTTTTCATAATAAGAAAATAAAAAATAAGTTTTTAGAGAACTAAATTTTTAAACCTTTGTAAACTAAATGAAAATATACTATGCAATATTTTAAAGGTTAACAAATAAATATAGCTCTAGAAGAAGTCCTTCAAGTTTTGATTAACTAAAATTATTTCTTTTAGTTTTGATTTACAAATATTTGTTTGCAAGCGTTTTGATGTCATTTTCAATTACTATGCTCCATAGTTGGGGGCCTCTAGCTGTGATAGAAAACTTAATGGCTTCAAAGTGAGTTTTAGCTTGAATATAATTATTGTTTGCAAGTCTAGTAAGGTATTTGTGCTGTATTTTTTTAATTAGCGTTTTAAAAATATTTGGCATCGTATCGTTATTGATTTTATACATAAAAATTAAATGATGATATATATTTATTTGGTAAACATTTATAATTTTTAGATTTATAAATAGTGGTTGTGAATGAGAGAGACGGTCTGGGTTGGATATTATTCTTATGGCATGTTTTTGTTTGTTAAATAGTTTGTTTAGTTTTTTTTATTGGTGCTGCACCAAGCAATGCTGGCATAATTGAGATAACAATGAAAGAAGAAAAATAGATATATTGTGAGCAAATTTGATTTAGATAAGGTTTTACCTTATAAAGTATACCAGTATTTTTAGAAATTTTATTTTTGATTAATTTTAAGTGGTTTATCAATGTGATATTTTCGTCAAGAAGAACAACTAGAAACTTCATTGAGTGTTCTCTTTTTATAAATTGACTCCCAATGCTAACATTTGGGAGCTTTAGAGGAATTTCGTCTCTTTGATAAAGGCGATGAAAAAAAATATACTTAGTTTTGGTTAAATTTAATGACAATTTATTTGTATGAAAACCATTCAGTTACTTTTAACAATTCTTTATTGACTGTTTTAAATATACTTTTTATATTACTATGAGAATAAAATAAATTGGTATCGTCAGCAAACAAAATAGAAAAAACAAAATAAGAGTCTAAAATATTCGAAGGTCTGCTTAAGTCGTTAATGTATAATAAAAACAAAAGCGGTCCTAAAATGGATCCTTGAGGAACTTCACAAGTGATTGTCTTATTGTCAGTTTTACCACCATCACAAGAAACATACTGCTTTCTATTAAACAGGTAGCATTTAAACCAAACTATATTTGCATTCTTAACTTAGTAATTTACTAGTTTTTTAAATAAAATATGGTGGTCAACTGTGACGAAGGCTTTGCTAAGGTCTATAAAAATGCCTAATGTATACTCTTTTTTATCAAAGGCTCGAAAAATATCATGAACAAGTTTAAGAACAGCATGATCAGTTGAATGATCTTTTTTGAACCCAAATTGTTTGTTGTATAAAATATTATTTGTTTCTAGAAATAAGAACAGTCTATTATACATTCTTCATTCCTGTATTTTAGAGAAGCAAGGAAGAATGGAAATAGGTCTATAATTAGAGACATTAGAAGGATCACCCGATTTGAAAACCGGTATAGCTCTTGCAGTTTTAAAGCTTTCTGAAAATATTCCTTGTTTTAAAGAAGTATTAAAAATATGCAACAGTGTTGTTATTAAATAATGCATAGATTTTATTACAACATTACTGTTTATTTTATTAACTCCTAATCCTTTGTTTAGTTTTAACGTTTGAAAAGCAATTAATAACTCATTTTTAGTCAGTTTATTGTTGATCATTATTGTATTGTTAATAGTTAAATATGACTCTACGCTAAATTTACCAAGTTTTAGTTTTAAGGCTAAATTTGATCCTACACTAACAAAAACTCGATTAAATGTTTTTGCAATTTTTGATTCCTTAAGTATATCAACGCCATTAAAGTTTATTCTTTTTGGAAGACAACTACTTATCAACTAATTAGTTGATAACTTTTTTTTACCAATTAATTCTTTAATGACATTCCAGGTTTTCTGAGTGTCGCCTTTGAATTTTAGTAATTGATTTGAATAATATATTTTCTTTGAACGATTTATAACTGGCTCAGAAATACCTTTATATTTTTTATAATTGGATTCATTATCAAATGTTCTTTTTTTAAGAAATTTTTCGTACAAACGTTGTTTCTTTTTTTATGATTTTAATATTCCGGTGGTTATCCACGGGTTCAAATACATTTTAGATTTAATAATTTTTGTTATCTCTGGAAATGCCTTATTGTTATGTTTTTGAAATATTTGAAGAAAATTGTCATAGGCTTTGTTAGCGCTTTTTAATTGTATTATATTTTCCCAGTTTTCAGAAGATAAAGATTGATTAAAAAGTTTAATAGAAACGTCATTAATGATTTGGTTAGTTATTTTCACTTTTTGCGAGTTTTTTGAAAGATTATATTTTTGAGTTGCAATAAAAATTGGAAAATGATCCAATATATCGGATATAAATATTCCAGTTTTAACTTTTGTGTCGGTAAATTTGTTTGTTATAATTTGATCAATTGAGGTTGCACTGTTTTTGGTGATTATAGTTGGTTTATTTATGGTTGGAATAAATCCCTTTTGATATACTAAATTAAGGAAATTTCTGACGTTTTTATTTGATTTTTGTTTTTGATTTGAGTATTGATTTGTTTAATCTTTTTTTTATATCTCAATTATTTCATGCATTTATATTAATTTATAAATCCAATTTGTTTAATAAATTAAAATTTCAAAATTATTTTTAGAAATGAAGACCCGAAACAAAGACGAAGTTTCTTTGGAAAATGAAAATGTGAAAATTCCAAAACATACAAGGAAAAGGAGAGAAAGTGGTTGTACAAAAGAATACTTCTTAGTTGGCAAACCAGTCGAGATGTCCTCAGTTAGGCTTCCAACCAGAGCTGACGTTATCAAGCAATTCTTCTACCTGAAGGAGAAGAATGGTCCAACTTCGCAGATAAAGCGACTTGTTTCCTGTCCCCTAACAGGAAACAAGTCGCTTTGTCTTGTTTCCTGTTAAGGAACTGGAAACAAGTTGCTTTAACAGCTTCAGCTAACTTTTTATAAAGAACCTAACACAAATATAGTAAACTTTTTCAACTTTTTTTTCATAGAAAGCAAATATTGCAAATAGTTCCTTTAATATTATTCATTCAAAAGTTGTAAAGGCAATTTTATTTTATTTTTGGTATGCAACTGAAGAAGGATTTTTAAGAAAAAATTACTTTTGCTTTAGTGTACAGTGTACCTATGTGGATTCTCCTTGGAGTAAGGAATGTATTCTAGGCTCATTATGGTTTCCATGGCTAAGATTAGGTTTTCCCATGATTGGACCTCTTACCCTTCATAGGAATATATCTAAATATATTGACAGATATTTGAATCTTAAGAAGAGCCAGCACAAGAGTCAGAGAGTGTATGTTCAATCACGTGTGCAGTTTGTGAGATTAGTGAGAGGTTATTTATTAATCTTTTTAAAAATAATGTTTTTTTTATTTATAACAAATTATTGTTTTCTGAAAATGTTTGAATATTTTAAAAATCTATTTTAAGTATATATATATATATATGTATATATATATATATATATATATATATATATATATATATATATATATATATATATATATATATATATATATATATATACATATGTATATATATATATCGCCGTTTGACAATAATTAAAATAACTAAGTAAATAAATAAAAATTTTCATGACAGGAGCAAAATGAAGACTATAGTTGTCTTACCACTAAGCCCCGTAATATATACCATACATAGCATAGCTTTTAAAAACCGTGTAAGATAATACAAAATCTTTTAAATATTAATTAAATTTTCTTAAAAATTATATTTTAAATAAAGAAAGAAAAAAATAAAAAAATTGAAAAAAAAAGAAAAATTTATTTTTCATATTTTATCCTCCTATTTCTTTTTTTCTTTTTTTTTAATTTCTTTTGTTAGATTGAAAATAATTGAAAAAAAAAAAATTTTAAATACATAAAAAAATTGAAAAAATAAAAAAAATATAGATAACAAGACAAAAAGATACAAAAGTGAATGCACACACTCACATATAAATACATGGCAAACAATTAGGAGTACCTTTTACATACGATTTCAAGAATATACAGAATAAACTTTTCTACATCCTTGGTAATAAACAAATGATAAAATTAAATCGTGTAAAAATTTACAATGAAATTTTTTTTTTTATATGTGTATATAGAAAATCAAAAAATATATTCATAATTATATAAATCAAATCATGAGAGTATTCCTATTTAACGCCTTAAAAGAAATTTAATTCATTGTCGTTTAGTAGAAGAGTTTGCTTAAGTTTTGTTTTAAATTGGTTAAGCAAAGAGAGTGTTTTAAGATCATAATTTAAAAGTGTATTCCATAATTTAGGTCCTCGATTTGTAATTGAGTATTTAGTGCCTGAATAATAGATTTTGGATTGACTAAAGTTATTTTTTTATATATGATTTATTTTTTAAAATATTGATTAAATTAAAGGCGGCGCCGTTTTTTATCAAGTTTAAACATAAATATAAGAATTTGATAAGGATTTATTTTGAAAACAATTAATATATTGAGTTTACTAAAAACTATTTTTGTATGGGAGAGTCAACCTTTATTTGTAATAATCCTAATAGCATGTTTTTGTTTGCAGAGTAGTTTATTTATTTTTGTAACGTTGGTGCTGCACCAAGCAATATTTGTATAGTTTAGGTAACAATGTATAAATGAAAAGTATATGTATTTCAAACAAGATTGGTTTAAAAACTGTTTAGCTTTATACAGTATACCAATATTTTTTGAAATTTTATTTTCAATTACATTTATATGTTCTCTCCAATTATTATTTTCATCTTAAGTTACGCCCAAGAATTTTAACGATATTTCCCTTTTTATTAAATTATTATTTTCCATGGAATATTTTGAGGAATGATGAAATAATGTACATTTAGTTTTGTTAATATTTAGGGATAGTTTATTGGATTTAAACCATTGTTTAAATCGAATAAACTATCCCTAGTTTATTGGATTTAAACAGTTTATCAAGTTCTTTGTTTACTGTTAAAAATAAAATATTAATACCTTCATTGGAATAAAACAAGTTGGTATCATATGCAAATAAAATTAAGTTAAAGATATAAGAAAAATTATTTAACTCGTTAATATAAACTAGAAAAAAGAGGGGTTCTAGTATTAAACCATGGGGAACACCGCATGTGATAGTCGTATTATCCGTTTGTCCACCTTCGTATGAAATATATTATTTCCTGTTAAACAAGTAACTTTTAAACCAAGCCAAGTTTGAATTTCTTATACCGTAGATTTCGAGTTTGGATAAAAGAATTAAAAATTAAAAATTGGGACAATTCTAGCGATTTGTTCTCCCTCTTTTGAAGATAAATTATATATGCAATAAATAAATATATGCAAGAGTGGGATTGTAATGAGTTTTATTGAATTTATAATGATGCTACTACTTAAATTATCAACTCCTATACTTTTTTCATTAGACATAATATTAGTGTTATTAGAAACCAAGTATGCATCAAAGCTGGTTTGTGAGGATTAAAATTTGTTTTAAGTTCTGAGTCCGACTTAGAGAATGAATTCACACCTATTTTGATATATCAGCTTATAAAAGTGATTGTAACATTTATTAAGTAGATTACAGAAGCAGAAGGAGATCGTAATGATCTTCCACTTTTCTATACCTCAGCTTTTTGAATGAAAATAATACGATTAACCAATATGCAAATAATATAAAGATTCTTACTCAAAATGAGATTAAATATAATAATCAGAAGGTTCAGTTACACTTTGATGGAAAGCTCATCAAGGTTAGTAAATGCGTTACCAAAAAATAAGCAAATTAAACTGATATTTTGTAATAACTTACCTTAAAATATTTCCAGGATTTAATAAAGGCTTGTGATGATCAGGCAGTTGACAGATTCTGCATTATTTTATAAGCAGGGGGAACTCATTATTTACTTGGTGCTTTAGGAATCTCTTTTGGAACAGGACTAAATCAGCTTATTGCTATCAAGTCAATTCTGACAGATTTTGATGCTTCCAACCATGGTGAGTCTGTCTCCAATGACATGAAGGAGGAGTTGGCAAGGAAGTAAATTCTGGGTTTATTAAAAAAAAGAAGGAATATGTCCAGTTTAGTGAGCCAAATACTCTTTCTGATTATGTAAGTCTTGAGTCTTGGCTAGTTTTTGATATTCTGGAACATAATAAACAGTAAGTTAAATGGCTCTTGCTTCCCTCTGTTGCATGGAAAGTTGTACCCAACTTCTTGACTTTCCAAGCTTTTGTCAAAAACTTGTCAATAGTAAATGATGTTGCAGAGAGAGCTGTAAAGACAGTTCTGGAGGCAGTTGACCTGACTTACCAGAAAAAGAAGCTTCAGAAAATGCTTCAGAAAATGCTTCTTCACAAGAACTGTCTTTACAGCTCTCTCTGCAACATCATTTACTATTGACAAGTTTTTGACAAAAGCTTGGAAAGTCAAGAAGTTGGGTACAATTTTCCATCCAGGAAAATTGAACGAGGCGTGAACTTCCTATTTAAATGCAATTCCGTGGTGCTCTGTGACAAGACCGTTAGGTCTTCTTGGGGCACCTAAATAACGAAATAAAAATTATTTATATATATATATATATATATATATATATATATATATATATATATATATATATACATATATATATATATTTATATATATATAACCTTGTTCATTTATTTCATTCTTGTTTTTTTTTTTTATTAGGTGCCACAAAAAGTCCTGACGGTCTTTGTCAAAGGGCACCGCGGAAGTGCATTTTACCAGAAAGTTCATGCCTCCTTCCTTACCGTGACGCGAAAATATATCCAGCTTGTATATATAGCTCGTTTCGAACCTAGATCTCCTGCTTATAAGGTAAGCAATCTAACCATTGCGCCACGGCCGCGATGGTTAGAGCTGTTTCATTTAAATATGATATGTTATTTTTATTCGCTTTTCTATTTTTATGTATTGAAAGTTTTTACTTGCATAATATTTATATTTAAAATTATTTCTTTATTTAATATTTTTCTATTTAGGTTAAAACTGAAATATTTACTGTAATAGGCATTTTAACTATTAAAAAAATTTAATTAACATTTAAAATGAGATTATTCTCAAAGACAGTTCACATTTTTGATGAAAACAGAGCTTGTTTCCTAACTGGAGAGCAACTCTTTTTACACCACAATATTCCTAAACTTCCAAAAATTCGGACATAATTGATTATTGCAAAGAAAATTACATTGTGTTTGTTTAGAAATTTTTATTTTTTATCAATAGTTTCTCATTTTTCTGTAGGACAATGATTTTTTGATTAAATTTACACGGTCTGTGTCACATGTCCTAAAAAATAACTGTAAAAAATCATTTCCGGTATTCCGGCTGGAAGTATATTTTGAAACCCTATACAGGCTCAGAATAGGCAAAAAATATGAGCAATCTGATTCGCTGATTTTAAAAGGGAGGCAAGTGCGGTTTTGTCGAAAAATATAATTAAAATCAAACCAACCAGATTTTTGAAATAAAGTAAAGTTAATCAATACACTTCTTGTGTTACTATCAACACAGGAAATTCAATTTGTTTTATTACTCTTCAGAGTATTTAAAAGGTATCAAAATCTATTGGTACAAGAGAATTTTGGTGCTACTGCACTTTCGCACCTCCCTTTTTTATCGCTGATTATGATAGAGAATTTTATGCTGATTAAGAATTGTATAAAGAGGAAGGTCTGAAAATTAACAGAAAGTGCTTTAATTCGATGTTGAAGTTTAAAAAAATACACTAAACAACGGTTGTATTCGCCATTTTTTAAAAACGTTTTACTTCAAAGTTTACGTTTTGAAATCAATCGTTTAGAAAATCTTTTTTTAATTACGCAACCCGGTTTTTGTTGTCGTCAAAATTAAATTATAATTAAATTAAATGTTTTTATGAATACATTTTATATATTTTTAATTAAACTTTTAAAAATTAAATTAAGATATTGCTTTTTAAATGTACATAAATCGATTGACAAACATTGGCGCAATTAAATTGCGGCCAATTTAAATTGGCGGGATTAATTTGGCGGGATTAAATTGGCGCAATTAAATTTGTGCGGCCGTGGCGCAGTAGTTAGAACGCTTGCTTTATAAGCAGGAGATCCAAGTTCGAAACGAGCTCTGGACATATTTTCGCGTCACGGTAAGGAAGGAGGCGTGAACTTCCTAGTTAAATGCATTTCCGCGGTGCTCTGTGACAAGACCGTTAGGACTTCTTGGGGCACCTAAAATAAAAAAAGTAAAAAAATTAAATAAATAAAAAATTTACATGCATCGACTGAAAAATAGAGATTGGCGCAATTGTACTTACATGTACATACATCGACAAATAGGGATTGGCACAACTAAATGCACATAAATCGACTGAAAAATAGTCATGGTTTGGGCCACAGATAAATCAGAAAATGATGCGCTCAACATTTTTCAACATTTGTGCATTAAATTGTTGATGAAATGGCTTTCTTTAAATTCATATTTGAAAAGGATTTTAATTTTAACCGAGTATGAAAAAAATTGCGAATATTAGCGTTTTATAGTGTATTTTTTTAAACTTCAACATCGAATTAAAGCACTTTCTGTTGATTTTCAGACATTCGTTTTTATACGATTCCTAATCAGCATAAAGTTCTCTATCATAATCAGCAATAAAAAAAGGAAGGGGCGAAAATGCAGTAACACCTACTTTTATTTCCTTGTTTATTCATTTAAAAATAATTTTATTCCAATTAAATTGAAATCACTTTTAAAATGATTTGGTACAAAATGAGAGAAAAGTTACAGTATAAGAGACTAGCATTAACAGACCAAAAGCACTCATAGTTTTAAATTAAGTTTTGAATTTATGACTTTTAAAACGGAAAACTAACAAGAGTCTGTACATAACACATTAAAATCATGGTTTGTGATTGTATTTTACTGTTTTAAATTCATAAAAACTCAAATGTTTGATGGTTGCTAAGGCGTTGTTAGGGAATTCATTTTTAACTGTCATCTACTAAAATGCTATTATATCATTTTTAAGATTAAATGTTTTTGTATATGTTGAAGGAATGATTGATTTTGATTCTATATCAAAATACCTAAAAATCAAAAAGTTGATTTTTTTTCGAAAAACTTACTTATTTTTAGTTGTGTTGAAGGAATGATTATAGAATCGAAATACCAAAAAATCAAAAAATTGATTTTTTTTCAAAAAACTTACTCATTTTCAGTTGTGTGCCAACTTAACTAACTAAATTGATCAATTAATGGAATTGTTTTTAAAAATTAGATCGTTATTTAAATGTAAATTCCATAATTTATGTCCTCGGTTTGTGATTGGCTGCTTGATGGTTAAATAGCTAGTTTTTGGTTGATAGTTTTTTCAAAATCTTGTGCTATATATTTGAATATATATTTTTTTAAACATTCAGTTAAATAAGAATGGTGTAATTTTTTAAATCAAGTTTAATTTAGTATATTAAGTTCACAAAAACGTATATTTGTATGGGAGAAACAATCGTCGTTTGTATCAATCCTGAAGTTGTATTTGTTTTGTTTGCAGAAAAGTTATACGCTTTTTGTAACATTGCATAGTTTTAATTATATTTATGGATGGTGGACTCAAACTATTGAGTTAAGTTATCAAGTACTTATAAATAAAAATAAAATACTAATATTCTCATTAGATTAAAACTAGTATTATTATTATGTATTTATTATGTATTATTATGTATTTCACCATAAAGAAAAGTCTAAAAAGCTAGTTATTATAAAATCTAAAAACATTGTGATTTAGAAACTCTTAAAATTTGGCAAAAATACAGTTTTTTGAGTAGCGCAATTTAAATAATTTTATTCGCTAACTATTTTCTATAGTTTCTTTATGATTCTAGCAGTATAAAAAAAATAAGTACTGAAATAATAGATTTAAACGTTAATTCATGTTTTAAAGTAACCGAAAACAGCTTTTTTTTTATCATTAAAATTTTATTATTATTAAAGTCTAATTTTCTCACTAAATACATAATCTTTCATTTTAATTTTCATTATATGCAATGATAATAGATAATTCTATCTTGATTTGTAAAAATATTTAAATATGTATTTGTACATGTTGTAAGAAATGCTTTTAAAAAATACAATTTTAACGAATTTAAACTGATTTTTATGGAACTAGGACTTTTTATCTTCGACTTTTTTACGAAGCCAATTCTTTTTTTAGTGAGAGTTTGTAAGAAACTAAAAAATTTAGCAGCCCCATTTTGAAATAATGCGGTTTTTTTCTACAGCGTGTTTAAGTTGTTATATAAATATGGAAACTTAAATTAAAAATTTGATTAAAAACATAGAAAAAATAATTACCAACAAATTAGAAGAACAGAAAAAATCTATTCTCAAAGAAACAGAGAAGTTGTTAAAAGAACAAGAAAAAAGTTTTGCATCGTTTATGAGTGCAAACTTAAAAATATTAACGGACAGAATTGTAAAGCTAGAAGTTTATGTAAACAATAATAAATCGAATGTGATGAATATTCAAAAAGATATAAGTGATCTTAAAACAGCTCTAAACTTCCAAGAAACAAACCTAATAGAAAAGATTACAAATTAAAAAGTGTTAAGATAAGGATTTAAATATTTTACACAAAAAAACAATCGATTTAGAAAATAGATCTCTTCGAAATAATCTACTAATAGATGGAGTTGAAGAAAAACCTAACGAAAACATGGATGGCTGTGAAAATACAGTAAAAAATATTTTCAAAAAACAACTAAAAATTGACACTGAAGTGGTTGTGGAAAGAGCGCATTGAGTGGGCAAATCAAGAGATAGTAAACTACCAAGAACAATAGTTTTAAAGCTTTTAAATTACCAAGACAAAAACAAAATTCTAAACGCCGTGAAAAACTTACGTGGAACTGGTGTGTTTATTAATGAAGATTTTGCGAAGGAAACTATCGAGGTCGTAAAAAGTTATGGGAGGAAGTAAAAAGACTACGCAGTGAAGGCAAATATGCTGTCATAAAATATGATATTTTTTGCAAAGAATTTAGAAACCCAAACATTATGTTTTAAAAAGAAATTTTTCTAAAAATAAATGCCCCTAAAAAAAAAAAATAAGCATGGCTGGGACTAGTGATTTTGAATCCCTAAGTTTCAACTTTTCTGAAATAAATAATAATGAAAATATAAAACTCGATATAATTTTTTCCACGACACTTATGGCTTATGGGTTGCTCATATCACTGTCCGAGCGAATTAGAAGGGTTTTTTTTTAAAATTTGTTGGCGACAAAAATTTAAATAAAATTAGAATTCTCCACGTAAACATTCGAAGCCTTAATAATAATTTTAAAAAACTTCTCAATTTGTTGGAGGAAACAAAAAATTGTTTTAATATAGTTTGTTTGACTGAAACGTGGATTTCGAATAATTCAAATAATACTTCAAACTTTTATATTCCTACTTTTAAATTAATTTCTCCCAAATGCAAGTAAATAAACGCGGCGGAGGAGTTCTTATATCGTCACCTCAAAGCAAGAACCATCTACGCTTTTTGCTTAGTAGAGAAAATGAGAAAACTAACTTTGAACGCACATGAAAAATGTTTATACTCAATATATAATTGATTTTAAAAGTTTTATAAAATAACATGAGTAATATAAATACAATTATTATTGCCAAACCTTTAATTTTAATAGGCAATTATTATTTTTAGCAAAATTTCATCGACCTAGTACCAGATGATGCCTTCTTGTCTTAACCAATGATTGTGTATTAATGCCAGAATGAATGCCATAATGCACCAACGTAACTACTATTCTGCATGCTTGCTATGCATTACACAAACCATACACACAAAAAGTAAAGCCCAATGACAATAAATAATTAAAATTATAATCAACTTTATTTTGTTATTATTTGCAATTTTCATACAGCATTGCAACTTTGACAATTTTTATAATCAGAGCTATTACTGTCATTCAGTCTTTTCACTGTCGGAATCGTCATCAATAAAGTCTTTACTGTCGTGACTGCGACTGATACAGAGCGATTATCAAAAAACAGTTTTTGTTCAGTGGGTATGACATCTGGTTTACGCAAGCTACGGAGATCGTTCTTTTTCGCAGCCGAAATGGGTAGTAACGCCTTGTATGCTGGTTGTAGACAGGGTTCAACTTACTACTGTGAACTCTCTTTGCTTCTGTATTTGCTCACAAAATTTTCTTGAAATCGTTGCCATACATGTACTTGTACTGGATGTAGCTAGTGTTAGCTTTTTCATATCTCAGCACTTTTATTTTCAGCCAATTCACTGTGTCACCATTTTCATCACGGGTTCTGTTCTTCATAAACATGCCACTTTGTTTTTTGCAATCAACAAATTCACTCTGTTAAAGTAAGACAAATGTCTTACTTTATATGGTCTTTTTGCAGTTTCAATTATTGACTTCCACCCAGATAACGAAAACACTGACGTATTTTTCTTTGCCGACTCGATGGTGGAGTGCATGGAATCACACGGACACGCATACATTCCATATATGTGTGTCCTCTTTCAAGAAATTTCTGTTCTACAACGTCCAAATGAGTAATAATTGTTACTGCATACAGCAAGATTGATGTGACATGCTGGTTCCTATTTTGGCCGCTGCATGTATCGGAAAACAACGACACTTCGTTAATATGTTCTGGAAGATCTCAAGGTATTGTAGAAGACAGCTTCCTATTTCATTACTGTATCTTTGTCTATTGACTTCCGACCATAAGTAACTCTTGGCATTATTTTGCGGTGCTTGATCATATATTGTTAATTTGTTACAGTTCAATTCGCGCTAATAGAACATAAGACTTTTGAGCACGGTATTTGCAAAACTGACTGTAGATCAAACGTAACTGATCTGAAAATATTCTCTGTCTTCGCTTTCTCTTTGTCTGCTGCCTTTGCTGACTGTGCTTCTTTATTTCGCACGATATGCTCTTCTATGCCTTTTGCATTATGCTTTTCTATGTCTGACATAATGGTATATTTTGTACATTCTAAACCTTTTTTGGTTTGTAAAAACTAAAATTATAACATTCATTGAATATACGCCTGTATATAGCGGCACTTGCCGGCTTGCACCCCAAATTAGAGGCTGCAAACTTCTCAATATAAAGATTGTGCATTTTTGTAACGTTTAGCTTTCTGTCGAAATAAAGGCGGCGTGTTCCTTTACGACATCAATGACTGGCCATTGTTGGGAAAGATTTGATGTGCTGTTTCACTGACTTTTCAATTACATCCAGTGTAGTGTGTACATGCAGTGTAAAAGAACTTTTAAAAATGAAACAAACTATAATCGGCTTTTTGTGACGTTTGTAAACAAACTATAATCGGCTTTTTGTGACGTTTGTAAAGCGTTCAAAAAAGTTTTAATAAGTTACTATAATAGCCAATTACTTAAATACAAAAATGATATACAAAAAACTTGGAACATATTAAAAGAGGTTATAGGTAAAAAAGATATGAATATTAGTCGTTACTAAATTTAGTTACAATGTATGCGCATTTAGTATCTGTGAAATTATTAACGACGCAATAATTGCTTGTTTGTTTATCCATGCATTTGTTAGCACAGGTCCAAGTTTAGCATCAAAAATAAAAAAAAGTAAAACTTGCTTCAAATCATACCTAATTTCTAATAATAATACAATGGACAATATTATGCTAACAGAAACAGAATTACTTGATACCATGTGCTTACTTAAACCAAATAAAGGTAATGGAGTTGATGATGTAAGCAGTAATGTAGCAATTAAATCAATGCCTTATTTAAAAATTCTGCTTTTGCATATATTTACGCTCTCTTTAAACCAAGGAATCTTTTCCAATAAACTTAAAGTTGCAAGGGTAATACCTATACTAAAATCTGGAGATGAGACTAGTGTCTCTAATTACAGGCCCATCTCCATACTATAATGCTTTTCAAAGTTATTAGAACACATTATGTATAAAAGATTGTATTACTTTTTAGATGTAAACAATATTCACAATAGTAAGCAATTTGGGTTTTTGTAAGACTTTTGACACTGTCGATCATTACATTTTATTAATAAAATTAAAAAACTATGGTATTAAACATATAAATATTGCGTGGTTTAAAAGCTATTTGTCAAATATAAAATAATACATTTCTTATAATGAAGATAAAACAACCAATATGAACATAACATGTGGGGTTCCTCAGGGATCTCTATTAGAACCACTCCTATTTTTCATTTTTATTAATGATTGAAGCAAAGCTTGTACTGAACTCGATACAATTTTATTTGCAGATGACACAAATCTATTTTATGCACGTAATAATATAAATATTCTGTAAAAAGTCAGTAAACAAAGAGCTATTTAATCTTACAGAATGGTTTAAGGCAAACAAATTATCTCTAAATGTAACCAAAACAAAATATACTTTTTTCCATCGTTTTTATGACCGAGATGAAATTCCTTTGAAACTTCCAAAACTTTGTATTGCCAATCAGAACATAAAAAGAGAAACCTCTTTAAAATTTCTCGGCGTGCTTCTTGATGAAAATGTGACGTGGAGAGATCACATACAATATCTCGAAAATACTATCTCAATATAGTAACATAGATCTACTGTGCAGAGCTAAGCCTTTTTTAAATCCAACTTGCTTAAAGCTTTTATATTTCTCGTTCATTCATTGCCATCTTAATTATGCAAACATTGCTTGGTGCAGTACAAATAAAAATAAAATAAAAAAGCTATTCAGTAAACAAAAGCATGCAATCAGAATCATTTCCAATGTGAGCCGTAATGCACACTCCCAGGCATTATTTGTTAATTCAAATATAATGAATGTTTATCAATTAAATGTCTATCAAATTCTTATATTTTGTTCAAAATTAATAAAAATGTCTCCTAAAACATTTTACACACTATTCAAAATAAATCAGAATAGATATCTAACCAGATTTTCAAATAACAGTTATATTCAACCCAAAAGTTATTTTGCGGCGACTGAATTTTCAAATTCTACTCGAGGGCCGAAATTATGGAATAAAATATTAACTAATGAACTTAAAATAATTGCTACGTTTAATGAGTTTAAGAACAAATTGAAACAAAAACTACTGATGAACGACGTAGCGCTTAGCTTTTTCTGAAGTTTTAATGACTGCTACTGTTAAACTTACCCAACAATTAGAGGTTTGTCATTATCGGCTTGACGATCTTAAAAAAAATTGTACCACTCGTTATTGCTGAAATTCTTCTTCTTTTTTTTTCTTTTTTTTTTTTAAATATATATAAAAAATTATGGTTTATAAGAATTATTCACATATTTCAAGGTATATGCTGGTGTGAAAGGAAAGCTTCAGGATTATGCGTATTTGCTTGGATGCTTTTTAGTAATATAGTTTCTTTGTAATAATTCTTTTTTTTTCTTTTTTATTCAATTTTTCTTAATCAATACAAAAATAAAAAGTTAAAGTAGGACTATAGGACCGATGATTTTTATTTTATTAAGTCTTTAGAAAAATGTTTTATATTATTATAGTGTTATGTTTTTTAATTTTTGTTGTCTTATATTTACGGTATAGACTAAAGGGCTCGGTGATAAGACCTATTATGTCTTCTTCTTGCCCCTGCTATTTGCATTTATATTATGGTTTACGACTTTAATAAATTTATATGGCAAAAAAAAAAATAGTGTTTTGTTAGGTGAAACTTTTTTCTCTCTGCCATCGGCACCACAGAACATACTATTTAAATCCACGTATGATAATGCTGACAACACAGATCTGTTACTTATTGCAAGAGTTTTCAATAAAAACTGGTTGCACACACGTAGTCTGCTTTGTTCAATATATAGAAAGTAAGAAATGAATACTTGCTTTTCTGTGCTGTCATGTCATGGTGTTATTCACAATGAACTGTTTTCGGATGCCATAGTCCCCCTAGGAATAATAGTCTCAACAAATTGACATTTGATTAGCATCATAAAACTTTTCTGAGCACTTATTCTTGCATCTACAGGCAAACTGTAGAGGGTTCTTGTCACCAACTGCGAGATCAACTGAGTTTAGATGAGCTTTACCCTGTAACTTCTTAGTCTTCCTAACGTTTTTTTTTCCACTTTTCTAGCAATCGTATTTGTTTGCGGGTTCCATTATTCTGCTCAACTACAGCTGTGCCGCTGTTTTCATCAGGCATTAGTCTTGACTGGATGTTAACTGCGACTGTGTCCTCGATGCAGATTTCGATTGGTGCTGGTTGGATGTTGACGTCGTCCGTGTCCTCGTCCACGAATTCAATCAGTGGTTGCTGGACATGTTGGGCTGGCTGGATGTTGAAAGTTGTAGATGTTTGAACTTGTCTGTTTTTAATTTCTACCCGTATCGATTGTCCATTTCAATGTGGAGGCAACTCGAAAGTAATGCCGCTATTGCTGTCTACAATAAAGCTATTTTCCAGATCACAGTTGGTAATGTATTCATTAATCAATGTAAATAATTCAATATTCATTTGTGGCAGCTGGCTATCCGCTACTGTGTTTTTATAGGTTTCGATTGGTGCTGCATTGACATCTGCTGCAACTGCGTTCTCACTGTAGGTTTTGACTAATGCTGGCTGGATGTCGGCTGTGACTGTGTTCTTGATGTCCGACTCAATTGGTGGTGGCTCGAAGTCAGCTCCGACTGCGTCCTCGATGTCTGACTCAATTGGTGGTGCCTTGAAGTCAACTGTTAATACGTGCTCGATGCAGGTTTCAACTGATACTGGTTGGATGTTGGCTGCGATTGTTTCCTCATTACTTGATTCAACCCGTGCTGACCGGATGCCAGCTGCCATTGCATCCTTGATGCCGGATTCGATAGGTGTTGGCTCCATGTTGGCTGCAACTGTGTCCCCAATGCCGGATTCAATTGGTGTAGGGTGGCTATCAGCTGCGACGGAGAGAACTAGGTCAAAAGCTTTCGGCAGCAGCACCGATGAGCTTGTGTCATTTGATTACATAACAAATTCACTGCCGTGTTCTCCACATCCTTGTTTGATTTTGTAACATCTCTGTCAGCCTTGGAATCATTATTGTCTGCTCGCTTTTTCTTCTTAAATGTATTGTTCGCTAAAACACAATAAAGCTCTTTAAGACTTTTTAAGTGTTTGCGTATAGCGTAAAACCACCTATAACTGGCCAGCACCAATTCCTGGCCACTTTTCAAAGAAGTTTATTGTCTTAAATATTTGGTTCGTAGTTTTCCAAATTTTTTTAAATGAAAATATTATCCAACTTTTATATTTGGAACTCAGTTTGTTACATTTGATCATCGCTGCGTTATTTTATCTGAGTTTGAAAATTATACTGATTTTGTAAATACTATGGTAAATATTCCGACCCTGAAAACAAAAATGCGAAAAAAAGTTTTGCTGATTTATCTTGTTTAATAACAATCATAAAATTTGATTCAATTGTAACGTTTTATTCTATTAATGAAAACATTTTACTTTGATTTGAAATTAAAATTACTTCGTTTGGTAGTGTTTATTTTGTCATTGTTGTTGCTTTTGTTCCCCATAAATAATGACCTAATCGTGGCCACATGTCAACCTATTCTTGGCCATGAATAAGATCTTGTTATAATATAAATTTAGGTAGAATAAAAATATAAGTTTTAGTCCTAAAGTTGAATCGAATTTTTATTATCTATATTATTTCTTCTATTTTATTACTTTCATGCTAAAACCATAAGTAGTAACCGCATAAATATAGCAAGGTAATGTTTTTTCTTTAAGACGTCTGCTAATTTGAAAACATTAACGAGTTGCGAAGCGTTTCCAAGTCTATTGTTTGTTTCCAAGTCTATTGTTTGTTTCCAAGTCTATTGTTTGTTTCCAAGTCTATTGTTTGTTTCCAAGTCTATTGTTTGTTTCCAAGTCTATTGTTTGTTTCCAAGTCTATTGTTTGTTTCCAAGTCGTTTGTTTGTTTCCAAGTCTATTGTTTGTTTCCAAGTCTATTGTTTGTTTCCAAGTCGTTTGTTTGTTTCCAAGTCGTTTGTTTGTTTCCAAGTCTATTGTTTGTTTCCAAGTCTATTGTTTGTTTCCAAGTCTATTGTTTGTTTCCAAGTCTATTGTTTGTTTCCAAGTCTATTGTTTGTTTCCAAGTCTATTGTTTGTTTCCAAGTCTGTTTGTTTCCAAGTCTATTGTTTGTTTCCAAGTCTATTGTTTGTTTCCAAGTCTATTGTTTGTTTCCAAGTCTATTGTTTGTTTCCAAGTCTATTGTTTGTTTCCAAGTCGTTTGTTTGTATAGCTATTAAAAGAAGAATTAAATTTGCAAAAGTAAAAATTTATGCAGAACTTACTTAATTAAACTCGAGACAATTTGTCTTGTTTTTTATATAAATTTGAAAATATTTCACTACTTTTACTTCGTAAAACGTGATGGCCAGAAATAAGTTCGTAATGGGCATGTTTTGGATCTCCAGCCATGATATGGTGTTTTTACGCCTTGTTGTATTTGAGCTAAATCTTTTTAATTTATCGACAAAAATTATCAGGTAACCAAAAAAGTTCGTGCGGTTTTTCCGTATATAATAAAAACACACAAAACGACAAAAGTAAGTACATTTATTCATCAAAATAGTCACCATTAGCATCTAAAACCTTTTCATAACGTAAAACAAGCTTATTTATTCCACTTCTAAAAAATTCTCGGTCCTTTGAGTCTATAAAAGCTTTCAACTCCATTTCAACCGCGTCCTGGTCTCGGAACTGCTGTCCTTTTAAATGATTTCCCAGGGAAAGGAAAAAATGGAAATCAGTAGGGGAGAGGTCTGGCGAGTATGGTGGATGAGACAAACTCTCCCAACCAAGGCTTTGGAGCTTGTCCTGAGTCACGCAAGCGGTGTGCGGTCTCGCGTTGTCGTGGAGAAGCAGAACTCCTCTCCTGTGCACCAGTGCAGGCTGCTTTACAAGCAACAGGTCGTGAACTCGTTGCAGCTGTGCTGAGTAGACCAGTCCAGTAATGGTTTGGCCTGTTGGGAGCAGCTCGTAATGCGCCACACCAGCTGTAGTCCACCAAATGCAGAGCAATTTTTCGTCGCATGTCAATGAACGATCAAGAAAAGGCTCAACATTGTGGCGTGATAAGAGTGATGTGCAGATCGTAAGCCGTTGCTTCTTGTTGTCGATCGACAATTTGTGCGGAACCCACCGACTCAGCTTCCACGCTTTCCCAATCGCATGCAGATGCAGGCGGATGGTTTCAACATTCACAGCAAACCTCACTGCAAGTTCTTGGCAAGTTTGGCTGGAGTCAGACTCGACAGCGTCCTTCAGTTCATCCTCATCAACCAACAATGGGCGTCCAGAACGCGGCAGGTCTTCGATGGACTCATCTCCCGAAGAGAATTGCTGAAACCACTTCTGTGCTGTGCGTTCACTTACTGTACCTTCTCCAAATGCTGTGCAGATGTTTTTGGCCGCTTGTGTTGCATTCCTTCCAAGTTTGAACTCGTAAAGTAAGCAAGATCGAATAATCGTTGGTTGGGTTGCCATCCTTTCTTTACACAAAACCTTTCCTGTAAGCTCGTTACAAGCCTACACTATATATGCAGCAACTGCGCGTGACACACGCGTTCTATTACGCAACAAAGCTACTTGCCTTGTGCGATGTGGGTGTTGTAAAAAATGCTAAAAACAATTCAATTACCAAAAACCGCACGAACTTTTTTGGTTACCTAATACTAAACTTGCCATAGGTTGTATCTCAAGAAGTTTTTTAAGAGTTTAGAAAATTTTTTCGTGAACCATTCGCGGTAATATACGACGCAGTTTAAAATTAAGTGGCCAGGAATTGGCGGTTTTACCCAAGCGTTCACTGAGTATAAGTATAGTCTTGATAAAAACATACCTTTGCAGACATCCTTTTCATCATTGTCGTCAGCATTCATCAAGAAGTTAGCAGTTTCTGCCAACGTAAATGTTAATTTTCGCTTTATCGCCGCCATCAAATTAAAAGTTTACTACTATGTACTCTTTTTACGCAATATAAACTGTATAGGTTCGGTGTGAAAGCATTCGTGCTCTTTGCTGCTGTTGTTGTTAGACTTTTACAATCCATAAAACACCACCTGCATAAGGTGCGTTTTACACAGTAACCAGTTTGGCAACAAACTATGGTACATTGAACCATTTCAGATGGTGAATTGTTGCTGATGAAATGAATTGATGGTGAAATGAGACTGAGTGTTTTATGCTCTAACATGAAAATTGACAAAAAACCTAGATGGTGTGTTCTTGCTTTGAGGTGACGATATATGTAAAAATGAAAACATTATTTATTATGTTAGGAATGATTTAAGTGTATCTGACGGCAATAAATTTTAACTATTAAAATTATAAACAATGAATCAAAAAACTTATTATTAAGCTGTTGTTATCGACCACCTGACGGCATGAGTGAGAACTTAAGCATTTTTTTTTAGAACAAAGTATTTTAAAAACAGATATTAAAGACAAAAAAAGATTTTCATTATTGGGGACCTAAATATGAATGGTTTTCTATACAGTGAAGACAGTGGCGGATCCAGCGTTTTTTGGTCTTTGAGATAGCTAACTTCCAGACATGGAGCAAACTCCAAACATTTATATGTTTATACTTATGTCAAATAAGGATGCTTTGCAAAAAATTGCGATGATTGGAGCTTGGGAACAAAAAAGCGAAGTGAAGATTATAAAATTAAAAACTTTTACGATTCTTCTTTCGAAACTGGAGCAATTCCCTTGAATAATCGTCCAATCAGAGTAACAAAAAACTCAGTGTCTTTGATTGATAATATCATTACAACAGATATATCCGACAATGATATTCAAACAGGTATCTTAAAATTGGATATATCCAATTTTAGGATACATATCAGATATATATTTAATTATTTTCCTATATTTTTGTTGCTTAAATCAAACTCTGAAAGTATAACGTTATATGGTTATAACCAAATCAAATAAAATGGTTATAACCAAATGGTTATAACCAAATAAAATGGTTATAACCAAATCAAATAAAAAATTAAAACATGCGCTTTTAACGAAACCAGTATAAAACAATTTAAAAACCAATTATTACTCCTACACTTTAATGATAATGCAGACAAAATTTACAATAATTTTTTTGAAACATTTTATTCCGTGTATGACGCTAACTTTCCTATCATTGTAAAAACAATAAATTCCATATCAAAAAAATATAAACAACCCATGGGTGACCAGGGATTTAAAGAATCATCAAAAAAAAAACAGAAGTTTTATATAAAATATCTTAAAACAAAATCATTTGCAAATGAAAAAGTATATAAAGAATACAAATATCTATTTGAAAAAGTTCTTAAAAACTTGAAAAAAATTTACCACTCAAGACTCATAGATAAATTTAAAAATAACTCAAAACGCACTTGGCAAATAAAAGAATTATCTTATGAACTATCTTTTCAAGAATTTGAAAAAGCTTTCAAAACTCTAAAAAAAAAAATCAACCGGAGAAAATGACATAATCGGCAATATAGTCATAAAATGTTTTGAATACTTAAAAGATATCCTACTTAAAGTCTATGGAGCATCTATACGCCAAGGAGTTTTTCCTGAATAACTAAAAATTGTTAAAGTTACTCCAACTTTAAAAGAAGGTGATCAAACAAATATTAGTAACTATTGCCCTTTCTCTGTCCTCTCCACATTTTCAAAAATACTAAAACGTATTATGTACAATAGATTATACAATTATTTTCATTCTAATAATTTTTATACAACTATCAATTCGGCTTTGAAAGAAATAAAATGGTTCAAAAATTATCAATCCAACCGTAAACAATTTATTTTCAGCAATAATGATCATCCAAATAAATTTCTGAATATTTCATGTAGCGTTCCACAAGGTTCCATTTTGGGACCACTATTGTTCTTGATTTATATAAGCAATCTAAACAAAGCCTCGAATTTAATGTGTATCATGTTTGCTGATGACACTAACTTATTCTTTTCCGATAATGACATTTACAAACTCTTCTATAATATGAATGATGAACTTAAAAGTATATCTAAATGGTTTAAATGCAACAAACTAACTCTTAACATTAAAAAAAAAAGTTGTTTTTTTTTCAACTCAGTCTCAAAAAAAGCTTATTTACCCCTAAGTTTCCCTAAAATATTTATTGAAGATGTTGAAATAAAAAGAAATAATGTAACAAAGTTCTTAGGTGTTTTTCTTGATAAAAACATCACATGGAAAACACATATCGACTATATTGGTACAAAAATTTCTAAAAATATTGGAATTTTATATAAAACCAGAACATATTTATGTAAAAAAATCAACTTTATTACTCATTAATTCATAGTTATTTAAATTATGCTAATGCTGCATGGGGAAGCACTGAAAAAAGTCGAAATGCCTTTATCACCGTCAGAAACATGCGATCCGTTTAATAAATTTTGCGGATCGATACACTCATTCCAAACCATTTTTTATTGAAATGAAAGTTCTCAAAATTCATAAGCTTAATGTTTTTAATGGTTTGTGCTTTATGTATATGTCGAAAAATGACATAAATTTACCCGTTTTCAAAGATCTAAATAAATATACACTTAGAAACAATAATTTTAAATACGAGCTTTTTTGTCGAACCAAGTTTAATCAGTTTTGTATTACATATTGTGCATCATATCTTTGGAATAAAATTGTTTTGTCCAATTTCGACATGCATTTTACTTTTTCCATTTTCAAATATAAACTAAAAAATGTGATTATCTTAATGGATGATGCGGTTAGGTTTTTTTAATTGTAATTTTATTATTTTATCAAACCGTAATAATTTTTTTTTTTTTTTTTTTTTACAAAACAAAAAAAAACAAACAGCAAAATTAATATTTTGTTGACAATCCTTTAGCTTTTAAGCATTCGTTGATCCGTTTTGGCATGGAATTCACTAAATTCTGAGTAATATCTTTTGGAACATTACTCAGTAATTTTGTTACTTTTTCTTTCAGCTGGTCCAGACTTTTTATTTCAATTTTGCCAAGATTATGGTCTAACCAAGGCCATAAATTCTCTATGCAGTTGAGATCTGGACTACTGGCAGGCCAAGGCATTATTTTAATGTTGGTTTCTTCAAACCATTGCTTGCAAATCTTAGCAGTATGACATGGAGCATTATCTTGTTGGAAGATAATTTCTATGTTTTTTGGAAAATGTCAATAGAAAGCATTAAATAATTATCCAATATATCTGAATATCTTTGAGAATCAAGCCTTCCATAAAATAGTTTGATGCAACCAACGCCTTCATAGTTCATACAGGCCCAGATGCCTATACTGCCATTATCTTGTCTTGTTCTATACATAGAACAATCTGGGTTTATTTTTTCATGTGGCGTTCTTCTCAGCATTACTTGGCTTTATCTTGAATCAACCTCAACGTTTATTTTATCGCTGAAAAGAACATTATGCCACATGCTCTTAGACCAAATTTTATGAGCTAAACACAAGTTTTCCTTGCTTACTGATGTTTTTTAGCAAGCAGCTCGCCACATGTAATTGTGTTTTTGTAGTACTCTTCTAATTGTTGGAGCTCTGGCAACAACACAAGAAGCTTCTTTCCATTTTCGACAGAGACCAGTTGAGGATAACTTTCAATTTTTTTTCACTATGAGAATAAGTGAACATTTGTTTCTTTCAAGATTTTCAATTGTGATATCGCTTGACTATTCTGCTAACAATTGCATGTGTTGTGTTTAAATGTTTTGCTATTTCTCTCATTGAGATGTTTTATTAAATTCATTGCGATGATTTTGATGATTTTTGCTATTGATTTTACATTTTGTCATATTATCGATAGTTTTTCTGGTCATTTTGGCTGTTTTATTTAAAAAAATATTAAATCGATACTAATTTTTATATTTTATTTTTTTTCAAAAAGTTTTTAAATATTTATAACAACTTCTCAATTAACTATTAAATTCTCAAGTAGTTATGAATAATTAGAAAATGAGTTAAAAGTTTAACTCAAAGACAAATGAAATTTTGAAGGAAGTTTGAATATTTTTATGAGTACTTATTTGAAAGAAAATATGATGCTTATCAATTAACACTTTTTATATTTGAAATGAGTCAAAAAATTATTGAATTATTATCAATCAAAGTAGAATATCAAAAAAAAGATGATGGATTGTTATTATTGGCCAATACTGTGTGTGCGTGTTTATATATATGTATTCATATATATATATATATATATATATATATATATATATATATATATATATATATATATATATATATATATATATATATATATATATATATATACTTATATCATTTTCTTTCACTTTTGTGAAAGAAAAATGAATGTAAAGTTTACTAAAAATCAACTTTATTTTGTTATTAAGGACAGAATTTTGATTTAAAGACATGAATTTCTTCAAAATTAACTTTTTAAGGTGACACACAACTGAAAACAAGTTTTTTTGTAAATAATCAAAGTTTTGATTTTTTTTTTTTTAATGACAATTATTTTATATTAAAATAAAATAAAAAACAGATAATTTTTTTTTTAATTAATTTTATTATCCATAATGGCCAAAAATGGGTTGTAAAACATGTGTTTTTAGTAAATCTTCAAAACCTAATAACTTAATTTTGCCTCAACTACTGAAACTAAAATTTTGAACATAGCTTCCTAATCATATTTCACCCTGTTTGACCGTGGGAATTTTTATAATTTAAATTATTTCATGAAATATTGCATTTCTAACAAAATCACCTAATATATATATGAAATATCAATAAATTCAGCACTATAAACATCAATATTTCACTTTCTATAACTTTTTATGAAAATTCTGAGGGTTAAATGAAGTATTATATTATGATAAACAAATCCTGAAAATTGTATTATGTAATTCTGTTTTGTTAATGAGAAAATGTGTTTCAAAGTTTAAAAAAATACATATTGAGAAAAAAGCAAAAATAAGAAAAAAATATATAACAACATAAAAATTATCAAAATCCACCAGAGATGTAACTATCAGTTGTTTCTTTTATTTGCTGATCGTCTATGAAACCTTTTTTAACTGCTCTTATTTTTTTTCTCTGCATTTTACTTTTATCCGTTGACTTTGACTTCATATGTCGAATTCTGGTTTTGTCAACTTTACTTGACGAAGCTAATGTAACAATTCCACTCAAGCCAAAGTATTTTAAAACTTCTAATACACCATTAGCACCATCATTATAATGCAGCACTGCTGAGTATGTTCCCATTTCAATTGTAGACTTACTAACAAATGTGTGCTTTGGTACGCGAGACCATATAATAGAATTTAATGCTTCATTGGCATTTTGCGTCGTTCCATGCAAACATTTAATTAGAAGATCATCAGCCTGAAGATCCTTGATGATTGGTAAAATAAGATTCTTAATCCAGATAGGTATACATGATTTTGATTTGTAATTTGTATTATTTAGAGCCCAATATTTGCACCAACTTGCCAATCCTCTTGGGCAAAACTGATGTTGCATTTGCTGGTTTTCAAAGTTGGTAAAATGAAATAAAATAGCATAAACTGCCTTTTTCATAGCATACAAGTTGTTGACATTTTGACGAATGGCCATGCCATAATAGTTTTGCATAGAATTTATACATTTTTCTGTTAGGTTACCTCTACCTGATAAAGGTGTTTTAGTGCCTTTGTGTGCTTTGACTAAATTTCTAAGTCGTGTACCCAATCTTTTTTGCACATGACCTACACATTCAAGTTTTATTGGAGTGATGTCAAAATCCTGGTAAGGGTTTGAGTTTTTGACATCTTTGAATGAAGAAGTGTCTCCATCACCTAGAAACTCTTTATAAATTAGATTATTTTTTTTAACCGAGCGATTAAAAATTGTTACTGCTCCTGCAGACTCCATACTTCCAGACGAAGATTTGTGATTTATTTCACATTGATGATCAATTATCCAACACTGATATTCTGGAGTTCCTTTTTTACTGTTCCACATTTTACAGCCCATGCAGTACTTAGACAAAACTTCAATATCAATGCATTTATCCCCAGAAATCGCAGTAACTACACCGTGCAATGAATTGTGACCGCGTTTCTGCCATGTACCATCAATTGAAACTCTTACACATGGTATATCCTGAGCAATGTCAACTTTTTTAGAGTCCTTAGTCGCTAATAACATACTTTTCTCTGAAGCACTTTTATAAGCTACCATAATAGTTTTGTTTAATTGTTGAAATCCATTTTCAGATATACATTTTAAGTTCATGCAAGATGAAAATGTTTTTATAGCTCCATAACCACAGCCTACTTCTCGAAAAGCTATTATTGCACGAATATTAACATCATATGGTGAGTTAGCTGTTACTGCATCAAATTTAGCATTTATTGATTTGTTTGATGAATTAAATCTTTTAACATAATCACAGTGTTCACATTTTAATTGAAACAAATGTGCAAATCCTTTTCTACTGGAATCAACATCTGTTAAAAGTAATGGCTGAAAGCAGTTGTTGCATGCAGTTTTAGCTATAAGTTCTTTAAGAATTGAAAAATTAATAAAAACAAAATAGTTATCTTTTCCAGAATCAAATGTATTCGAGTAGTTGGGTTTGATTTTTCTTTCACTAGAACAGCTACTTGCTGCTTGAGTTGTGGACGATGTCATCGTCGATGATAAGATGTAAGAAGAAGATGATTTTTTATTTCCAACAACACCATTCCATTTTCGTTTTATCCTTCTTGATAAATTTTGTTTAGTTTTATTTCCTTGTTTATTCATTTAAAAACAACTTTATTCCAACTAAATTGAAATCAATTTTTAAATTATTTGGTATAAAATGAGAGAAAAGTTACAGTATAAAAGACTAACATTAACAGATTAAAAACACTCTTGTTCGTAAATAAAATTTTGAATTATGACTTTTAAAACTGAAAACTAACAAGAGTATAACAAATTAAACAAATATAACAAATTAAACAAGTATAACAAATTAAAACCAAGTTTGTGATGGTGTTTTACTGTTTTGAATTCAGAAAAACTCCTATGACTGATGGTTGCTAAGGCGTTGTTAGGGAATTTATTTTCAAGTGTCATCTACTAAAATGATATTAAATCAACTTTTATATCATTTTTGAGACTAATTTTTTTTTTATATGTTCAAGGAATGGTTATAGAATCAAAATACCCAAAAATCTAAAAATTGATTTTTTTCAAAAAACTTGCTTTTTTTCAGTTGTGTGCCACCTTAATTACTTTAAAAAATTTAAAAAAAAATTCTACTCCCCTCCCGACCATAATTGACTCTATTTTAAAGAATTTTAGTCTTCTTTCTGTCTACCTTTTAAAAAAATAAAAAATTACATTACGTCGTTAAATTAGACTTTTTCGTTACATTACCATGTAATATATGCAAAAAATAGATATATAAATACAAATATAAAAGGACTATGCTTTTTTAACTTTTATTTATGAAGATTTCGAATTTCAAATAAATAAAAATGAGATAAAACATGAACAACAAAAGAAGGGAAGTTTACAGCTAGTATTATGAACAATGTTTACATATTATAATTCATATTACACTTACATATTATACTTCATATAAAATAAATTTTTCAGCAACTCTATCATACAAAACACAAAATTATAGTATAAAAATTGAATATAATATAAAAGAAATATATTTATAAGAAATAAATAAATATAAGAACAAATTAAAAAAAAAAAAACAAATAAGTTTTTTTGTAACGCTATTATACAAATACAAAATTATAGTATAAAAATTGAATATAATATACAAAATATATATAAATAGGTACTCACTCATTTACACATTTCTAAACACATATTTTATAAAACATATTGTTGTTACAATTGTTTATATATCAGATTTATTAAGATTCAGATCAAGATCAAGGAATAATTTGATCAAGAATGTTGTAAAAAAAACAACAATAAACAACAAAAAAACAACAACAAGCGATTACTTCTATTTAAAAGTTTCAGAAGTCGTTGTCAATTATCAAAAGTTTTTGTTTAAGTTTATTTTTATATTGATCAAGAGTAAGAAATCGGCAAATATCATCGGAATCATCGACAAATAAAACAAAGTTAAAAATATTAGAAAATTTATTTAAATCGTTAATGTAAATTAGAAACCAAAGGGGTCCTAGAATTAATCCCTGGGGAAATCCGCATGTGATTGTCGTTTAATCCGTTTTTCCACCGTTGTTTATTTTTTTGAGACATAACCTTAATGATAACAAATAGATCGATTTTGACGCCCAATCAATAACGCCTAGAAGTATTAAGGACCACAGCAAAAACTGTAATCTATTAAATTATTATCTAAAAATAAAAAGCTAATAAATTTCTTTTAAATTCAATCGTTTCATTAAAAATACAAAAAACAATACCACATTAAAATAAAATTGATATTCTAGTCTATAATAAATGATAAGACAATAGTGATAAGACATTAATAATAAACAATAATAAAATAAACAAAATAGATATTAATAATTTACCACAAAATAATATACAAACGAAAAAAATGTAATCTTGAAAATACTAAAATTCTGTCTCAATAAATGAAAATATTATGAAGTAGATAAGGTATGAAAAAAACTATACACTACTATTGTCTAATAAAAGGTTTCTTACATTACTTTCTTAAACATCACTCAAAGATTTTTGAGTCATGTTTAAGCTTTAGGTGTAAATTGTGGGAACTAAATTATTAATTCTGTATTATAACATAAGGTTAAATAACAAAAGGTTATTATTTGATTTAGTGTGTCACTAGAATCTTTCTATATGCATATGTGATTTGTGTGTATGTATGTATGTATTCATGTATGTATGTATGTATGTATGTATGTATGTATGTATGTATGTATGTATGTATGTATGTATGTATGTATGTATGTATGTATGTATGTATGTATGTATGTATGTATGTGTGTATGTATGTATGTATGTATGTATGTATGTATGTATGTATGTATGTATGTATACATATATATATATATATATATACATATTTATATATATATATATATATATATATATATATATATATATATATATATGTATATATATATATATATATATATATATATATATATATATATATATATATATACATATATATATATATATATATACACAAATTCTTTACAAAGAAAAAGGCAAAAAGTCACTATTTAAATTAAGAAATCATAAAATTAAGAAAGACGATTTAACAAGAGATCAATTAACAAAAAATAATGGTAATTTATAAAAATTAGAAAAACACAAAAGAAAACTTAAAAGTATCTTTGATCATGACAAAAAATTATATAAAAACTTTATACAAAAACTTTTGAACCTTAAAGAATAATAAGTCATTAAATAATAAATTTGTTAGCTGCAGCAAGAGATAACTTATTTTAGAAATTAACATAATTGTAGAGAGAGACTCATCATAGAACTGAAGTCTGTTAGATTTTGCCCAGCCAGATATTTTCAACTCATTTTATATAGAGGTAGAGGAACAATAGTAAATTGACAAGCAACCTCAGCAGATCCACAACGAATTTAATGGTTTCCAGCAGATTCCACAACCTCAGCAGATTCCACAACGAATTTAATGGTTTCCAGAAAAGTTCAGCAGCAAGAAATAATTAGAAAAGCCTTTAAGATCTTACAACCTTAGTTTGAAATTCCTTTGAATTTCAAATTAAGATTGTTTATTAATAAAATAACTGTAATTTTAAAACTAATTGAAAAAAAAAATGTAATAAAAACTTTTCACAATGTTATCATTGCTCAAATGAACTATGATAACTTGAGCAATAATCAATACATAATCTTGCATAACCTGTCATCTGGTAAAATTATCCTTTTACTGTCCTTGTACTATTTCCTCAAGCTAATTAAATTATTGTCTAGTTTTTTCCACAAACATCAGTGCTTTAAAATTTCTCTTGCCTTAATGTCTTCTTAACTCAATATAACATATTTAAGTCTTCTATTTAACCGATTTCTTGTTTTCTTGAGCTTTTTTTTTCTACTTTTAAGTAACTCCCAACTAAAAAAGTGTTTGCCTACAGCCATGTTGGAAATGAATTTACTAAAAGAAAAAAAAGAAGAAGAAAATCTTGGTCTTTTATTTTTATCTTTAAATCTTCTTAATAATTTTTTTTTGAGTAACTCACAACTTAATTTGTAACTTTAAGTCAAACAAAACACAGTTTAAAATATACATAAACACATTAGGGCTTTTTAAAATAACTGGTCGTTGAGATTAAAATAATTGATGACCAATTACTGATAATAAAAATGATAAATTAAGATTTGATAAGAAAAACTTTCATAAAATTTATCAAAAAATCTGTTGTTTTTTTTTACATATATACATACATTGTTAGTTTTTTTTGCATTTGCAAAAAAAACTAACAATGTATGTATATATGTTTGTAAAAACAATATATGTATATATGTCAACAACTGCAATAACTATATAGAACTAATATAAAATTATTATAACCTTAACTTAGAAAAGATTTCAAAAGTTTTATTTTTTCACACATTTAAAAATCACAATTCTTTAAAAACAATATTATTTTTGTAAAATAGGTCAAAATTTTTTTTTTGGGAAAATTTTTCCACGTTGAACCATTCTGCAATTACATTTTTTATCATTTAATAAAAATGATTTAACAGAATATTTTGGAGCCTCTTTGCAGCGACACTATATATAATAATATAGCAACACTATATATAGTATAATATATTAATTTTAATAAATTGTAAACTATTATTATGCATAAATTTCATTATAATTTAAAATTTTTAGATATTTTTTTACTTTTTATTTTATTTGTTTTTTTCCTTTTAGACCTCTCTTAAAAGTAAAAAAACAGCAGTTTATCAACATTAATTTTGATAACTAAGATTCCACAAATAAGAAAAAAAATATAAAAAAAGCGCATTTTAATTTTATTAAAACAACTGTTAAATATTATAACTAAAATTCTCAGCATATTAAGAGCATATATAAACATAATGTAATAATCATTATTCATTTTAGTGTTCTGTGTATTGTACTTAATTTCCATTAAATTTATATAAAACACTCTTCACTGTTCTCTACATTTAAATTTTGAATTTCTCTTAAGCCCTCCATCACTAATCTAATATGAGCTTTTATTTTTGCTGAATCTTTTACAAAACGATCACTTTTTTCTGTAAGAATTTTCATCTTCTTATTTATAAAAATAATTGCTTCTTCTAAAGTCATTTGAACAAAGTATCCATAACCAACTGAAACATACACAAAAGACGTATCTGGAATGAGTGCCTGACAGTAAAAATTACACCCTAAGTCTATTTTAGTGCGTAATTCAAATTGCTTATGAGAGTTGATGTTTTCCTTTTGCTGTTGTTGTATTATTTCAATAGTTTTCTTTAACTGAAGATATTCAGCCATCTCTTTATAAACTAAATCTCGTTGTTTATGGACCTCAAGGAGATCAGATTTTAACTTAGAATTCAGGAAATCTTCGTATTGCAGAACTTTAGAGTTGAGATCGTTGTTTTTACTCATTTTAAACTTAATCAGAATTCATTTATATATTTAAAGTAATGCGCGAAATTTTATTGAGCGTTAGTACTAACAATTTATAGTATCAAGGATGCAATTTATTGAATAACCCGAAAATAAATTACATTTTATTTACACTCGGATTATTCCCCGAATAGGTACCCCAAAAATCAAATTTGATTATCGGGTATAGAAACATCAGACGGATCATGGGTAAAAAAATGTTTGTCGAAGAAATTTAATTCGCCTATGGACGCGCTTCGATTTCCAATCATTTGTCTAAAGAATTAACCGATTTTTTAAACGGAATTCAAACATCGATTAATAACTTTAATTTAAAACTTAGTATTTAAAAATTAAATAGAAAGTTGTAAGGGTAGTAGGGTTAGAAAAAAATCTAATTATATTAAAAATCGTAATTTTTTTCTTCCCAAAAACCATATAAATAAGTTCTATACAAGTTAAAAAGCTGACTATTTTTTAATTTATTTTCCTCGCAACGCATTTTTATGTAAAAAAAAAACAACTAATTTACAAAAAAAAAAAAAAAGCAAAAATGAGAAAAATTCGTATAATTTATTTTAATAGACTAAAAAAGTACCTAATATAAAATACAAAATATTTATTTTTCAATAGTTACATTTAATTATAGAAAATTTTTAGTTGAAATGAATTTTATATGAGGGCTAAACATCAGGGCCGTCTCATAGATATAAGGGGCCCAGTGCCTAAATTGTTGGAAAAACCAGGCCGCACACCCTGTTAGCCAAGCCTGCTGAACATCCCACAAACAAGTATAAATTAAATATTATATATATATATATATATATATATATATATATATATATATATACATATATATATATATATATATATATATATATATATTATATTTAATTTATACTTGTTTGTGTTTTGGTCCTGTCCATAAATCTATTTTAACAATAATTTTTCATTTGATAAATAAACGCAGTTTTTTTAATCTCTTTTTTCAGTGATCAAAAAAAAAAAAAAAAAAAATCTATTTATAGTTTAATGAAGAGGTGCTACACCAAGCTCCTCTATGCTGACGAAAAAAAAATACAGACAAAGCAGCAATTAAGTCTCTAAAAGTTACTTCGTTATACTGTCTTTGAAACTATTGATTGATGGAGCGTTCACTGCTGCTTGGGAAATACATTCCATGGGACAACAACTCTATTTGTGTCGTTCTTCACAATTTCGTACTAGCTGGCATTCTAGTTTATGGTTATGACCAATCAAAATACACTTGGCTTTATTGTTTAAAAGTTTTTGCGGGACAAAAAAACTGATAAGTGATTTTAAATTGTTTGATAAGGTCTGCTCGTTTACGACGTTCTTCAAGTGTTGTTAGAACAAGCTGTTTGAGTCGATTTTCATAAGACAGGTGATTGATAGATGATATTGTTAATGTTGGTCGATGTTGGACTTGCTCTACCCCTGCTAAAAATAGAAAATATAACCATTGAAAGAACTCAGGAAATTAAATTTTTAGGAGTTGTAATTGATAAAAATATATCTTGGAAAGCTTACATAAATGCATTAAATACTAAAATATCAAAAAACATAGGTCTACTTTATAAAGCAAGGCCTATGCTGTCGCAAAGTAATTTAAAACGTATATACTTTTCTTTTATACACAACTACTTAACATACGCTAATAGAGCTTGGGGAGTACGCAAATAACCAAACTAAAATTATTATACCAACATCAAAAACACGTCCTTGAAAACAAACTCCTTGAAAACAAAGTTGAAAAATCTGATCCTGAATTTAAAGAAATACTCAGAATTTTACTAACAGACTGAAAATTAAATTAAATACTCATCAACCTAAAAGTAGTAGACCTCAAAATGTTTATTTGTGTTATTTGTGTTTTATAAAATCTGCTTTTTAAATTTCTAGTTTTCATTATAATTTAAAGGTTCTTAATGATAAGACTTCTCCTAGTCTTCTGCGAGCTTTCCTTCAACTTCATAATCTTACTAAATTTATAATATATATGTATATCTTCTTTTAACGACAACCACGAGCAAGTCTCTAGTAGCCCTGTGGTGCGACGGACTTGCATATATTTTTTAAATGCATGGGTTAATAGCCAGCACTTTATTTTATCAACCACGAACTTTTAAATTCATTATTTCAACCCACTGTCTAGCAAGCACGCGCTAACAGTATTTTTAACTTTCATTTATTGTAAATATATGTGGTGTAATAATTTTATTTTGAGTGATTTTGTACACATATATATCGGAGATTGTAAACACTTTTTACCCAATTAAATAATGTTTGTTGAAAAAAAAAAGAAGTTACCCTAGCATTTTATTCGCTATTGATGCTGTTGATGACCACTTGTGACCACTATCATGCTTGTTTGAAAAATACTTTCCACCATTTTGAATGGAATGGATGTGAGCGAGGAAGGCCAGTAATTTGATACATTTAGTTTACTCTCCTTTCTTAAAATAAGCGTTACATTCGCTTTTCTCCACAAGTCAGCAACTACACCAGTTGTAAACGAGCACTTGTAGATAAGCGAAAGAAGTTTGACAAAGGCACATTTACTAAAGATCCGCAGCTGTAGCGTCGTAACCGGCTACCCGTCGTAGCCGGTTGACTTTCTTTCATCAAGGTTAAGCACTTTTGTACTATACCGATAGAAAAATTTGCTGGATCAAAGACACAAATTGCTTCAGTACAAATTTCAAAGGCTGGCATTGAACCTTCGGGCTTCAAAACAAAATAACAATAGCCAATTACTTAACCATATTACTTTTAATTGAACGTGCAAAAATTTAAACAGCATTTTAATAGAGCTACTTTCTTTGCCAGTTCAAATTGTTTAAAATATCAATAACATGGATGTTAAGCTCTCTAAGCATTGTATCCTAGTGAACCCTTTTATTTTTCCATATTCTATAGCCCATGCAAAACTTTGAAACCTTTTCATAACCAATACACTTATTACCCAAAATTGCCCTTACAAGTTTGTTAATGGAGATACAGTGCTTTCAAAAAAAAAATAGGCGCAGTAAAATATTGGTGATCCGTTGGCGATCACAAATAATACCGAATATGTATTATAACTTATATTTTTAAGATCCTAACCGTTTTTACATTAACTATATCAATTCAATTTTCTATATCGTAAGCCAGAGGGATAACTTTAAACATTTTTATACTTTGGCCAGAGGGATAACTTTAAACATTTTTAAAAATTTTAATTAAACATTTGTAACTTTTAAACAGTTAAGTAACGTTTTACTATTTTTGTTTTATTTGTAAATGCAATCTTTCTTGCTTAAATTTTGATCTGAAGTTTGATGCAAATGCTCTTTACTATAAGTGAAAAAGAATAAAAACTACATCTTGGTAAACACAATCAAAAACTGTAAAACAGAATGTTGTCTGGGCGAAGATAAAAATGATAGCAAACAGCTCAGTTTTTCTTCTGTTTTAAAGACAAACGTTGAGATAAAATTAAGCGAAAAGTTTTTGGCTCAAGAAACAACCTTCTGGTTTTTTTACAGGGTGGTCAAAGTTACCCCGTAACTTAAACCGTAACGTAAACCGTAGGTTTATACTCTTTTGGGGTAACTTCAAACAAGTAAATAATGTTCATTTTAAAGTAGTCTGATAGTTATTTATTATAACTATAATATTGTTTTAAAGCATGTTATCCAAATAATTTATTTTGAAAAACAGTTTTTAGCATGAATGTATTTTAGGATTTTAAAAAAAGTATATTTTCTTGTTAAAGGGTCATTCCGTGTCAAATCAACCAAAAAAAAAAAAATTTTCGGCACCATGCGATCTTGGATTTTGATGATTTTTGGAATACAAGCTTAAATTAATGAAAAAAAACTTTACTCAAAATTTTAGTATCTGAATCCATACGGTTTAAGAGATATCGATACTCTGTCCCAATCTCTTTTTTGACTGTTTTTTTCAGCGCCATTTATTTTTTTAGCTAATTGCACAACACAATTAGCTTTAACTTCTGAAATACTTGTTCAAAAGTGGTAAAAATAGTATCTAACTATTTGTTAGGGCGAGGAACTCAAAACTGATGGTTAAAACCCAAAAATCGAGTTTCTATATGAAAATCTAATTTCAAAACACTTATTGTATGTTTTTTGATGCCCCGTACAAAAAAATGCTTATTTCGAGATGCCTAAATGATATGATTCTGAAATTTTTTCTTAAGGTTCTATATGTAACAAACTCCATAATATAAAAAAACTGCAAGGAACGTTGTTGCAGTTGCATATCTTTGCTTTGGATTATCATGTTTGACTCTTTAGATATGTAATAAAAATTAATTCCTATGATTTCATTTTGACGAAAATAAAACATTGCAGATGCTGTAAGTATATGAATTGTTGTTGTTCAATGAAGGCTATCAATAGAAGTTAGTCGTTTAGTAGTCCCACCAATACCATCACAGGGTAATTTACCGTGACTTGTAGCAAAGAAAGACCATGTACATTTCATAGAACTATCTTGTTCATGGTGGCATATATTTTTGAAATGTTTGCAGTATTTGTACTGGCCAGCACACCCATGTGAAAAGTAATGAACAGTTTCTATTTAATGAGAAATATTGCTTTTAATATGTTCAACTGTTAACTTCATCACATGTATACCATATCTACATCATGCAGTAAATCATCGGAGATAAAACATATTGAATCACATTTGAAAACGCTATTTACTTTATAGTAAATTACTGTTGGATGCAATGTTGCTTGAATTTTGTTCCAGTGAAAACTTTGTACTTCGTCTTGTACTACAAACTCATAGTTTTCTGAGAAATCACAAAGGACAATAACCTCAATACTACTTAACTCATCTTTTAATTTTTTTAAAGAAGCAGCTTGACTTTTCGCAATATAAGAATGAACAGTAAGCTTTTGTAACTTATTTGTCAGAGTATTAATGAAGCTACTTGTGGTTTCTGTTAGACTTACTAGCTCAGATCGGTCTGTTGTCTTCCATTGTTTGTAATCTATACAACAATCATCGTCTCCATCAATATCTTCTTGAGAACTTAATTCATTTTCAAGATACTTTCTTAATTTAGAATCTTCTGGACACAAACGGCAACGATGTATCATGCAATTCTTGTTAGCCCTACTACAAATAAGCATGTCAATAAGTTCATGATAATCCTTTGATAATTCAACTGCACTAATTATTAACTTAACATTTTAATGGTAGGTACACACATATACTGTATGCGTACCAGATGCTCCTACTGTAATCAAGGAGGTATAATAGCTTAGCTGGAGGGAGAACAAAGCCGAAAATGAATTAAAATCGCGTTACAGTCTCTGTAGTATAATTATTCCAGAAGCAAGTCAAAATGGTGCTTTTGCAAAAAAATGGAAAATTTTAAAACGTAATCAATAAGCTTTGAGAGTTGTAATCCAAATGGATTAATAAAAGAAAAGTTTGTTAGATACGTTTTTAACAACTATTCGATCAATCAAGAAGTTAATTAAAACAAAAATCACGATTAAGGCGAAGTAAATGTTTTTTGCTTAACTCAATTATAGGTATAAATATCAAAGTTTTAGACTCTCTGCCTTAATCTCTACTACCAATTTAAATCTTATTTTTTGCTTGCCTGTTCAGCTATAGGTTAGTTACATTCGTTAAAACTGTTATTTCGGCCAGGAACTTATTAAATCCCTCCAGGATTTTATTTTGTGTTGGAGTAGTTTTGTCGGATTTTATTTTGTGTTGGAGTATTTTTGTCGGATTTAAAGCAAATATAGAAACATAAAACTTCTTTTTGTAAATCCGGCAAAAATACTATCAAATTTTTATTTAGATATTTATTAGTTAAACTCTAATCTAGAAATTTATTATTAGTCGTTCAAAAGCACAACAAAAAAATAACAATAAACTAACTCTAAATATTGTTTACGAATTTCTTAAACTTCCATCTTTTATTTGCGATCGTTTATAACGTTTTGAAACAATATCATTGGATAATTTTTGTTAAACGTGGAATGTGATTGGTTAACTTTAATTATGATAATTACGCAGTGTTAAATAGAAAATTATTTTACTATAAAGACTGTTCCTTGAAAAATGACGTATTTTAACTTCGTTCTCACTCCAGTCTATGATAACTCTTTGCTGTAATGCACCATTTTGAACAATGTGAGCCAAAGTTAGAAAACCAAGTCTTTATATCTGGATGACTGGTTTTAAACTTAGCATATAGTTCTTTTTGATTTGAGAGAATCAAACGCTTTTGCATGTGAGATCTTCGAGCTATACTCACAAAATCTTTTTTACCAGTCATTTATCTGCTATTTTCATCATTACAATAAAATTCAATAATTTTATCTAAAGTCTCTTAAGTTATTTCTTTTCCTTTTTTTTTCTGGGAACAATAAAATATCATTTTTCTGCAGCAATTTGCGTGATACCTGCACCATATAATTAGTAACACTAAATTCTCTTTCTATATCTTTGTTAGACCAAGAAATTGTTAGACCAAGAAATTGGAACCAGTGTTAGTAGTTGAATTTTCTGATTCCGATTTGAAATTAACATTTCTTCTTTGATTTTTCCTATAAGTATGTCCATATCATTTGCTTTATTTTTAACTTTTTTAGACAATTTATTGAAGGAATCTTCTTGGCTTAACTGATCAAGATCTATATTTAAAGTCCTTGCAATACCTAACTTTACTGTTTTTTGAACATGTAATAATTTCTTTTTACCACGAGCAACTCTTGAGTGTCTATTCACAGCATGGATTTTAAGAAGACTTATGTTCATAACCGTCAAATAAGAATTAAGATTTTCTTTTAACAATTCGTTTATAGGTAGTTCATTATCTTTATTTTCATAAATCTGGCTGCAAGTCGGTTCTCCTGGTCCATTATCCTTAAATGACATCAATTTAATCTCACATGAGAGACATCTTTTCTCCAGGAATAACATTAATACCAGTGTTTTTGAATTTTCCAGCAAGTTGGATACTAGTTTCTTTACATCCTCCTAAAAACATTATAATTACTGCTTCAGTGAGAGTTTTGCAAAAAAAATAATCTTATATATAATTACAATAAAGCTTTAAAAAAGTTTTATGGCTAATTAGTAAACCGTTTTCTTCTTTTTCTATTGTGTAAATGAAATGGATTACAGCAAGTTATATGGATTGTTGAGTAACGTTTTAAGTAAACATATTCATGGTGTAGGCAAACTGTTGTATTTTCATTAATTTCAATACCAGAACGACTAATTATCAAGTCTTTATCAAAATCATCAAGACTTGAATCTTTCTTGATATCATTGGATTTTACATATGTTTGATTGTGACAAATTTTTTTATTAATCCAATTGAACATCTCTTTTTATCATTCATATTGTTATACTATTTTTTAGTTCTGTAAGAAATAATTTTAAAATTATTATTATTTTAAGATTCTTAAATAAAGATCTTTTTTGTGAAATGCAAATAAGTTTATATGTTAGAACTGTACTGAGATTCTACCAATTTTTTTAAAACATAAAAAATAAATGCATTCTTTTTTTTTTTTTCTTGTAATTTTTTTTCCAGAATAATATGAACAAGATAAATTTACAATGAATATATTACTGGTAGGACTTCCAGAAGATCATATGATCTTATCATGAAGCCCTTTACAATCTATATAAAAAAAAATTCGTACATTAAAAAATTACATATGCGTTATAATACTCTTCAGATGTTAAGGAAGTTTTAACATAATATTTATAATGTAAGTATATAACATTCTCAATATTAAATAATTTTATAATATAAAGTATTCAATGTAAGTTGTATAAATTATATTCTTTATACAGTAAACAAAAATAATGTATTAAATCATATTAACTTGAAATATTAAAAATAGATGAATATATTTTGTATTGAAAATATTATTTCTTTTAATTTCTTTTTAAAGGAAGGAAAAGACCACTTGAAAGAAAAATCAAAGTTAGGTAAGACTATTTTATTCCAAAGAAATGGAGAAATGAAATAAGAAATACAAAACTGGTCAATTTTCGTTTTGCAAAATGGCTCTTGAATATTTTTACTACAACGAAGTTCATCTTTGTTTTTGGGTTCCAAATTAAAGAGATTTATAAATACATTAGGAGATACATTTTCTTTACAATTTAAACATAAAACATAAAATATTAAAAATATTTAGTTTGTATATATTTAAAACTTTCATTTCTATAAGAAGTGTTGTTGAGCTTGAAAAACGATTTGCAAAATTAATTGTGCGAGCAGCGTGTTTCTGATGCCGACAGAGAGTTTTAAGTTTGGTTTTGTGAGCGCTTCCCCATATAATATTAGCATAGTTTATATGGCAATGAATAAATAAATAATATAGTTGAGTTAGTTGGTGTTTATTTAGTATATATCTAGCTTTATATATTTTTTTTATATTTATAAATTAACAATTACAACAAATTGATTATATTTCATGGAAATAAAATCAATTTGTTGTAATTGTTAATTTAATAATATTTTTTCATTATTAAATTAACAATTTCTTATTTTTTTTATACTAAAACTTTAAATGCATATAAATCTGATTTAAAAAAGAAAACTCTTGAAGTTTTTTTGTATTATAGAGTTTGTTAAATATAGAACATTAGAAAAAAATTTTAGAATCATATGATTTAGGCATCTCAAGATAAACGTTTTTTTGTACGGGGCATCAAAAAACTTAAAAAAAAAGTTACACCATTTTGAAACTAGATTTTCATATAGAAGCTTGATTTTTTGGGGGTTTAAACCATCAGTTTTGAGTTTCTCACCCTAAAAAATAGTTAGGTACAAATTTTCAAAACTATTGAACAAGTATTTCATAAGTTAAAGCTAATTGTGTAGTGCAATTGACTTTAAAAATAAATGGCGCTGAAAAAAACAGTCAAAAAAGAGATTGGGACTGAGTATCAATATCTCTGAAACCGTAAGGTGTCAGACACTAAAATTTGGAGTGAAGTCTTCTTTCTTTAATTTAAGCTTGTATTCCAAAAATCATCAAAATCCGAGATGGTATGGTGCCGAGTAAAAATTGAATTGAGCTGGAATGACCCTAAACTATTTATTGTTGTAGTTGCTAAACCATAATTTTATTAACTATATAGCAAAATTAAAATTCATAGACTCTTATTTTTAAATTTAATTGCAATTTAATAAAATTATATAGTTTAATAAATTACTACATTGCAGTTTGCTTGTGTTGTTTATATTTACTTTTGTTTAAGGCATAATGCCTCGTAAATATAACAAGCATAGCGTTGGAGAATGTGCATACAACACTTGTTCTAATACCATTCTTTTAAAAGAGTGATGGGTATAATTAATGAAGGTATGTCTATTCGTCAAGCCTCGAAAATGTTTAGTATACCAAGAAGCAATATACACAATAAAATGAAGTCAAAGCAAAATCGTACTTTAAAAATATTCAAAAACAATGTTCCTGGTAATAATTGAGTCTCAAATTTTATGAAACGTTCACAATTAACCCATAGAATTGCATCAAATATTAAAAGAAAACGTGCAGTTATAAACAAAGAACAATTAAAAGTTTATTTTGACAATATTAGACTTGAGCTTGAAGGAGTTCCACCTTGTAACATTTGGAATTATGATGAAACAAATTTGCGTGATGACCCTGGAAATAAAAAGTTGTTATGAAACGTAAAACGTGAAACCAAGTACCCTGAGAGAATAATGAATAGCAGTAAGGCTTGTTTCTCTGTAATGTTTTGTGGAAATGGTGTTAAAGAAATTCTTCTACGATACACAGTTTTTAAAAGCACACATTTATACAATTTATGGATAAAGCATGGTTCAAAAAATTCTTGCTTTAATAGAACCCAATCTGGCTGGTTTGATAAAGTTACTTTTGAGGATTGGTTTTTTCGAACATTATTGCCATGCGTTAAGAAACAAACTGGGAAAAAAGTATTAATAGGTGACAATCTCTCTTCCCATTTAAGTCATAAAGTTATTCTTCTTGTGAAAAATATAACATTAGATTCAAATGCCTTCTGCCCAATTCAACCCATAGGCTTCAACCTCTTGATGCTGCATTCTTTGCACCATTAAAAAAAGCGTGGAGAAGTATACTTCTAGATTGGAAACTTACTTCTCGAGGTAAAAAATTTGCAACGTTTCCAAAAGAAGATTTCTCTAAGTTGCTGTTTATTTAATGACATCCATTAATGAATGCTCAAGAAAAAATTTAATAAGTGGATTTAGAGCTTATGGTTTGGTGCCATTTAATCCTAATGCTGTGTATATCAAATTACCAAGTGGAAATGTCTTGAGTCCTCGTAAAGTTTTAGACCAGAGCCTTGAAGAGATGCCAAAAATTTTAAAAAAAAAAAACAGAGTTTATGTTACAAATTGTTTGTTTATTCTTTAGTACTATCTTATTTTTTGATTTTTCTGACATTTATAATAAAAAAATAATTAAAAAAATCAAATTAATTGAGCCAATATATTTCTTTAATACTGTTTATATTTATTTTTATTGTCCCTTTTTTAATTTCTTGACATATTTTAGGTACCCCTTTTTAAAATAAATGCTAAATGTAAGTTTAAACTACATTAAATGTGGTTAATAACACTTAACTTACATCCGGTGCTAAAAAACAATTTACTATGACAAAGTTACCTCATTGCCGGGTAACATTGACCACTTCATTATTTCCATAAAAACTTGGATTTTTGTGAATACAATGAATACACCATTTTACTAATTAAATGACATTAGTTATGCACAACTTTTAGCATCAAAATAGTTTTGGGAAAATGTTCCTTTCTTTTCAAAAAGTTATCTTCTTTGTCAAAATTGGTACAAATTTACCTCGGTTAACGGTAGTCGCCATATAATTGCTATTTAGTTTGTTATAGCCATATTGGCGCTATTTACTGGGTATAGCTACCGTGTGATTGGAATATTGTTTTTCTTGATGCTGATCCAATTTTCTTATTTAAAACTTCATAAAAATCCTTCCATATTTTCTAAAGGCAAATTTTTTTGAACAAAAGGAAAAATATTTCTCTATAACTAACATGTTTATGACAAGTTCACTTTTTTTATTAACTCACTTTTATTAATGTACTTTGATACAGGAGTGTTGATATTTGAAGCTGCTTTAGTTTTAACGGAGTATTTATTTATTTTTATTTCGTCCTTTGAAATAAGCTTTACAATGTTTTATAACATAACAATATAAAGTTTTGAAAAACTTTGACTGGAGCTGGGAGAAGACATGATCTTATCATCAAGCCCTGTTATTACAAATGTAGATATAACCTCGTATATAATACACATACATGAACATTTTTATTTTATATATTTTTATTACGTGCGTGTAACATTTATACAGGCCAATTCAACTAACATAAAATATAGAGACGCTAGAGAACTGCCCACACAGCTTGTATAGTAAAAACATAGATGTAAAGAAAACTAAGTAGATTTATTGCCCTGGCCAGCTCGTTTATAAGATTTGAATCCAATCGAACCTGTTTGGACTTGGATGGACAAAGAATTAGTCAAGGTACAAATAAGACCTATATAAAGCCTAAAGCAATAATTAAATTCCACTTGTAGAAGAATTCTAAACGAAATTTGCAACAATCTTTTAAATCGATTCAAAAAAGATGTCGATTGCAAAATAGCTCGTATATTTTAAATACTAGATTAACAATATATATTTCTTACATCGCAGTTTTTTTATTAATATTTTTTGAAATTATGTTTGATAACGTTTTTAGATACAGTTTTATATTTTAATATGTCATCCAAGTTGCGAGATTTGTTTTAAAAATTTATTTTTTAAAAATAAAACAAAAATTGTTCAATATCTTTGGTTGCAACTTTATGGTAATTTAAACAAGCTTTAAGCAACTAATTTTTAATGCATTTCTTTTGTTTGAAAGCACTGTACGTCCGCGTTGTTGTCATGCACTGTTATCATTTCTTGGTATCATTATTAGTAGGAAATAACTGAATTAAGTTTTAATGCGATGATTTTAAAAGGAGGGTTGGCAAAAATATTGTGACAACAATAGTATTTATAAACCTGTATGAGTTAGTATTAATTAAACCAAAAAAAGTATCAGTTAACTTAGCGCTTTATTTACAATTAATTCTCAAAATTTATTTGCACATTTTATTTACGTTAATATATCCAAATAAATATCTTTAAAAATAGTATACTGTAACTACAGAATCCTTCACTCCAATAAAAGGATTTCTTTAAGAAGAATTTAAGTATTTTTGTGTCCATAAAATTCAAACTTGAGCAGTCCTCAAATTTCTTTGTGGAGTTTCATTAAATTGGTTAATCTTATTATATCCAAAAGGTATTTGACTAGCGGATGAACTACCGATAGGTGTTGAAGTGTTATGATGGGATGGAGCAACTTTACGCCAGTAAGCTTCCAAAAATTCACCAAGATGTTCACAAGCGTCTTCTAATTGATTCTCATCCAAAACTAGATCAATCATATCCTGAAAATAAAAGATTTAATCATTCCTTGATTCGTTGAAATTACGTTGAAACTTCTTATTTTAAAACCAACACCTTTACTCATTTTAAAATTAACACCTTCACTAATTGTAAAATTAGCGTCTAAAGTAATCTGAACTTTGCAACAAGCGGTGTCACTAATTGCAAGGTTAACATTTTTAAAATAAAATAAATTTTAAATAAAGGTAATATCTTTTTACAGAGATGGCTGCACACTTTATGAGTTACAAAATAAACACATCGAATCAAATTAAAAAAAACCTCATTGCATTGTGCTAATTTTTCTGCAGCAACAAGTTGTACGCTTAAATGTTTCGATTGTGATTTTCCTCTGGATTTTATCAAACGTGTCAAAACCTGTTTTTTGAGAAAAAAAAAAAAAAATTAATCAAAAATGTAATAAAATTTTTTTTTTAATTCTAAAAAAAAAAATTTTTTTTATTATTATTTCTTTTTTATTACACACATTTATCTTGTGTAAAAAATAATTTTAACTTTCTACTTTCTAAATCTGACAATTAGAACGTTTTTGATTCTGCCATGAATTGAGTGAAATTAATGTGTAATATAAACTTGTAATTTATAACACATGTATCATAAGAATATAAAAACATGTTTTCTATGTCTTACAAATTAACATATATTATTTTAAACTTTTTAATTTAAAATCTACAATTTAATATTGAAAGACATATATGATAAAAAGGCTGTAAATTTTTGAACAATACCTTAGGAGAAGCAATTTTTATAAGTATAACAATTGGTGCAAGAGAACTCTTTATAACTTGTGAAGGATGATTTATCATATCACATTCAAGAACAACAAGTTGCATATTACGACATAATTCGAAAATGCGCTCAATTTCTTGCTGAACTTCCGCTATAAGAAATATTCCATAAAATATATCTCAAAATGTGAATAACAAATGTCAACAACACATTTACAGTACAAAAATACCATCATCAAATGTATTCAATAATTTACCTATCGCTGGTGCTTGATTAGCTTTCTTTTGTGTTAGTAATTGTTTATTAGGATTTTGAAGAGCAGTACGTTTAGCTAGAGATATATCTGATGTGACTCGTGTGACAGTAACTCTATATAAAATGCAAAAGAAGTTAAAATGAAGATACCAAACTAATTAGCGGCATCCATCACATATTACTAAAAGTTAATAAAATACAATAAAAAAAAAATAACTTAATAATGTAAACATTACCTTCCTTCAAACCGATGTTTTAAATAGTCAAACAAAGGTTTCTGCATCATATCTGTCACCTAGCACGCAAAAAAAGGATTTACTAAATGTTCTAAAATTTTGAAGAAATAAAATTACCTCACTATGTTCAGAAGAAGACCAATTAATATAATACTAAAATAGTAAAACAAATACCTCGTAGCCTTTAAGAGATGGACCAACAAATATAATTGGACGTATGGATGGTACAACATCATATGGTGGTAAATTTTCACTCTGAATAGATAAAATCTCTATGTAACAACTATTCAAACAAAACAAAAATTTGATAAGGCGCTACCATTTACAATTCAAATAATTTAATATGATTCCATTCTTAAATTTAAAACTCAATAAGAAATTTAGATTTAATCATGGTATTATAAGATCTTACCAATTTTCTTAACAAAATCAAAACAATCAAAAAGATAACCACAATATTTTATCAAAATATTTTATTGAAATATTTTTTAAGATAAAGATTACCTTTTTAAAAATCCCTTTTTTATTTTTTAATGCGTTATTTGATATGGCACTGTTATTATTATTTGAAATGTTACTTCCTATTGGAGTAAAAGTTGGCAATGATCCATCTTCATCAAAAGATGAACTTCGCTCTTCACCTTTAAAATTAAGAAATAAAAATATTAAATCTATAAATATTAAAGAAAACTTTTATATACAACAGTTGTCCAAAAAGGGTCCTAACTTCTTTGGAAATGACCCAAAAAATCCCTTGGAGGGGTGATTCTATAGGTAATAGGGATCAGTTTAAAGAAAAATTAAAATCTTTTAATTACGTCTGCAGGAGAAAATTGCATTTAATGTTTCCGCCTAAATACACCAAAAACCTTTATTTTCAAAAAGTGTTTGCACAGCAAAAAGTTCAAAAAAAAAAAAATTTTTTACTTTAAATTTTAAAACTAATAATTAAATATTAATAACAAATTAATATCCCTCAGATTCAAAATTATGTTTTAATAAAGAATACTTGTATATACATTCCTATACTAGTATATCAATATACAATATAATATATAAAATTTTCTTTAATTTTTTTGCAAGATAAAAAATCAAAAAATTGCATGTGCTTTGAGAGCGCATGCAATTTTTCATTTTTTAACTGAAATTCCAAGAGCTATGTAAAAATGGTTGAACTCTGAAATATTTTGACAGAATCCTGCCAAGATCTTTCCAAAACAAACTTTTTTAACAGATTGAAGCTTTCTGAAACAATCAATAAAAGGTATTGCTTGCAATGCAAAAGGCTTTTGTGCAAGACTCTGAAGAATGTCAACATTGAACTGTCCCCCATGATATGCTTGCATTTGAAGGTGCAAGAGATTCTGCAATTCTTGTGCTTAATCGCATATTTCAAGGAGATGCTTGAAAATACGGTTGAAGATTCCAAGAAAAAGATGGAGTTCCATTGGAGTAATTACATCAAGAATAAGCTCAGATTATCTGTAGGGGTTAATTTTTGGGGGATGGACAACATTTGAATAATTCTTCGCCAATTGAAGTTTTGCATGTGAAGAGAGGTATCCAGCATAGCTGTTGCATAAAGAACTGAATGTTCTTGATTGGCCAGAGCTTGTAAGATTGTCAGACTTTGAACATCACACCAGCAACATGGACATCACACCAGCAACATTGGACATCACACCAGCAACATGGGTGTTTGCTAGAGTGAGGCTGGATACCACATAAAATATTGGTTACTTTCATGTCACATGAAATTATGTAAGACACATCTTGAATTTGTATGAGGCTTAATAATGTCTTAAGATTTTCATATATTTCAGGAATACCTTCTGCTACAGCAACAATCAGCTATTTTTTTTTACACCACCATCCTGGGCAGAAGTAGAATGATTGTAGACATGATGATCCTTGAGTATAACTTTGCTTGGAATATGTGTCAATTACTCTGAGGGTAATTTTCAAGAATGAACCACCTCCATTAATTCCAAGTTTAACTAAATGATGTGATGTAAGACCTCTTACTGAGAGAATATGGTTGATTAAGACATTCATTCTTTCCAAAATGACAATATTTGACATCATGAAAAAATCTGCTAATTTTTTTGGGAGATTTTTTCGCTTCACGTTTGCCTCTACAGCTCTTTTTTCCACTGAGTTGTTTAGAGCTGATGCAAGCCTTTTCACACCAACATTGGAAAGATTTGTGCTGTTTTGAACTTGGACCAATGTTTCAGCAGTAAATGGCTGCTGCTTGTACTTTGCTGAATACTCTTTACTGAATATCCTCACAGACTTTTAAAGATTTTTTTTTTTTTTAATTCACCTCCCCAAGATAGAGAAGGCCACTACAGATCAGGAGGCTACTTGTGGTTATAACCCTCTCTCAACTCTATAACTCTGAAACACGAACCTTGACAAACAAGGCCGCTGCACGGAGAAACAAGTATCTACTTCCACTTGCTTGACTAAGTTTGACAGTACCTCCTGGAGAGGCATATTTTTAGAGATTAAATCAGTTACTATTTGTTCAGCACACTTATGGTCCTCTACAGCAAGTTTCTGTACATTTTTCCGCCTTGCACCTATAGTACAAAAGTGAGGATGTCCTTTCGCAAGTACTGAAAAACGAATACTGCATCTTTTTTCAGCTGACTGTGATGATGAAGGTTTAAGACTGAAAGCTTTGATACGGTCAGTTTCAGGGTAGACTTGATTTACAATTCAATATATCAAGCTTAATCTGTAGCAGATTTTCTTTGAGCTTTGATTTGGCCACCCTAAAAATTATACACTGGCAAGATCCAGAATATCTTGTAGATGGCTTAATGATAATCAAATTGAATTTGTACAAGTTTGGTATCTGGTTAATAATACTAACAGTATCAAGTCATTGTAGTTTGCTTCTAGATGAATTGCAAATGCCAGTTGGATTTTCCTCATCATAGAAATTAATATTATACTTAAAAATATTTTTGACTCTTTCAATCAAAAAATCAGTTAATCAATTTTCTTTAAACTCAAAAAGCAAAAAGATTTTCTGCAATCACCATGAATTTTTGCTGAATTGGGCATTTTTTGACAAAGACAAATTAACTTTTAACAGAAATGCCAATTTATTTGTTTAGATTATTCCAGCAGAAAAATTTGGCGCCAACATATTTTAATTTTATTGCCTTTAAATTTTAATTTTTATTAAAGAAGGAAAAAAAGTTAAACAATAGGTTAATCAGGCTTGGTTGGGAAGTGGGTGCAAAATATTATTCCTGGGAGTATAATATAATTCCTTATTTAAGTATTTATGTTTTATTTCAACAAGATTTTAATAAAACCTAAAAAAAATTTAAAACAATTTTTCTTAAGATAAACAAAAGACATAACTAAATCTTTGTGTTACTATAAAAATATTATAATGCCATTTTCTTTTGTGTCTTTAAAATGTTTAAAAAAAATTCTGCAATGCGCCAGACCCCTGGAACAGCGGTGTTTGACTGCTTCACAATACTGCTGATGATGTTTAGTGAGTGGGCTTTTTAATATATTTGTATGTTTGTGTTCTGTATGGACCTCTGGCACGGTGCTGTTTACCAGTAAGTCACGCTATATAAATGTACATTTGTGTTTTGTTCCAACTTCTGGCGCAGTGTTCATTCACTCGTAAATCACTATGTATATATATATATATATATATATATATATATATATATATATATATATATATATATATATATATATATATACACATATATATATTTATGTTCAGTTGCCTGTAAGTTCCTGTATATTTATTGATTAATAATTTTATTAACTTTGAATATTATTTTTTAAACTTTATTGGAAACACAGTTGTTGTTGAAAGCCTTCTTTTTATAAAATCAAACAAGTATTTTTTAATAGATTTACGTTTAAAGAATAAAAAAATAATCTATATTTTTATATAATTTTTTTTATAATTTTCAATAAAACATACTAAACTTTACTTTAAAAAATAAAATTAAAAATTTTCTTTTTATAAACGATTAATAAAAGTAAATCATCGCACAGTTTAAAAGCGCTTTGCCAATATAAAAACATTTGATTACAAAAGATTATTTACAAATTTAATTGTTTTAGCATGTCAAAACGTTTCGGACATACATGGAAACATATATAAATTGAATGTTCTCAAAACATCTAAAAAGCTGTGGCCAAGTTGTCGCAACTAAATATAATTTGATTGGTCAGCAATAGAGTGCGATCGCACCTGCTTCCCAACCAAGCCTGGCTAATAAAATATTGTTTAGAGATATTTGCATTTAAGACAAAAGGCTTTTTTAGTTACTTTTAGCAGTGGAAATTTTCAAACTAAGTTTCTTAGTGTAAATTAGACAAAAAACTTTAAATGCAATTTTCTCCTGCAACTACAATAATTGCTGTAATTAGAAGATTTTAATTTTTGTTTTAAAGTGATCACCATAACCTATAGAATTAGCTCCATGGGATTTTTTGAGTCATTTCCGAAGAGTTTAGGACCCCTTTTTAGACAAATGTGATACTTATGCACTGACAACTTGTATTTATTGCAGTTATAAAATAATGGAAATTAGTATGTGTGTGTACATATATATATATCAACACACACATATTTATTTATAAATAAACATAAGATTTTAGTCTAATGTTTCTAAAACATTTTAGATTTGTTTGTATGTGCTCTCTTAGATTAGATCTTGTCATTTTTTAAAATATTTTTATATTTGCAAAACTTCTGTTACTTACAAAAATTCAATTCATTCATATCAAAATAATTCTAGATTTTGTAGTTTCTTTGTTCATACTTCATTTCTAATTATATTATTTAATAATCATAAATTTAATGACTAGAATATTGTTTAAAAACAACATTAGAAATTATTAAAAATATGCATTAAGAAAAATTAAAAAATGTAATAGGCATCCATATTTCACACCTATTTTTATTTCATAAATTATAATAATCTTTTCATGTATTTTATTTTATTTTGAGATTACAACCAATATTCAAAATACTTTACTTTCCTGGGAATCAGTGAACTAATGAAAAGTTTCTTATAAAATAAGTATAATTAATTTATATATACAAACTAAGAATTTTTTTAATAATAGGTGAAAAAGTTTTAAAAAACTTACTTCCTCTTCCAATTGCATTTATCCTTGGAATTGATTGAGAGCTTTCATCTAATTGCATTTTGCTGGCGGATGCTGATTGATAAATTTTTCCTTTGTTAGCTGATCCAGATAAACGAATGCTTTCAAGTTTACTGGGGCTGAAAAAATCAGTACATAATACACAAAAACAATATTTCACAAAACATAACAAAACTAAAAGACATGCTGTAATGAACAGTATTTTGTAGAGCTGTAATGAACAGTATTTTGTAGAAAAGAATTTTTGTAATTGTAAGTTAAAATATTTAAAAAGTAATATCTAAAAAATAGCAATGATTTAACTTCATTATAAATATATGTATCAGTCTTCTTTGTTTACCCAGCATTTTAACACTTGAGTTTTTTTGCACTCGCACACAGAACTTTAAATAAAAAGTTTGTTTTGCTGTTTTTATTTCAATTATCTCATTTAGAATTTTTAATATAACTTTCATTTTGCTGTTCTTAATGCAATTATTTCATTTAAGATTTAAATAAAATTTTTTTGACGTTTGTTTAAATATATTCATTTCATCTTTTTTAATTCTTTCATTTAAAATTTAAATAAAACATTTGTATTTCGATTTTAATTGTAACTATTTTGTTTAATAATTATATAAAACGTTTTTAATTTTTTGGCTGTTTTTAATTTTAATTTAAATAAAACATTAATTTTATTGGATTTTTTATTGTATTTATTCAAAGCATTCTTTTTGCTGTTTATTTTAATTTAAATAAAATAGCCCAAGCCAACCTAAAAATAACCATCTGGCTAGCGCTTTTTTGTGCACTGACATTCTAAGGGAGAAGACCGCAAAGGAGTGCCAATAAATAGACTAAGGGTTTGGGCTGGGGCAGCAATCTTTTCTTCTATTATTCTTGTTCCCCCCCCCCCACCCTTAAAAAAAAAAGCTGTATGATATAAAAGATAAGAAAAAGTAAAGAAAAAAGAAAAATAAGTTATTGCTGATCTATATAGGCCAGAGATGCCACGAATAGTGATTTTGCTAATTGTTGAATATTTGGCTGCCAAAGATACAGCAACACTAATGTCACAGCAAGCATAATTTGTTGACTGTTACATCAAACTGTTTTAACTATGGTTATGTATAAATGTATCATACTCTTCACACCATTCAAAAAGATTACAAAAATAACCAGCTCTGGTATATCTTGCATTTCTGAGATAACTTCAGAAGATGATATGGATAGATATAGCACAAAGAACTTTAAACTTATTAAAAATAATATCTTCACTACAATGAAAATGGCAATTATGTGGTTGTCTTTTTTATTAATGTATGTATTTCCTAGAATGAGTTAAAACACAACAAGCAAAACAAAAAAAAAATTAAAATTTTTTTGTTTTGGAAAAAAAAAGTCCAGAAACTGTTTGCTCAAATTGGACAGCAAACTCTTACTAGTGGTGGTGAGTGGTGTTGTTACAACTATTAAATAACATAACTGTCAACTAAATTGACTTATATACTTTCTTAAATCAACTAAAATCGATTAATACATTTTTAAAATCGATTAATACATTTAAAATTTTTTTGATAACAGGACAATCTATTCACAGACCCCAATGATTTAGCCTTGCTACAATGATATATTATATAAATTAGATGCTTATATATTATATACAAAGAGGGTTATAACCACTATTAAGTAGCTTCCACAACATTAACTATATAATATTTTGCCATTTTTACAAATCTAGTATATATATATATCAAGCCTTCCCGGTAAATGTGTGCGGCTGCACACCTTGTTTGTCCACATTTAAAGTAATATTTTTACACACTGACCACGCAGTTCGCACCTTTTAACTTATAAAGGATTTCAATAATTCGTAGGAAAAAGCTAAACTTGTCAACTGAAAAAAAAAATCTCAAAAAAAGAAAACAAAATTGTAACTAAATATCAAGTTTTAATAAAATAAACTAGAAAATTTAATAATTAAAAAAGAAAATTAAAAAATATATATTTTTTTAATAAAATTTTTATACAAACAGGATGCGACTAATCAACGAATGTGCGAATGTCTGCTAAAAAAAAGACAGAAAACAAAGGTCACGTTTCTTTAATTTTCCTTACGCAAACATTGGCGTTCGCCTAAAATTTTTCAAAAGAAACACATTACTTAAGCAATTTTTTTTCCCCCAAATAATTAAGCAATTAAAGCGTCTTTATAAAAAACACATAATTGCAATAAAAAACAATTACTTACGAAAATTTTAAACACATTTTTAAAGACTTTAAAAGAAACCAGGCTAAAACTACTTTCTTCAATGGAACGAAGAAAGTAATTATGTTCAAGCATGGTTTTTGCATGCATTTACAATTTTAAAACAGCATTTAAAATTTTACTTAGGATGACTGCATTTGTAATTACTTTAAAAAAAACATGCTTAAACTTAACGATTGCTTTCTTCAATAGTGTGCTTTCTACAATTGCGTGCTTTCTACAATAGCGTGCTTTCTACAATAGCGTGCTTTCTTTTTTTTCTTATTTTCCTTAAAGTGAAGTAATGTTTGATTGCATATTAAATAAACTTTTAAAAGTTTTAATAACCATTTTTAAGTTTTACTAAAAAATGCATAATCTAATACAACATATAAATTTATTATGTTTATTATAGTTTTAATTCTTCATTGTGCATTTAACAGCACCAATAATATGATATTTTTATTAACTTATTATTAAATACCTAATATATAATACTATTATTTTTAAAGTTTTTTAAATGTCAAAACAACTAAGCATCTTTTCGATGTTAAAGAAAGATGGTACAGTGGAGCGTATCACTAAACGCAAAGGAGAAGAAGAGAGAAACTAAGCATACAAAAAAAAAAAGTGCAATGACTTGGATTGTGCTATGACTTTGGGAAAATTGGATATATGGCCAAAAGATATTGAATTTATGTTTAGGAACACCATAAATGGATTGCCACCAAGCAAAAAAAACACATGGGCAACAACTAAGCTGGATTCATATTGACAAATCAAATGAGTGTTTATCTTTTTGGGTTTGTCAAAAGTATCCAAATATTAACAATGCAACCAATTCAGTTAACAATAGGATGTAAATTTTGGAAAAGAACATACTTGTTACGCCACAATAAAGATGATGGGCATAAAGCCTGTATTTCTAAATATCGAGAAAAACTGTATCAACATCAATTTTAAGAACTACTGAAAATAACCAAGAAGAATTGAACAAACTTTTTCGGATATCGTATTTTGTTGTTAAAGAGGATCTTGCATTTAAAAAATTTCCTCAGCTCTGCAAGCTACAAAAGCTAAATGGAATTAAGTTGGGCAAGAACTACTTAAGTGGCAAAACTTGCAAAAACTTTGTTTCGTCAATTTGTCTAACTTAAAATGTGACTTAAGTTTAGACATCAAATGTTTATTTTATTGCAATTTTATCTGACGGTTCTACTGATAAGAGTATTAGTAAACAAGAAACAGTTTGTTTAAGATTTGTTAAAAATGGTATACAAATAACTATATTTGCTGGTATTAACTCACCACTGACAGTTGATGCCGATGGTATATTAAATGCAATAGAATTTGTTTAAAAAGTTTAACAACAGACAAAGTGAATCAAGATTTATATTTAAACAATATCTATGCAAAAACTGTAACTTTGATAGTGCATCTGTAATGTCTGGCAAAAACTGTTAACTTTGATAGTGCATCTGTAATGTCTGGCAATAAAGCTGATGTTCAAACTAAAATGCGAAATAAAAACCCCAGTAAAGTATATACCCATGGTGTGGCACATAAGTTAGAACTTTCTGTGTTAGACTCAATAAAGTTTGATATTTATTTAAAGAAGTTTGACGATAACATCAATAGTTTGTTTCAATTTTACTATTATTTATTGCAGCAAAGAAAGGAACTGAAAGAAATTGCTTCTATTTTAGATAAAGAGTTTAAACAGCTTGGGAGAATATTAGCTGATTAGCTGATGATGCTAGAATCGCTGTACTAGACGCGTTATCAGTTAATCCAGACTCGAATATTGGACATTTACTAGATAATTTAAAAGTAAAAGAAGATTAGTAAATCTACAAAGGTATTGATTTAACAGCATTAAAAAAGCGTAATTTAAAGAGAATTGATGAGATAAGACAACATGAGATGTTAGACAACAACTAAATGATTATTTTGATTATTATAATAAAAAATACTTTATTAAAATTATTGGCGGAGCAAAAGAATACATAGATAAAAAACTCCGCCGTGATTTCAATCAAAAGCCATTAAAATCTTTAACCACAATCTTTAATTGTTGAAACTGTCCAAATTTCTTTACAGGTTCGCTAGAGACAAAAAATGGGGATTTAATGAAATAAATTGCAGTGGCCTTTATTCAGGGAGAAAGTCTCTAAACTAAGAACAAATGAAAATTCAAAATTCAACTTCATTAAATGAGGACACCTTAGAAGATATTATGTGTATAAAGCTTGATGGCCAGTTAATTGAAGACTTTTTGTCCCAAAAATATGTTTAAAATTGGATTGACGCAGCAGTTGGTATGAGACATTTAAAAGGCCAAAATTATAAAATTCTAGCAATTCTTAAATCCATTTATATAAAAATTATAAATAATAAATATAAAAATTAATATATAAACATTATTGAGACATCATTTTGCGAGATATAATACTTTAATTCCTTTTATTTAGTTTCTTCAAGTTTATACGTATATTTTATGAGTAAATAAATTTAAAGAACTAAATTAAAAAAAATTTTTTTTTGTATTGTTGGATAACAGTTTACAATCATTGCATATTAATAAACAATAATTTGCGCACACTTTGCAAATGCATGAAAAATTGTTTTGAAAATATGACAAATGATTCAATTCAATCAGCATCTTTGATATATCCAATAACTTATCAACTATAATAAAAATTTATTTGAAAAGAAAACTCCCTTATTTAACATGCTTCTCTTGAATTAGACATTCATCAATAATTGAAGATACAAACATTAACATCCATTAAGAAAAATCAATTTGTTGCACCCTGACAACTTTTGTATTCTTTTTTTAAGGGTGGTTGTTGTTTTCAGATACCAAATTCGATACAAGTTGTTGAAAAAAAACATCTTTTATAAAAATTTAAGAACATTTGAAAGTTTTGATATGCAATTTATTCACGATTTTTATTAGTTCGTATAATTAAGAAACTATCAATGTACATTAGAACTAAGAGAAATTTTGTTAGTTTTATTTTCTTGTTTGTTTGTTTTGACAACATTTTTTAAGTTTTTAAATGTATTTAAAAACTTAAAAAAAAGTTTTAAATTTTTTGGAGCATTTTCAACAACATTAGTTCATTAGGAAATAAACTATCAGGCTTAAATACACAATTTGGATAATCCAACAAAAGTGCAAACAATTTCAATGGGGGTAGTGAAAACAACCAATTATTTTATTTTTTAAAAATTATTGATGTTTCTAGCACAAACAATAAAGCATTTCCTTAATATACTGACTGAAAAAAGTTGCAAAAAAATTGTATATCAAAAAATGTTTTTAATTTCGTTATATTCTTTTCTGCTTTTTTTCCTAGACTTTTATCAATTTTAGTAGTGGAAAATAACAAACACCCTAAAAATAAGAAAACAAAAACAGTAAAATATTCAAGAATATTTCTTTTTTGACAACAGTTTTTTTTTTAAATATTCAATTATTTTTAGGTTATTATATTTAGATTTTATATTTTGTATTGTCTTCGTTTCTTTTCTTCTTCAATGATATATATGTATATATATAACTATATATATATATATATATATATATATATATATATATATATATATATATAACTATATATATATATATATATATATATATATATATATATATATATATATATATATATATATATATATATATATATATATATATATATATATATATTATACACAGGGTGTGGAAAAAGTTCCCGTACAAAAGTATGAACAGCAAAAACAGCAAAAGTTCCGGTACAAGACGAGAAACAAATTATATTTTAATTTAAAAAAAAATAATACTAAAAAATACTAAAAGAATACGAAGGAATACAAAAGAATACTAAAAACACACTATATATTGAAAGAAAACACCATACAGATAATTTTTTTAAATTATACTTTTGTATGAGAACTTTTTCCCGCACCCTGTTTATATATATATATATATATATATATATATATATATATATATATACAGTGGCAGCACAAAGTAAGGACAAATCCGACAGAATCTAGCATTTTTTACATTTAAGAGGTTCTAACGAAAGAAATTTTAAGAGATGTATGTTTTCTTATATAAATTATTGAACACTACATACAGAGTGAACACATATGTAAAATAAACATTGTTTTAATAATATTTGGTATGGTATCCACGAGCTTTAATTACACACCTCATACGGCTAGGCATTGAGGCAAAAAGACCATCGATTGTTGTCTGTGGGATATTGTTCCACGCGCCTTGTAACAATACCCACAGGTCATCCAAATTGGATGGATTCTTTAATCAATGCTCTTAGACATGACACTCCATAAATTCTCGATGGGGTTCATGTCTGGACTCTGAGCAGGCCAGTCGAGCACGTCCACTCCATTTTGACGAAGGAAATTGGTTATCTTCTTTGCTTTATGACATGGCGCATTGTCATGCTGGAAGATAAACCGATTTCCTTGTCCGAACAGAGTATCAGCAGATGGTAGCATTGAGTCCTGAAGCACCCCAATGTATTGACCTTGGTTTATGGACCCAATGTACCAATACAACTGCCCTACCCCGTGTCCAGACATGCACCCCTAAATCATAACACTACCACCGCCATGCTTCACAGTTGGTGCAATACAGTCTTTTTTAAACTTTTCACCAACTCTTTTTCTAACAATCAGTCTCTTTGCCCCACAGAATAGTTGAAATAAACTTTCATCGGAAAAAATAACATTTTTCCAGTCCTCGACAGTCCAGTCTTTGTGCTCTCTGGCAAAGACCAACCGTCGCCGGACATTGGCGGCAGAGAGCAAAGATTTCTTTGCTGCCACACACCCTCTTATTCCGGCTTTTTGTAGTCTCTTCCGCACAGTTCTGGAAGCCAAATTAACTCCATGTTCCTCCGACAGTCTCCGGCTTAGTTGTAGTGCAGTCAGGCAACGATCCTGAAGTGACATTCGGACCAGCACCCGATTGGTATGAGCCGTCGTCTTCTTTGGCCTTCCGGAACATGCCTTGTCTGATGTAGAACCTGAATTCTGATATTTCTTAACAATTTTCCTGATGCCGCTTGCAGTAGCACCAAGAATTGTTGCAATTTTACTATAATTTTCACCATTTTCTGCCATGAAAATAGCACGAAGGCGCTCTTCCTGGGACAAGCGACGATATTTTAGACAGACAAAATAATATTAATACTGATAGTCAAGCTGTCAAAATGGAAGCAGATGCTAATAAAACCCAAAAAGATTGGCTAAAGTAAAAAAACTTGGTGGAGAATACCTTAAAACTCAATAGTTACCCTTGACTGCTGGTTCTCAGTAATCATATCGGGCTTTAGATGACCTTAAACGACCTTAAATGGTATATACTGACTCAATATGTGATTGGTAATACAATGAACACATGTTTTCTACCAATTAACAATGATGACATTAATATCACAATGAAGGCACATCACTTACCTCTACTGTCTTGTTTCCTTTGCTTAAAATATGATAAACAACTTTCCAATGTGTTATATTAATTTATCTAAAAAACATGTGCTTGTTGCTAAGGTAAACAGGAAGTGCAAAGATATTGAAATGTCAACACAACAGAGATCAATAAATGTAGCTATAACGTACATATATATATATATGTATGTATGTATGTATGTATATATATATATATATATATATATATATATATATATATATATATATATATATAAATATATATATATAGATCTATAGTTTGTTGTCTTTGGGAAGGAAAAAAGTGATTCTTACGCCAACACATACGTCACTTTTAATTACTTTTGACTCTCGTCCAACATTTGCGTGTGGTAAGTAAGTAAAAACCATTAATTTAATTACAAATAAATCGTTTTTTAAAAAAACCACAAAAACGCAAATTTAATTGACCAGAATGTTTTTAAAAACATTTTGAATGTTTTTAACAATATAAAACAATGTTTTTATTTTTATTTTTTTTAATAAAATGTTTTTATTTTTAATTTTATTAATAAAATGTTTTTTTTTTTTGTTTTTTTTACTGTAAATCATGTGTGGAGTGTTGCTACATCGACTATCTTATAGCCTGACTCGCAAGGGAGTGCTGCTACGTCGACTGACAAATAGCTTGACTCGCAGGGTAGTGCTGCTACATCGACTGACAAATAGCCTGACCCGCAAGGAAGTGCTGCTACATCTACTATCTTTTAGCCTGACCTGCAAGGGAGTGCTGCTACATCGACTGAGGGTTTGGTTGGGGCAGGCAGTCTATCAATTAATAAAAATAAATAAAAATTCCGGTTTTGCATTTTAATTTTTACTCTTTGTCAACAAAATATGGAAAAAACTTTCAGACAACATCTAAGGGTTCTATATATATATATATATATATATATATATATATATATATATATATATATATATATATATATACATACATACATACATACATACATACATACATACACACACACACACACACACACACAACTACACACACCATTAGATTTTTTTTAAAAAAACATTGAAGACTAGGAAAAAATCGAAAATCAAACTTAAAATTTTTTTTGATAGGTTGCCTGCCCAAACTAAAAGCCCAAGTCGATGTTGTGGCACTCCTGTTGTTATACTTATTTAAATCAATCGATATATGTACACTCCCAGCATGTTTTACCAATTTCAATCAATGTATGTACACTTCAATGTGTTAATCAGCAGGTCTTGTTAAGAAAGGTTATGCCATTCAAATTTTAATTTTTTTTTAATGGCCATTTCACTTTTTAAATTTTTTTAAAATTTTAAAATGGATTAAAAAAAAAAGTTTTTTCTTTATCATTAGTTTTTTAGAATGATTGTAGAATGAACGCTGATTAGAAACGATTAACTAGTTTATAAGTAGTATGCGAAGATTTTGTTAAAACCAAAATGGGAATTTTTTTAACACATTTAAACTTTATTAACAATTTTTTTTATAACATTGTTTAATTAAAGATGTTTCATATTATATTTGATAAAGATAAAGACCTGATTTTTAAAGTGGTTTCAAATTAAATTTATTTATAACGCGGTACTTTAAAATATGCAACTTATGTAATTTACACTATGTAAAACAATACGCAACTGACGCTTTTCTGTTATGCAACAAAATCTCATAACAAGGCCTGAATCAGTCGATAAAATAATAATGAAAAAACAATTTAAAAAAAACAAACAAATTAAATAACAGAAACAGTAAAAAAGAAAAATAATATTCTGAAGCATAATAAAAAGCAACATTCTATTTTTTCTAATATTTTACTAATAACTTGTGGGAATATTATTTGCATAAATACGTTAAATTTGCAGTATTAAATTTAAAATTTTTGCAATATTTTAAATGAAAAAATTAATAACTTTGAAACCTTTGGAAAATTTTATTTTAACTTTTAAAAAGTTATAAAGTTATATTTTAGAACTCTTTTTTTGATAGTTTTGTCTTAATTAGTAATTTTTATTAACTTTATTTATTACAATTTTTATAATTTTACTTACTAAATTTTATCATATTAGATAAAAAAATATAACCTCCTCAACATTGAAAAAATGCTAAAAAAATGTCAAAACTAAGTTAACTAAAGCATTTTTTTTTATTTATCAAGTCTTTTCATGTTAGTTTTCTGATTAGCTATTATTGGCTTTAACAAATGGACAAAAGATAAAATATAGCTTTCTCTTTAAATTTTTGCGTAGAACAAATTATGCAATTATTCAAAAAATTAAAAGAAATGTTCAGAAAAATCATGGTGTAGTGATAGTTAAGGTAGGGTTGACATCGGTTGCTCTTTTATATTAGTTAAAACAACTTGCTTTGCAATACTAAGTCTTTAATTATGTTTCCAAAATAAAGAAAAACAGTATCTACAAGTTTAGAATATTATTAATATTAAATTCAAAAACCTGTATTTTCATAAAAAAACAAACAACAAAACTACGGGTTGAAAATAAATTGCCACTATTTGCTGCATTATAATCAACTTTTACTCAAAAAAAGAAAAAAGAAATTAGATCATTGTAAAACATTTTTTTCAAACCCGGCAATACTTAATACATTTTTAAAAAAGAATTTTGTTTTTTTAATACTAGAGCAGGGGTTCCCAACCTTTTCGTACTCGAGAGCACATTTCAAAATATGGGTAGGCTATTTGTATGTAATAAACCTAGGCACTCAAAAAAAATTAAGACTCTAAAAAATAAATAAAAACAATTCATATTTTTAATTAATGTTTATGAAAAAATTATTTCACTGTCGAATAGTGATGGGCACATATGAATAGTTCAGTGGGTGCCATGGTGCCTGCTGGCATAAGGTTGGGAAATCCTTTATTAGAGAAATGAACATTTCTAAACTACAACTTGTATTATGCATACTTGCTAAACAATTTGAGAGAGGGCATGTTGGATAACTAACCTTAAAGTTATCCAGTCATGTCATTTAAGAAATTGTTTACCAGAGTTTCATTGTTTACCCTAAAGTATCTTACTTTTTACTTAACTTATTAAACTTTGTTGCATTTAATATAAGATCCTTTAACAGTGTAAATTATTTTTAAAGTATCACATTTGAAAAATAATGCATGGCTAATAATAATTGTGCATGGCTAATAACATTAACAAAAGTGCAATAAATTAGCTAATAATAACAAACTTTAAATGATTTTGTTGCAGCTTTTTATAAGTGTGTAAAACAAACCACTAACAATTGGTTGTAAGTCTAACATGAGTTAGTGCTAGATGTTATTTTCACTAACTCAGTCACTTAGTGCAAGATGCGATTTTCAGAAGGGAATTATGGAGAACAGTTTTGTAAGACTATAACAGGAATGTATTCTTGGCCACAAGAAGTAGAAGAGTTTAAGAAAGAAATTACTTTAGCAACAGAAGTGCCCCTCTGCATTGATTTCTTGCAATAATAAATAGAAGCTTATTCTCAAGAGAGCTTTTGTAAAAAAGATGAAAAAAATAATCATATTTAGAAAGAACACCTGAATAAGAAAGTGAAAACCATGGGGTAGAATAAGGATTCATTCGAAACCGGCAAGAAGGAATTAAAACTTCTGCACCTGCCTAAACCCAGAAGATCATGATCAGGACTGTCATAAAAGAAATCACAAATGAATCCCACAAAAGAGAAATTAAGTACAAGCTAGCTTTCTTAAAAAAAGGAAATAAAATATAGTAAAAATACGAAAGCTCATATAAAAGCCTTTAACATATACTAAAACATATATACAACTGAAAAAAAAAACCTTATCCTTAGAACCATTATATAAGTTAACTTAAGATTATCACAAACATTAAATTGTGATAAAAAATGTTCTTTGCTAAATATATTGCTTTAAACATAAATGACCAAAGATCTATATAAGATCTAAATAGGATCCCTGCTTAGTGTACAGTTAGTGATTTACACTCGCACACTTTTAAAAACTCAACTATATAAAAATTTGTTTAATGATTACCTTGGTACAAATCCGATGTCATGTCCTTCTTTCACAGCTCTTCCTATCCACCAATCATTGTTAAATTTCTGAAAATGGAAGATTTATTTATATAGGTAACTTTTTTTGATTAAACATTAAAAAAAAAATGCATAAACATTATATAATCATGTTAGGTTAAAAACTCTTAAGGGAAATCAATAAAAACATTTTATTACATTCCCACATTACAAACTTTTAAAAATAAATCTTGGTGCTTGGAATTTGATACTAAAAAATTTAACTAACAAATTAATTAGTCAATGGCAGCCCTCGGAATTAGGGTTGGCATTCAGCAACACCGACCTGAAAGTGTTTGAGGTTGGCAAAAAAAAATGCAAACCTTGTTTCAATGTTTCATGGTAACGCCTTTGTGTCAAATTTTTTTTACCAACCTCTAACAGTTTGAGGTCCTCATTTTTCTTAATGCCAAGGGTTGCAATGCTATATATTAAAAAAAAATGTTTGAAAGCAGTTGCTTAAATTGTTTAAATCATGATCATCAGAGAAATAAAAACCAGAACTTAAATTAAATCTTCTGATTTTAATTGTTTGTAATAGATAAGAATATTATTAATATAGTTAATAAACTTGGTGTAATGTGAAGTGCAGAAGAATTGTTACAAAAGCATTAACTAATTGCTGAATTGAACCTGATGCAGAGAGATTTAATATTGGTAACAGTATGGAAAAACACATAGAAAAACCTTTAGAAGAATAAACAATTAAACTTAACCAAGATGGTAAGAAGGAATTAAGCAAAAAAAATCTAACAGGCAGCTTAAATCCCATTCAAATTCTATTTTCTCGAATCAAATTTATTAATTACAAAGTTTTTTAAATAATAGATATTTTTGGGTTAAGTCTTTGATAATTTGTAAATAAGTTAACATTAAAATTTCAAATTGTTTAAAGATGATTTAAGATTTTATAATGTAGTTTTACTTAAACAGCTTTCTTTTTTTTATTTGGAAATGTCACCAAATATTTGTGACATTTCCAATTTTTTTACTTAAAAATTGGAAATGTCACAAATATTTGGTGACTATTCGGTACTCAGTCTATTCTGCCACTTTTTCTACTATACAGTATTCTGCTAAATATTGCAAACTATTTAGTTGAATACTAGATTTTAACAATAAAAAAAAAGGATTGCATATAATTTTTTATTTTAACAAATAATTAGCATATTTGATATTTAAAATCTATAGATGGTAATTTACAATAAAAATATTTTCATTGCTTGATGATAGCATATGAATTGTACATAATATATACATACTTTCAAAAATAGCGATTCACTATGTACACTGCCACTGGGATTGCAAAAAGTCTCAATTTTAGCTGAAGCCGGGGCCAATTAATAATAAAATTTTAGCAAGTTCTGTTAGGATAATATTTTGCAGTTGCCACCACTTGTAAGTGTTTGCTGTCCAATTTAAGCAAACAGTTTCATGTAAAAACTAATTACATTTGCAGTTGGACTTTTCTTTTCCACATCTTGATGTGTGCATAAATTTTGTAGAGATTGGTTAAATTGTTTTCATTTACATTATTTTTTCTTAAGTGGAAATGAACCATCACTGGTGTTGCTAGAAACCAAGGGGTAAAATTATATGAAATCATCCAAAAAAAATAATTTTCGACACCCTTACGTCTCAGAATTTGTTTATTTTTACACCACTTGCAGTCCATATCAAAAAAATAATAACTGCGAAAATTTTAGTTAAAAATACCAATGGGTTCCAGAGATATCGTCACTTGAAATAATGCTGACTCAGCATTTTAGTGATTTTCTGAAGTGACTACACAGCAACTTTGGCATACAGTATCTTCATAATGGCTTGGGGAAATTTCCTAAAATTTGGTACTCTGATAGATTTTAACTTGAGAAATCCAAAAATAGCACTCTTAAGACTCGATTATTTCAAGAAATGCCTCATTTATCCAATTTTGTTCAAAATTATTGACTTGTAAATTAGTGATTTTTGGAGGTAAAATGAAGACTGTGGCCCAAAATCCCGAGTAAAAAGTTTAATTGTATATCATTATTTCATCTTAGGTCTACTGAAAAAAATATAGATAAAAAATAAACAGATAAAAAATAAGATTCATCAATTGTCTCTCTAATACGTGATCAAAATTTGCATTTAAAAATGGTGTCTTTTTAGAAAAATTTAAATTTTGTAACAAAAGCAATTAAAATATTTTTTAAAACATTTATTTGAATAAAACATCAAATAGTGTCATTTATTGACTAGTTTAGGACATTTATAGTCATGGGCCAAGGGAGATACCCTCCCCTCCCACGGGAGGCTCCTACGCCTCTCCCCCAATCTCCCAAGATTTTTTTTTTTTTTTTTTTTGCATAAAATGAATAAATAATGCAAAAACATACAATTTAATTTTAATTTTGAAAAAAAAAATTTTTCATTATTTCAAATTGGTGACTTAAAACCTCCTTTTATATAAAAAACAAACATAAGTTTTGTTTTGTTCTTTTTAAAGGTATTTACTTGTTTGTATTTTCTTAAAGAATTACTTTTAATTTTATAGTTTTTATATTATTTTGTTAGGTAATAAATAATAAAAATAATTAATATGGAGAAATGTGACATTGGAAAAAGTCTTAACATTCATTGCCACAAAACTGGATTTTCAAGAAAACAAGGTTTTCTTCAATTTAAAGATCTTCCTTGTGAAAAACAAGAAGAAATAATATGCAGGCCTTGTTTTAAATAAAAAAGTGCTTAATGCATTAGCTTAACGCGATATTTGACGTCATAGGCTTATCTTTATTTTTTTTTATAAACTACCGCAATAAATAAATAACCGCGAACTGGTTTAATTTAACAATCAACTCAATTAACTAAAACAATGTATAAATGTTGTAAATGTGAATATATTATGAAAAGTTTGTTGTGTTTTCAATAATTATTTTAATATCAATTTTAGTTCAATATTATGAAGTAATATATATATATATATATATATATATATATATATATATATATATATATATATATATATATTCATTATTTTCTAAAAATTGTAATTGCGTTATTTAATAAAAAAAACAATTATTTTTTATTTTTTAAAACTTCTGGAGTAAAAAAAAATATTAACATATTGATAAAGGAAAACCCTTGTTAATTACTTGAACAGCGATTTTGTTTTGACTAGCAAAGAATAAGTTAGGTTTTTAAGATAATTCGTATATTAGGTATATTTATGTTGCTCAGCGTTTTCACTTGCGTTATAAAAAAATACAAAAAAGTTTAATGCGTCTTTTGAGCATATTTTTGCACTTAGTAAGATCGCGTTCGCCAGGAATTTAATCAATAAATTTTTTACGTTATCTTATAAATGTTTTACATTTAAACAACACACAAAAAAACACCGCTATAGATAATAATCTTTTTTAACAACTAAATTTTTTTTTTTTTTGAATTTTATTAAACAAAAAAAAAAATTAAATTACATAAAAAAGTCTTAACTATGCAAACTCTTTTGTTAATAATTCTCAAAACAAAAAACTTTTTAAATATTTCTATGCAATCGTGCAAACTTAAAAAAATACTCAAATAAACCAATATAAGTATAATTAATAAATCGTATCGTATCTGTTTATAATAAGCATTTGTTAAAAATTGTTCATAAAAAATTAAGTTTCTTAACTTATAAACAAACTCAAAAGTATTTTAATTTTATTACAAAACTCTTTTTTTTTTGTTAGCAAGCAATTTATTTTAGAGTAATAAAATAAAAAGGAGAATAAATATGAGGTAATCTTTGTTAAGAAACGTTCAATTTATTTATTGAACAATATTTGTTTTTATTTGCGTACCTACTTAAATAAAATATACTGTTAAAAAAGTCAAAATCAAGCTTAAAGAATTCATTTATCAATATAAACTTATAATTTTTTATAATTTTTTAGAATATATAATTTTTTTTTATTACATGATTAGTTCGCGAAGACTATCTGTTAAAAGATCATCGTCACTATCAATGTTTTTTGTAATATAGATTTGTGTTGAGTTTTTATACTGTATTTTTTATTAAAATCATCTGCAAAAAATATTTAGTTAAGGATTGGCGAACTTTTTTCATTTTGTAAAATATTTAGATAAAAGGTTAGCGTAAAATTACGTTGAATATAATCGTTATAAAAAGATAAGAAATATCATCGCAATAAAAAGTTACAACAATTAATTTTAACGTAACTACTTTCAAACTTTTGTAACGAATATTTTTAAATATCGTCATTCAAAAGTTAATGCGGTTTTTTTAAAAATTAATTGCTTCTTTTATCTTACCGATAATTGAAAAAGTTAAAAAATGATAAAAAGTAGCTTAACCAAAATCGCTCTACGCGTACGTAAAAATCGCTTAAGGCGTACGTAAATCGCTCTAGGCGTAACAGTTTAAAACAAGGCCTGATATGGCGAGCAAATTTAAAGGAAAAATATAGTTCAATAAGAATTATATGTTGTTATCATGAGCAATTCTATGGAAAATATTTTGAGAGAAAAATTACAAAGTGTTGCAATCCTTTTGGAACACACAAGGAAAGTAAACAAATTGCTATAAAAGGTAATCTTACCTTATTTACAACAGAATTGATATGGAAATTAAAAGAAAACAATTTATTATTTATAAAATGTTTGATAATTTCAGTTATTTTAACCATGTAAAAACTAAATTTGTTTTTTAGGTAATATAAAGATTTCCATAGACATGGCAAACTATTTGCAAAAAAATAATGTTTATGTAACCCCAGGTTGGAAATTCTGCAGTAAATGTTACAAAAAAGCAATAGAAACTGATGAAGATTTAAATTTACAGGAGGAATGGGAATCCAAAAGTGAGAAAAAAATTAAGTTAGATACCACTATAGAATTGTTTGGAATTTCACCAGTCAAACTAAAAAGTCTTTCGAAACACAGCAAATTGCCTGCAGCAAAACAAAAGTTTGAGAACACTATTGACAGAGTTGCAAAAATGGTCTCATTAGCATATAATATTAAAGAAACTTTTTTAACAACAGAAATAAAAAGCCCTATTTTAAACAACAACATTAACAATGACCATGATCTAGACATTTTAATGTATGAAATAAAAAACAAAATTTCAGAGACTGACTCTTATTGCCATAAGGTGCAAATGTTAACACTCGCACCAAAATCATGGACACGTAAAAAGATATCAAGCTACTTTGAAGTGTCTGAGTATCTTGTTGGAACAGCAAGAAAAGTTAAAAATGAGAATGGAATTCTATCATTACCCGGAAAAAAAACTGGAAACCCACTTTCACCAGAAACAGTTAATTTAGTGATTAACTTTTATCAAAGTGATGAATTTTCAAGAATGATGCCAGGAAAAAAAGATTATGTAAGTATTAAGAAAAATCAACATGTTCAAAAAAGATTATTGCTACTCAATCTTAATGAATTACATGTTGCATTTAAAAAAGACTACCCTAACGTCAAAGTCAGTTTGTCAAAATTTTGTACTCTTAAACCTAAATGGTGTATTACAACTAATGCGTCAGGTACCCACAATGTATGTGTTTGCATACATCACCAAAATAATAAATTTCTCATTGATGCCATTAGGTGGAATAAAAGTTATAAAGATTTCATGGCATTGATTGTTTGCTCTCTTGAAAATGCAGAATGTATGTTGCATCGATGTAACCAAGGCCCTGGTATTGAAGTGTTAAAAAGTTTTTTAGTGCAGGAGTTTATTGACCATGAGCATGAAGATGTAGTATTTAAGCAATGGCAGAGTACCGATCGTACAACACTACTTTCACAGTCATTGCTACTAGATGAATTTAATGATTTATTATGTGACAGCATTGACAACCTTACCACTCATTCATATATTGCAAAAACACAAAGTAGATACTTAAAAAACTGTAAAGAAAATCTTAACCAAAACGAATGCTTAATTTTAGGAGATTTTGCTGAAAACTATCAATATGTTGTTCAGGGTGAGGTTCAAAGTTATCACTGAAGCAAAAGTCAATGCTCACTTTATACAATTGTACTTTATTTTATAGAGAACAAACTTCTCAAACATAAATCTTTTTGTTACCTTTCAGAAGATGTTGATCATGACACAGGATTTATTTACAAGACTCAGGAAGATATAACTAGATATATCAAAGAAAATCTACCTGATGTATCAAGTGTGAAATACTTTTCCAATGGTTGTGCAGCACAATTTAAAAATTTAATCAATCTTTGTCATCACAGTAAAGACTTTGATTTAAATGCTGAATGGGTATTTTTTGCTACCAGTCATGGTAAATCCCCCTGTGATGGTATTGGTGGGACTGTTAAAAGAGTAGTATGTCAAGAAAGTCTAAAACAATTAACTACTGGGCAGATTTTAGATGTTAGTTTAATGTACTCCTTTTGTAAAGCCAAGATAAATGGAATTTATTTTAAGTTATTTTCAAAAGAAGAAATTGATCAAACACGAGCACAATTAGAAAAAAGATATTTAGGTGGAAGAACAGTTCCAAGGATGGATGACAAGGATGACAAGGATGTATCATCATTTTATTCCAATTGCTCCAAACACTATAAGTTATAAAAAAATAAGTACTGATGCATGCACTGAAATATTTGATATCATTCCAAAAAGCAAACATTATGTAGATATTTCAATAAATATTAAAAAAATGAATTATATTGCATGTTTTTATGATGGATTTTGGTGGGTAGGGATTGCTGAAGATGTAAGTGAGCTTGATATAAAAGTCAGATTCATGCATCCACATGGACCAGGTAAAAACTTCTTTTGGCCAATGAGAACTGATAAGAGTTGGGTGCTCAATTCTGAAGTTATATGCCTAATTTCTACACCGCGAACAATATCAGGTCGTACATACAACATATCTGATTTAGATTTGAAGAATATAAACTGTTGGTTACAAAAAAAAATTAATTATGTTTAAAATAATTTTGTTTTTATTTCATTTACCTATTTTGCATTTAAAATGTCTTTTATTTTTTTCAAATTCTTGAATTGTAGGCTGAGAAGGAGGGGTGAAGGTTTAAATAAATCACAAATCACTCCCATCTTATTATGTCAATGACTATATTAGTCTAAAACTACATAAAGATATTGATTGTCAAAATGCTTTAAAAACGTTTTAATATTTTTGGTTTTAAAATTTATGATTTAAAATCGTAGAAAGATCTTTGAAATAAGAGGTAAGTATTTATCGATTTGAAGTAACGCAAATAAACTGTTTCTCTAACTTAAACTGAAAAAATATGTTTTTAAAATGTATTTTAACAATCAACTATTATTTATTCATTTTATGTAAAAAAAAAAAAAAAAAAAAAAAATCTAGGGAGATAGGGGGCGGTGTGAGGGCCTCCCGTGGGGGGGGGGGAGGGCGTCTTCCTTGGCCCATGACTATAAATATCCTAAACTAGTCAATAAATAACACTATTTGATGTTTTATTCAAATAAATTTTTTAAAAAATATTTTAATTGCTTTTGTTAAAAAATTTTTCTGAAAGGACACCATTTTTAAATGCAAATTTTGATCACGTATTAGAGAGACAATTGATGAATCTTATTTTTTATCTATATTTATTTTTTATCTATATTTTTTTCAGTAGACCTAAGATGAAATAATGATATACAATTAAACTTTTTACTCGGGATTTTGGGCCACAGTCTTTATTTTACCTCCAAAAATCACTAATTTACAAGTCAATAATTTTGAACAAAATTGGAAAAATGAGGCATTTCTTGAGATAATGGAGTCTTGAGGGTGCTTTTTTTGGATTCCTCAAGTTAAAATCTATTAGAGTACCAAATTTTAGGAAACTTCCCCAAGCCATTATGAAGATACTGTATGTCAAAGTTGCTTTGTAGTCACTTCAGAAAATCACTAAAATGCTGAGTCAGCATTATTTCAAGTGACGATATCTCTGAAACCCATTGGTATTTTTAACTAAAATTTTCGCAGTTATTATTTTTTTGATATGGACTGCAAGTGGTGTAAAAATAAACAAATTCTGAGACGTAAGGGTGTCGAAAATTATTTTTTTTGGATGATTTCATATATTTTTACCCCAAGGATGGTTTATCAGTATCAAGCAGCCTTTTACTGAGGATTACTTACACAGTTGATCTTTCACTGAGTAAGATTGTGAATTGTGTCACATATTGTAGAGCATTTAATTTTTTGAGTTTATTATTATTAACATTGGAACGTGCATCAATAAAAAGGCAACCTTATACTTGACATTCCCATTAAAGTTAAACCACGCTTTAAGTTCAGGTTGAAGTTTTTAATTAAGTTTGGAGTTCTTCATGCTATAATGATCTATAGTAACTTCTAAAATTACCTCTGAAATGTAAGATATACCTGAGCGGGTTATTTTTATAACTTTAGTTAAAACAATTTGATGTAACAGTCAACAAACAATACAAATTGTGACACAGCTTAGTCATTAATGAAACAAAAAGCCTACAACATCGTTAACATATGCATTTCAATGTAAAATTCTCAAAATAATTAAGTGTCGTCAAATTTTCGATGTTTCGGCTAAGTGCCTTGCAAATATTCAGTATTTGACAAAATCACTATTTGTGACATCTCTATTAAAAAATGAAATCCACTAATAAATAAAAAAAATTTAATTGGTTTTTTTATACCATAACTTTTACCAATCTTTCAATAAAATTATTGTGCAACACTCTTTACTTAGTAAAAAGAAAGAAAAAAAAAAAAAAAAAGGAAAAGTATCTTGATTGAATAAACAATTTTACTTTAAAATAAAAACATATTAAAAAGTAACAAAAAATGCTTCATAATATAAGGTTGAAAAATGAATACCCTTAATGGCAATAACAATATAAAAAACACTGTAAATAATAATAATAATAATAATAATAATAATAACAATTATAATAATAACAATAATAACAATAATAGTAATATTACAGGGTTCCCACTATTAAAACTGGGGCTAAAATTAAGGATTTTAAGGAGATTTAAGGAGATATTTTCCTAATATTTAAGGAGATTCGGTCGCGAATGACAATTTTTTGAAGGAAAAAGTAAGGAGAATTAAGGATAAAACAATTATATTAAAAACAGAATCTTTCTTTTTTACCTAAATTTTAAATATAAATAAATAAACTATCATAAATGAATATATATATATATATATATATAAATATATATGCATATATATATATGTATATATATATGTATGTATATATATATAAATAAATGTATATATACGTGTATATATATATATATCATTGTCGTCAACGAATATGTTAATTTTTTTTTCCAACAAGTTTCTTTTTTTTAACATATAGCTTCTCTAGTAACTCTTGTTTTTTGCAAGTGGCTCTTTTTAATGCATTAAATTATGATATATCAGCTTTAATCTGATCTAAATGGAAAAGGAACCATTAAATAATGACACTGCATTTAGTGATATAAACTAAAAAAATATTTATATTTAAGGCATAAACCTAAGGCTATTATTTTTTCAGCACAAAATCCAGTTTTATCAGATGACTTTTTTAAATTCTCAATTATAAATAATTTCTGTCAAATTTAAGTATTGACAATTTCAATATCTTCCATAACGTTTCCTTTTGCTTCCATTTTCAATGTTTTTTCTATAGACAGGGCTTTTGAACATTGATCATCAAAATACTTCTTTCTTTGTTTGCAGTAAAATAAATAATCTTTTGTTATTTCAACTTCATGAGCCATGAACCCATGAAATGTGAGGTAATCTTGAATTGAACGTAAAGAGATTATAGTGTCTAGGACATATTGCCATCAATCAGACTTTTGTTGCTGCTAAAACCACGTTCAACTTGAGCTTGTCCGGTTGAAATCCGGTTTGTGTAATTAAACAAATCTATTTTTAACAAAGACGTTGTAGTTTTGTCCTTTAAAAGAAACATCTAACCGAATGAATTTCGCATAAAAGTTGCGTAGTAGTTCTTCAAGAGTCGCCACTAGAAAAGGAGTTATTGGTTTATCAGTTTGAAAAGAAACTAGAAGAAAAAAAAATAGCAAGATTGAAAATAACATTTTGTGATTTTTTCTCAAAATTTTAAAAATAATATGAAAAGAATATCTTTTATATACTTTTCATATTATTTTTAAAATTTTGAGAAAAAATCACAAAATGTTATTTTCAATCTCTATACTTTTCTAATAAAACAGAATATATTACATAAAAAGCAATAAAAATGCATCTGGATCAAATATTACCTACCAAGAAATGTATTTAGACTGCCACTAATTTCTTCAAAAAACTTCAACTTTAAAGGAACTAAAACTTTATTTGTTTGAGCATTTAAATGTTCAAATTTGGTGTTTTGCCCTGATTTACCAAGTCCAGAATGCTTACTCTTTGGTAAAGACTTCCAGTAGTCAACAAGACTACTTTTGACCAAACCTCTATTGCTTTCTTGGCAACACTTTGATTTTTAACCGGTCAAGTGCCACAAAATATGTAAGGAAAATCTGTTGCCTCAGCTATTCTTTCATAATCACTTGCTCTTGATGGACTTTGGTACATTAAAGACATTTGGTACATTGAAGACATAAACTTTAAGTTCCAATCTGTAGCTTTAGCACCAGTTTGTAAGGATCCATTGATAGTATGTAAACCACAGGCAATATCAATGAGTATATTTAATTCATTGTTATGACGTTCTTTGTTGAGCATTTCCAAAAACAGTTTATTTACATTAGGGCTATCCATAGAAACCTGAATCATTTTTTCACCATTTAAACCTGTCATGCAGGATTTAAACATATTTAGAATATCTGGGGCTGCAGCTTTTCCTATGAACTCTGAACTATAATATCTTGTACAATAGCGCACATGTAAGTCCATTTGACCCTTCTTTACAACTTTATGGTAAGACTTATCAAAAAGACATACAAAGTTATCCAGCAAGTTAAGATCTTTTATCAGAATTTTTTCAAAATAAGGGGCAAGACCATGAGTTACAATATAGCCAGATTTTGTTCGACCACATGAAAAGTCGCTGGCAATTTTGCTATCTGGAAACATCAAAGCAAATTGTTTAGGCTTATTCTCACTTGATCTAAAAGAGTATTTGCTTTGAACAATATTTAAACACCAAATTAATTCTGCTTTCAAAACTGCTTCCTTCTGAAGCATATCTGAAATGATACATTGCTTTGATGAGGTAGGCTTCTGTGGTACTGATTTCAAAGTTTCATTGAACACAACAACATAACCCTCTTTAGGCAATTGCTATACATCAAGAGCCTTTATACCCATGCCTGCTAATGAGAATGACTTAAAACAAACTTTGCATCTTGCAAGGCTGGTATATTTATCTTTCTGAAATCAAGAAGTATAACTATCATTATTTAACCAAATATTCCGAAAACTACTTTTACATTTAGGCATCTAAAGGTACTTAGTGAAAAAAATAAAACAATCTTTTTTATATGAAGTTTGTTTATTATCTTGCTAATGGTTTTTTCCCTAAAGTATATATATTTAGTTGTAATTAAGTGTATATATATATATATATATATATATATATATATATATATATATATATATATATATATATATATATATATATCCCGTATAGCATGGTGTTCAATTGTTAAGAAAACAAAATAAAATTATTTAAAGAAAGTGAAAGTTAAATACAAAAAGCCAAAAAAATACATTAAAAAACTTACTCTAATACTCGGAGGGTTGATATATGATATATGATATATATATATATATATATATATATACATATATATATATATATATATATATATATATATATATATATATATATATATATATATATATATATATATATATATATATAACAAAAGTATAGGATTTTAACTCATCAAAGAAGTAACTATATGCTTTTCTATAGATAAGTATAATCCATTTGCTTTAATAAAATTTCTTAGATGATAAAAAAAAAAGAAAGTAAGGAGAAATTAAGGAGAGCAGTCAAATTTTAACTTTTTTTAAGGTTATTTAAGGACTTTTAAGGAATTTTTTTTTTTAAGGATATTTAAGGTTTTTAAGGAGGAGTGGGAACCCTGTATTAACAATAATAACAATAATAGTAATAATAATAATAATAATAATAATAATAATAATAATAACAAACAAAAATAAAACTATATATATATATAATAAAGTTTTTCAAAAATATAAAAATATATTTTCTTGTTGTAAATGATTTTACATGACACTAATAAAATAAATAACCTCTTTTATATGTAAGCAGTCTTTGGCTTCAAAAGAAACAGCCATCCCATGCACTGGGGAATCGTCATCTTCAGAACCATTGTAGCCATAGTTAGCTCGAACTGCAAATGCAACTGGTTTTACCTTTAACAAGGTACATAATATAAATAATATTATACTTTAAAATAATATAAAAATATACTTTATAACTCATTTTTAACAGATTTTTGATTGAAGACACTTTAAAAATGTATTCTAATAGAAAAAAATAGTAAAATAAAATCTCTTAAAACTTAAAAATAATTACTAACTCTTGCGAGATTTAATTTTTCTAGAGCTTGCAGTCTAAGCGTTTCTAAATCTTCTTCACAAAAGTCTGACGATGTTCCAGAAGTTTTGTGTCCATCAAAATCGTCACCCTGATAATCAAATTATATTAAAAATGATCAAAAATTTTAAATTCCTTATTTCAATACAATATTATAATGTAAATAATTAAAATAAATGTGTTTGGAAACAATTAAAAAAAAATTAAAAAATTATTTTATTCTATATTTTGACATCTAATATAAAATAGTTAAAATATTACTACATAATTACAACATAAATTCTACAACATTTTCAGCAGTTCTTACTATCGTGAAAAAATGCTGATAAGGTAATATGATATTATCCAAGAACCCATGCAATGAAAGTATACACTTTTTAGTGCATCCAAAAATTTCGCAGTCTCTGCGATAAGTATTTTTTCTTGAAATTGGCTCTTTAAATGTTGGACTTTGTGGCGGCGTAAAATACAATGTCCTTGAACGCTTTTTTTCATCCTGTATATGAAGGTTGGAAGTGTCTATATTATTGCGGTCATCAAGTTTAGTCAAAATTAGGCTTTCTTCAAACCCTCGATTTAAAAAACCTTCGTTTACAGATTGTAAGTTAGAATCATTTTTTAAGCTAATTTCTTTTAATTCTTTGTTTTCATCAATATCGATAATTATGGACCCCCTTTTATTAATAAAGTTCTCTTTTTTTTCGCTCATTTGTGAAGAGAGATTTTTAAGCAAATAATTCACAACTTTTTTTAAACGAGCAAATTGTTTAAATAAAAAATGAAATGAATGTGTTATTCAATAAAAACTTCAGTTAGTAGAAATTCAATTTAAAAAAAGGATTCAATGCATATCATTATAGTTGATTGAAAATGTCAATTCAAAACACATCTTTAAGAAATAACTAAAATTCAAGGAAGATTCGAAAATCGTTACGCAAGTTAATGTAATATAAACTGTTGCGTAAGTTGTGATACCTTATTACACTACGATGTATAAATATAACAGCTTTAATATAATAGAAGCTAATACTTATAAGCGTCGTTATGACGTCTGTTATATATATATATATATATATATATATATATATATATATATATATATATATATATATATATATATATATATATATATATATATATATATATATATATATATATATATATATAATAGTATAGTTTTATATCAATCTATATAATAGTTATTATATAAAGCTAAATAAACTCAATATAGTTTATGGATAATGAAACATCTATAACTTTTTCAGTTTTGTATAACCTACTTAACATTAACAACATTATTATTCTCTTTAAATATTATAAGTAACTGAAACTTAATTACTTATTAGATATCCGAAACTAATAAAGAATTAATTCGTATCAGAAGAGCACACAAGATTGGTTGTGGAAGGTTGATTGAAGGTTGAAGAGCACGCAAGAAGGTTATGCACTCGTTTATTGTAGAAACGTTGCACCGTTTCATCAATGTAAGAAGCGTGACGTCAATTATAACGTCAGTGTTTGTCGTAAATAAGTAAATTAAATAACTAAAATTTTCGCAGTTATTATTTTTTTGATATGGGCTGCAAGTGGTGTAAAAATAAACAAATTCTGAGACGTAAGGGTGTCGAAAATTATTTTTTTTGGATGATTTCATATATTTTTACCCCAAGGATGGTTTATCAGTATCAAGCAGCCTTTTACTGAGGATTACTTACACTGAGTTGATCTTTCACTGAGTAAGATTGTGAATTGTGTCACATATTGTAGAGCATTTAATTTTTTGAGTTTATTATTATTAACATTGGAACGTGCATCAATAAAAAGGCAACCTTATACTTGACATTCCCATTAAAGTTAAACCACGCTTTAAGTTCAGGTTGAAGTTTTTAATTAAGTTTGGAGTTCTTCATGCTATAATGATCTATAGTAACTTCTAAAATTACCTCTGAAATGTAAGATATACCTGAGCGGGTTATTTTTATAACTTTAGTTAAAACAATTTGATGTAACAGTCAACAAACAATACAAATTGTGACACAGCTTAGTCATTAATGAAACAAAAAGCCTACAACATCGTTAACATATGCATTTCAATGTAAAATTCTCAAAATAATTAAGTGTCGTCAAATTTTCGATGTTTCGGCTAAGTGCCTTGCAAATATTCAGTGTTTGACAAAATCACTATTTGTGACATTTACATTATAAGAAAAGCAATAATACTTTGTCGGTTCGTTTGTTTTATCACAATGATTAATTGCTTGCATGAATTTTCAGATTGAAAGTAAAAAAAATTGAAATGTAAAATTCATAAACTGTCATCTAATCACGTGACCGGGATAAGATGACTGACTATGCGTTTTCTCTCTCCAATTTTATAAAATTTTAAAAACTACTTACTACTCTAGCTAAAGTAACAAGAAAACAACATGCGTCGCAAAAAAAATACATCAATAAAAATTATTTGTGCATTATTATTTATACATTATTATATATATATATATATATATATATATATATATATATATATATATATATATATATATATATATATATATATATATATATATATATATATATATATATATATATATATATATATATATATACATATATATATATATATATATATATATATATATATATATACATATATATATATATATATATATATATATATATATATATATATATATATATATATATATATACAGGCCCGTAGAAACAAAAATTATATTGGGGGAGGGGGGGGCAAGGGCAGTGTTAGATTAAGGGGCCCGAAATAGTTTTAAGGACCTTTTTTTTTCAGTCATTTTTTTAGTCAATTTTTATCAAAATTATTGAAAAGCTATTAAGGGGGGGGGGGGGGTGGGAGAAAGGGAAGAGGGGAGGGGGACAAATGCCTTTGCTGACCCTCCTGATATATATATATATATATATATATATATATATATATATATATATATATATATATATATATATATATATATAAAAATTATGTTAGTGTATTCTACAAACAGAGTGCTCAATGTAGGTTCATCAGGAAGAATCTTCCTGATGAACCTACTGATGAGGAAACACAGTGTTGAAGTAATCAAAAATTAGATAAGTGTTTTTACTAATGTATTATTGCTCTGTTCTTTTAGAACATTGAGCACTCTATTTGTAGAATACACTAACATGTATATATATATATATATATATATATATATATATATATATATATATATATATATATATATATATACTTAAATTAGTAAAAACATTTATCTAATTTTTATTTTTATATCTTATTTTTACTAATTTATTATTGCTTTGTTTTTTTTAGAACATTGAGCACTCTGTTTGTAGAATACACTAACATAATTTATATATATACTTATATATTTATATATATTGTCAACATTGCCTTTAAAATGGGATTTCCACAAAATTTGTTTCAAAAAAAAAGTAATGTTTTAGCTCCTAAATGAGTTATATAGATTTTTTTACTCTAGAATGTACTCTTGTTTTAAAATAAAGTCAGCTCAAAATGCAATTTATAAAGAGAGCTTTTAGTCTGCTAATTTTAGCCTGATAAGAAATTAATATAGAATAGTAAAAGCAATATATATAATTCGCAAGAAAAAGCGATAAAAAGTTGAACTCTTTATGAATCCATTTTTTGTTTGTTGAGTAGATAGAATTTGATGGCTTGGTACAAGTAACTCGAAGCTACCTAAGCTACCTACTTTTTAAATGTTTGAAAGATAATTTCACAATTATCTTTGAAACCAACTAATTAATACGATTAAAAGCGTATTAAATGTCTTAATTAATTAATTCTCTATCGAATGGTACATAATTGGAACTCGTTAAGTTAACCAGTCTTGAGTAATTATTAATTTAATTAGAACATACCTGTATTTCTATAGTAGCAAAAATATAGAGTCAACTAAAAATTATCATTTTTATAAATGATAATTTTATTCTATTTTTGCAAAAATGGCAGAAAAAGCTGTTTCAGACAAGGTACGATGGCAAATTATAGGTCTGCTAAAAGATAAAACAAAAAGCCAATGAGAAATAGCTCGAATGTGCAATGTTTCGCTTAAATGTGTACAAACAACGATAAAAAACCACAAGCTACTTAATGATGTCAAAGATTTACCAAGGCTTGGTAGGCCTTTAAAGCTAACTTCAAGAGATTAAAATTATCTCTATCAAAAGGTTAGACAAAACTCTAAATATTCTTACCACGAACTTGCTGAAGGGTCCACAAATACGCCTGGTAACGTTAGTGTTAGTAGATGGATTGTACGAAGATGCCTAAATAAGAAAGACTTAGATTGCTATGTCGCTGCTCGAAAACCACTTTTGCGTGTCTCAGATCGCCTAAAAAGATTCAAGTAGTGTAGAGAAAGACTTCACTGGCTTGTAGAAGACTGAGCCAAAGTCATTTTCAGTGACGAATCTAATTTTGAGGTGATAAATCACAAGTCAAGATTAACCATCAAGAGGCTGGCTAGTGAAAAGTTCAAAGAGCGTTTTGTGTACCAAAGATACAAGGCGGAGGAGGATTAGTTGGAATATGGGAATACTTCTCCCATAAAGGAAAAGGGTCATACAACATTTATAACAGCAGAATTAACCAGTACAACTATAAAGAGACCCTCAAAAGTAAATTTTTGCCAACAGCCAGAGCTTTTTGCGGAAGACGACAACAATGGATTTTTCAGCACGATGGCGCTACGGCTCACACTGCAGTCTCGGTTAAAGGGTGGCTTGATTGGAAAAATATTACGGTCATGCCTTGGCCAGCTCGTTCTTCAAATCTCAATCCCATTGAGAACGTTTGGGTTTGGATAAACAAGAGATTGGTTAAAGAGAGCATAGCCATTGTTGCGCAATTACAGCAGGCGTTAGAAAAGCTTTGGAAAGAATTTCCTAGAGAATTATGCACCCGACTAGTTGAATCTATGTCTAGACGTATTCGTGCATATGTGAAAGTTCGTGGTGCGCATACAAAATACTAAAATGCACCCTGACTCTATATTTTTGCTCTGTTTTTTTTGTTTTTTTTAACAGTTGTATATATTTCTCATAAAAAATCTTAAATTTTTTTTTTTTAAAAACTTTTTTCGTTATTTTGTTTATAAAACCATTGTTAATAAAATTTAAAGCAATTTAAATTCGTGACATTTTTGTTTGCTTTAAAATTTAAAAGAACATTAAAAAAATCTTATTAAAAATCAACTGACTCTATATTTATGCAACCCACTGTATATTGTAGCAATATTATTAAAGTTGTTTGGTAACACTTTGTTATTTTATTATGTTGTTAAAATGTATTAACAAATGTTTTGATAACTACACAAAATCTTTAATTTAAATACTCTATAAATTAAAACGGTACGGTAATCAGTGAACAGTAATGGGTGAGTCTTTAGACAAGAAAGTGATGAAAAAATTAAAAAAAAACAATTTGCTTTTCAAAAATCCCAAAAGTTTACTCAATAGCTCAAGAGCAGGTAATGTCAACAAGGTCATAAGCTATATTGGTCATGAGTAGATTACCATATATATATATATATATATATATATATATATATATATATATATATATATATATATATATATATATATATATATATATTAAATGTCTTAAGAGGTCCTTACTGTCTTATCACAGAGCACTGCGGAAGAGCATTTATATGTATGAGACATCACACCGATGTCATCGGTATGATGTCTCTTGCTCATAAATGGGTTGAAGCACGGATCACTTGCAGTAAGTTCAATTGCATTTAATGCAAATTACGATAAATCCAACTGCATTGAACGCAAATTGCGGTAAATTCAATTGCATTTAACGCAAATTACGGTAAATCCAACTGCATTTAACCCAAATTGCGGTAAAATCCAAATGCATTTAATGCAAATTGCATAAAATGATAACATTTTTCAGTAAAAGTTTTTATTTTAGGTAAGTCCCTAACGGGTGAGAAGTATGAAATGCTAGGTTAGACACTGGTGTAATGCAATGCTAACCTAACCAAGTGAAACATGCACGGTGCTAACGTTGACTCGCAAAAATACAACCAACTAAATTGTTTTGTTGGTCCAACTATTGAAAATGCATTGGACTAATATTAAGCTGGTTAAATTGTACTGCTCTAAAACTATTTATTACATACCCAAAAACACGTTGAGTGTTTAAAAAACGACTTTTGTTGCTAAGATATGTTGTATCCTAATTTAATTTATTTAAATCTTGAAAAGAGATAATTAAATGTAAAAAAGTAATAACAATGAAAAATATAAAAACGATTTATATAAAAAAAGCAATCTTATTTTGTTTATCTGCTGTGTATGTTTATCGGTTTGTTATTCGGCAATAATTTTCAACGTAATTTTTAGACAATACTTAAAGCGAATATTTTCTTCTGCGGTTTTAAAGTAAAAAATTGAATAAAAAAACAAGATAAAAAAACACATAAAAACAAATAAAAATAACTACCATTTTTAATGCAAAAATGTTTGTTAAGAAAAGACGAACAGTGAAACAAACGCCGAAAACGCCATATTACAGTTTATAAAAAAATCTTTCATTAAAATAAATAAACAAAAACAACGCTAACCTAAATCCCCCTCCCTATATTGAAGTTTTTATTGCAATAAAATAAGAAGTCTTCGAATATAGAATAATATACTCACATAATATTCCAAATAAATACTCGGATATTCCATTTGTAAATAGGATGGATTTTTATAATTAAAAAAAACAGTTTTTCCAAAGAGTTTTTTCTACTTATTTAGAGTCTACGTTTTTTTCTTTTCTTAAATCACATTTGTTTTGTTTTTATTGTGAGAGCTTTTAAAGTGAACAAAAGAAGATCTGGGAACAATTCATTAACCGGCAGATTTTAAAATAAAATTTTTTTAAACAATCAAAGTTCATAGACCAAATTACACATTTTTCGTTAACTTTAAATTAAGTAAGTGTAAGATTTAAATTGAAATACAATGAGCCGTTTAATTGTAGCAAACTGAAAAACTCGCAAGTTGAATGATTTTCAAACTTCTCAAAGATTTTATTTTAGAGATCAAATCAAAATGAAACACTTTTGTTTTGGAGACCAAATCAATAAATGTAGCTAATAAAACAAATTTATTAATGAAAAAGAAAAGTATTTATTTATTTACTGCTAGTCATGCAATTTTTCTTTTGAAACCAAATAATAATAAAGATAATAACAGAAAACTTTATGCAAAATACTTAAGTGCAAATTAATAACCAAAATGTTCAGCATAACCCCAAACCATAACCTTAGACTTAAATATAACCAAGAACCTTACCCTATCGTTTTACGGATACGTTTCTTTTTTTGCGATTATGCGCACTTATTTAGATTTTCTTTTCATATTTTCAGCCGTAGTAATAAGTCGCTGTTTTGAAAACATATTGTCAGGAACAAGCATAAAGGCTAAAATTTTATGAAAGTCTTTAGTTGTTTTTCTTTTACTTAATGGCAATCAATCCAAAAGTGTATTTAAAAAATCATTATATTTATATAAATAAAGTTTATCGTGGGTATAAGAACCCTAAAGTACAATCAATAATGATTCTTTAATCAGAATTATTATTTAAGAAATCTTTTTGTTTAAGAATTACTTTAAAGTTAAAGAATTATAGCCAGATGTTAAAAAAAACTATTTGCATTATGAGTAAAACTTTAAAAATGTTAAAATGAACATTTTACAAATATTCATTTAACATAAAACAAAATAAATCATTAATTAAAAACTTAAGAAAAATGAAGATATCAGCTACAAAAACATTAAGAACAACACGACAACAACATCAACAAAAACATGGCATAATAGATTAATGATTACCAAACAACGATAATTTTTTTTTATATACATACTCATCTCTAAAATAAAATTACATGTAACTAAATAAACATATCCAACCATTATTAAAACGTGACTTGTTTATAATATAAAGAAAACATTTTTTCTCATGTAACATTTACAGACATCTGGTAAATAAAAGTCTAACATACAATCTGAAAATTATTAAATAATGAAAATAAAAAAAATAATGATAATAAAAAAGGCATCTGATAGTATATGGTATCTTTTTATTTGAGCCTTCCCGAACTTTTTAACTATTTTTTTTATTTTTTATCTTTTGCATAAAACAACCTTTTTTTTGCACTAATCGTATAAAAAAACGATTCAATATCTAAGTATATAAATGGGCCAAAAAAAAATTAGTGGCTAATAAAATAATATTCCAATTATTTTGTTTTTGAAAATAACGAATAAATCATCCCTTTGGATCAGAATTAGTTTATGTCTAAAATACTTGGTATTAAGAATAACCAAATTGCATCATACAAATAATGCCATTTGGTTTAGAATTACTACATCTGTACATACAAAACTAATGTCGCAAAAAATAATATTCCCATAATCAAAAATTAGGTAAATACAAACAATTAAAACTTTCAAAAGGCTCTTCAGTAAAACAGACGTTTTAAATTTAGGCTATTTCTGATCTTAAGGGAATAAATTGCTTTTTTCTGCTGTTACTCGATATAAAAGAAAAGCATGAAAACAAAAGATGTAAGAGCAATATAAAACCTTTTTTTTATATTTACTGTTAAAACTTCAAAGACGAAAAAAATTAAAATGTAAAAAACAACGAAAACCAAGTTAAAAATAAACAAATTATATATATATATATATATAAAAAGAAGAAAGGGCCAACAAAAAAATATATATATAGCAAACTAAAAAGTAAAAAAATAATCAATAAAAAAAAAAAAGGAAAACTTTAAAAAAAGCTTTATGAAACATAAAAAGGTTTTTTAACATTAAAATTTCTTTGACGCAAGAAGTTTTTTAAGGCCTCTCACACTGACAAAAATTTACTAAACCCACCCAACAAAAACAATTTTTTTAAGCTTCTATACTAATCATATTAATCAAGCTTGTTGTCAAACGTCGTATTAAATCTCTGAAACAAAGGTTAGTACCAAAAGTCCGTTTAAAAATAGCAATCTTAGTAAGTGATTTGTTTTTGCTGGTTCAAATTATTTGTCTTGCAATTTCAAAAATTTCATTCCACGATTCGCTTCATTCATTTGAATTGCAACTTAAAACTTCCACTTAATATTTGGCATTATGAATGTTGATGTCATACATTATTGTTTAATAATCTTTTAACAATAGTTTTTTTTACATTGATTTTATAGCGGTTCTTAAAAACTTGAAGCAGTAAATGGAAAATGTAAAGTTTAAAGCGTGACACAAGGAGAGATTATAATCTTACCATAAGAAAATATAAATTATTTAGTCGCACAATTAGTTGCATAACTTTTCCGAATTTTAAACAATAGTTATCTTAAATACCCATTGCCTTAAATACTTGTTAGCTAGTAAAACCTTACACACTAAAATTTCCTTGTTATATTAATCAAAAATTGTTCGTTTACCAAACTGCATACCTTACAGATAATAATTTATTGAAGAGATTTCTTATCAATACAGCTAGAATAAATATCATTGTCATGGTTATATATTCAACTATAATAAATGTATTATTATCATAATTAAACTATGATTTTCTGCACTTTTTAGGCAAATTTGCTTTTAAAAATAGTGGCAGTGCAAAAAGATAACTCAGGTTGGCTGTTGATCACAATCTTTAAATTAAGAAAATCTTTAAAAAATTTGCATGCAAACATATTAAAGCAGTATAATAAAATTAAAAGAAACTAAGCTATTCATTATTTATTTTTGAAGTTTTTGTCCCAAGAATTTAATTTATATTTACAAAACTTTTTCTATTTTTTAATTGTGAAGTAAACCAAATAAAAAAAAATAATGATGATAAAATGCAAAATATAAAATGGTTTTTTACATTTTATCGTTTTTAAATTTTGGGTTGTTTTTCTCTAATGTAACGGTTGTCATTTTAAACAATATTATTAAGTTTAGATCGAAATTGATTTCATACTTCTTTTTTATAATCAATTATTTGATTGATTTTTCCTAAATAAAAAGACATCGTATAATTGTGTGTTTTTACTTTATTCTTAACACACATCGTTGATACGTGTGTTGAGAATAAAGTAAAGGATCATTGCAGCTATTCCGTAAAAGTCCAGCGTGACACGTGATTTCTTTTAAAAGACTTATTTTACTTATGGGAACTTATGAATAACTGTAAAAAAAATAATTAAAAATAACAGGCTACTTTTAAAAGAATCTACTTTAACAAAAACGCTTTTAGTGTTTTGCGTAAAAAATATTTGAGTAGAAAGTAATGTGGAAGTTGCAAAGATATTGCGTAAAATATTTTTGTGTTAAAACACACTGCAAAAAGTAAATTTTCACACGAAAAAATTATTCTAAAACCATAAAAGTTCTATTATAAATTTTCACATAAAAACCTTATCGAACCAAAGTAATGGTAAACTCTTATGAATATCCAGAATCAAATATGACTTTTATATTTGCAAAATTTTACACCAAAAATTTTGAATTAAACCATCAAAAAAATATTTTTTGCATTTTGGATTCATTTAAAAATATTTAAAACGTATTTTCAAGGTTGCAAAAATGTAAACGCAAGTTTTTATCCAAACAACTTATACTATATACAGGAGTTTACTTACGGCCTGTTTTTCATTCTTGTGAAATACAAAGCGTAGAATTCTTGATTTATTTTTTTCCATTTTCTTTCTTTATAGTATGCACTGCGAAAGACGCTTCCACACTTAGTAACTCATAATGAAGATGATTATAGGATTTTGAATTGCATAATTGTTCTTGATATTGGTTTACAGATCTCACTAAGTGATCAATAAACTTTGAATTATTCAAGACAACAAAATTTAAACCGTAACGAAGAAAATAAACAAAAAATGAAAACACACAAAACTGTCGAAAATAAGTGCGGAGTGAAGTAAATTTCGAACATTCACAGCTAACAGTTTTGATAGCCAGTTTTTATAGCTTTATATATATATATATATATATATATATATATATATATATATATATATATATATATATATATATATATATATATATATATATATAATAAAAAACAATTCACACAAGCACACACAAACACACACAAACACACACACACACACACACACACACACACACACATGCAAACATACATACACACACACGCACACAATCTAACAAGTATTAAAAATACATTAAATCGATTTCAACCATTTAATAATAATTATTATTAGTTATTAAATTAATTATTAAACTTAAAAACTTTTCAATCGCATTGTATCAATCATATTACTTATTTTTTATTATACAATAACATTAAAAAATATTCAGTGAAACTTGAGTATTTGCACATTTTTAAATATTTGTGACAGATTAGAGCCAACCGAGCAATAAATTTTGCAAGTTTATTTACATATCAAAGAGCAATAATAACGATTTATTTTTTCGTTTAATTTTAGTTAATAATTTTTTTGAAAACTCAACGAAAAAACTCCAAAATGAACTAATTTAATTACAGTATCTAACGTAACTTTTTCTTTATTTTTAAAAGAAATACGTTAGATATGGAAGTACTGGATGCATATAACACATTTTTTCTATGAAGGAAAGAAACATAACACTAATGATTGATACTAAAAAACTATTTGATAAAGTGAGCATTTGTTAATAATCCTAAATGAGGTTAAAAATGAGTAAAAACACTTATTGAATAAATGCGGAGCCCATTTGCAAAGCGCGCTAAGTCCAAGTAAAGTGATTTTGAGAAAAAAAATATCTAAACTCTTAGTTGCGCATCAACAGAAATTTTCTTTGTCCATTTTTCGGAACAAACATTTTTTAAATTGGTCTAATATTTAGATAGATGACAGATTTCAGTATATAAAATGTATTAACTCAAAATTTTTATTTTTGTAACTTAGATTGTCTTGCTGATGGGCACCTCAAATAAAAAGTTTATATTTTTTTATCTTTAGATTTTTTTATTTTTATCTAAGTCGAATTAATGAAATTAATTCAACTTAAACAATGAATTAATGTACTGCAAAAAGTTAAAGTCTTAGACTGTGCAGCGGGTACCACTTCACATTCTTATACATTCTACTATGTGTTGCGGGTCAACACAGCGGTGGATTCTTATTTGTTTATATATATTTTTTTTGTTTTGTAATGAATCACAGCACGTAATCAAAAAGTACGATTTCATACTTATGATGCTATTTCTGTATATAAAGAAAAGGAAAAAAAGTTTATTTGATTAAGATGCGCGATTCACAACATGACTGCGCATTATCAAATAAAAAAATTAAACTGTGAAATTAAATAAATAATAACTCGAGTCCTCTATTTTCCACATGTCTGAAATGCTTAAAACGACAGACCACCTTTAATTACTAACAACCCATTAAAAGTTCTAAAATACGCGTACGCGTACCAAAAAAACTAAAATGAAAACTATGCAACTGTTTGTATGCCAACAAAATTTCTCGTTATACACAGAAAGCTGATTAAATATTATTTAAAAGTTGTTGCAAAAAAGCAGACTAGGGAATCAAAATTAAGTTAAATAGGAAAAAATTTCTAAAGTAAGACATTTCGTAGACACAAAACATTAAAATTTATGTGCTATGCTTTATTCCATTCTAACCTCGCATATATATCATATATATAATTATGTTTTGTAAATGGCTAATAAGTAACAAACTTAACTTAGTAATAATAGTATATTTCTGCAAAAAAAAACAAAAAAAAAAACAGTAAAATCAATTCGTCGACTGATTTTGCTGTTTTAATCTTATCAGGTAGTTTATTCCGCCCCTTTACTATTCTGTTTTTTAAAAAAATAATGAAGAATATCTGAGTTTTGAACTTTTAATCTTTCTCATAAAATTTCCTCTAGTATTAAAGATAACCCACAATAAATGGTTGAGTTCCACTCTTCTAACTCACCCCTTTTATTAGGGGTGAGTTCCACTCAAATATACCGAAGTTGTTTTGTAACTTAAACATTGGTATCAGATCTCAAGTTGTTAGATCAAGTCTAGTAATTCGCTTTGTATAAAATACTTTTTTTTATAACTTTCTTAGGTTTTCCTTAAACTTGTTTAATTTTAGTGATATCTCCTTCGAGATGTGGTCACTAAGCAGACATTAGGGTGGTCCATTTAAAACTTCTTTTTGAATTTTTAACAGGATTTTTTATCTATTTAATCTAAAAACAGGGGCTTTATCTATTTGATTTAAAAACGCTTAATGCCAAAAATTTTTAGTTTATGACAATTTTTAGATCCCCCACAAAACATTGGTACTTAGAATAACGGATTACGCAATGTTGCGCAACGTTTTTATCCACTAATTGTTATTGTCTCTTAGTGGAGTTCACTAAGAGACAATAACGATTTTGAGGACCTTATTTTCTTTTTTAAAGGCATCAGTCTGTACTTTTTAACGATTGAACCCCCTCCCCACATACTATTCGTAGAATCGCCTCTAATTTCAGATGTTGTTTAATGAACTTGATGGTTTCTTCTTCACTTTTAAGGTCAATTGATTTAAATTTCTTCATTAAATAAAAGAAATGCAGGTGGTTAGCTGAATCAGAAGCAGTAATAAAAACTTGCAGAAAGTACTTTTTACCAAAAAAAGGCAAATGTACTTGGCTATTTTCTCTACCTTTTTTGTTTTTTCATCATTAAGTTTAAAAGTACCAAATAGTAGAAATTTTTTGTATAGTAAATGACATCTATCTTTCATGATAATAAAAACCGTCATACCGAATACGGAAATCTCTTTTAATCTCTGGAATATGATGTTTACATTTAAATCGGATTGCAGAAAGATCAATTTGCTTCTCAATTAGAATTGCAGCTTCATTATACGCTCCACCGCCTGTAGCTTTTGTATTTTAAACAAGTGCAAAAAGACATTTTTAATTACCACTTATCATTTAGTTTCATCACTGAACAACATTGGGTTTGACCAGTTTCGTCAACAATTTTAGGAGCATCTAGCAATTTAGGAGGTTAGCTGCTTTTCCTTTATTCTCGTGCTTGCTTTAAAAAATTTTCGTTCCAAAGAAAAACTTCTTTGGAACGAAAATTTTTGGAAATGGAAAAAATTTTTTGGAACTTTTGGAAAAAATTCAAGTTGTATCCAAGTTTCTTCAATTAATTTAGCTCCGTCAATTCTGTTACTGATCATACTTTAAGAACTGATGTTTTAGAACAAAGTAATTTACATGTCATTTGAAAAAATGAAATTTTATGAAAGTATTATACGGTTGGAGCAGCGTTAAATGAAATATCATTTAATGCTGCTTCAACTAAAACCATTCCTAAAATAAGTAGTTGTTATTTTTACTAATATCGGATCGTTCGGCAACTGAACATGTTTCCTTTGAAAAATCTTTTTTTGAAGTTTTTGTTTCTCTTTCACTGAAAAGTTTTCATCTCCTTCAATTTCTTCTGTAATATCTGAAGAAAATTGGGTGCCCTCGTTGACTTAATAATCATGGAAATACTTTTGTAAAAATCAAGATTTTTGACTCACTGTTTTTTAATATGAAACATTAACAACATATTTGTACTTGAATATTTTGAACGTACTTGATACACTTCAAGTGTAATAACTCAAAAGCGCATTCTCGTTTTCAGTTTTTCTATGGGGAGTGTGATACTTTAGGCAGATGTGATATTTCATTTCAGAGCCATTACCGTCGTTTAATTCAAGGCTAAATTTAAACTAAGGGCTTAAGACTTATGACTAATGACTTCCATAAATGCGATTTCACAAATTTCACGATATTTAGTACGATTGCGCTAAAGTATAGAGAATAAAACACTTGAAAAGTATTAAAATGAGAGAACTAAACTGATTTATGTTAAGTAACATCTGTGGTGTTTTAAAACAAATCTTTTGTGGGATAAGTACAAGCAGCCTTAGAATGATAAAGTTTTCCAGAATTATACCTCATTAATTAAAAATTAAATTGTGTTGACCCCACTAAGAAACAGTAAAAGTTAGTGGGTAAAGGCGTTGCACAACATTTCAGCAATCCGTTAGTTGAACCCGTAAGCATACCTATTTCGGAAAAACCTATATAAAAAAAGGAATAGTTTCAAAATGAAACCTCTTGAAATGATATTTCAACACTTGTTTTGAAGCAGCAACAAAAGGAATAATTTCGAAGAATATTTGTTTTAAAATTTTTTTTTGATTTTGTTTTAAGATTTCTTTCGAAAAGCTGTTTAAGGAAAAATGCGGAAAACATGAAAAAAAAAGGGAATAATTTCGAAAAGTCTGTTAAGAGGAATGTAAACATTGTAGCTCATAAGCTTGCATTAGGTTGTTCATACATCGAATAACTAAAATAGGGATAGGGGTAGTAGAGTGTTCATTAATGTTATGACTTTTTTTCAACCCCATGCTCCTGTACTGTAGTTTGATCAACTTTTACCTAAAAAGCACAAAATGAACTATTATTTGCATATCTTTTGAAATAGTTCACCCCGCCATTGAAAAATCGATTTTGACATAAGTACTACTATGTATTAATACTATTATATATTAATACTATTATATATTAATACTATTATATATTATTACTATTATATATTAATTCAATTGTAATTACAGTAGTACTTATGCCAAAATCGATTTTTCAATGGCAGGGTGAACTTTTTTCAAAAAGATATGCAAATAATAGTTCATTTCGTGCTTTTTAGATAAAAGTTCATCAAACTACAGTACAGGAGCATGGGGTTGAAAAAAATCATAACCCTAGTGTTCATACATTAACTGACTAAAGTAGAGATAGGCGCAGTGGAGTGTAAAAGGCTTGGTTTGGGCAAGTAGTTAAAAATAAAAATTTTAAAAAACTATTAAAAGCCTTCAGCTTTGCTTAAATTAAAAGCATTTAAATCTTTATTTTGAATTATGGTTGCACAGTAGCAGCAAAAAAATTAGCGCTTTTAAAATTATTCCTCTTTTTGAACTTTCGAAACCATTCTATTTTTAGAATTTATTTCTTGTGTGCATTTTAAAAACACTAGACAAACTGTGATTGAGTCTCATATTATTTTCTTGAAGTTCTTTTGTGCATTTTAAAAACACTAGACAAACTGTTATTGAGTCTTATATTATTTTCTTGAAGTTCTTGTGTGCATTTTAAAAACACTAGACAAACTGTGATTGAGTCATCATGATGTGGATTATTTTTATCTATATACAATGGCACACACTTATCGATATTTAGTCTCATATTATTTTCTTGAAGTTCTTGTGTGCATTTTAAAAACACTAGACAAACTAATGATTTTTTCACAGTAGTCATAAATTTAATAGAGGGACAAAATTTGTTAACATTTCAAATATTTCGTGAACAAAATTTAAAAAACTTCAAAAAAAAAAGAAAAAGAAACTTGTTTTGAGACAAAAAAAAATTTAAAACTTTTCTTTGTGTTCGAAAAAAAACAAATTAATAATACATTTAATTTGATTTCATGTAAAAGTTTTCTTTAGTAGCATTAGGTTGTTAAATATAAAAATAGCCTTAGTTTTGTCTCCTTTTTTCTGATTTTTATTTAATCATTATTATTATTACTATTATTAGCTTGGTGTCCATCCTTTAATCAAACTTTTCTTAAAGTGACGCTATCCTTATCAATCTAATATTATTTTCATCCATAAATACTATACTTTAATATTGCTTAATTATTATTCTTTAGTGTTACTATTATTACTACTTTTAATGTTTATTTCAATTTATTTGAGTTACTGTTGTGACACCATTCTTAACAGTCACTTTCTATTTATGTTAATCATATAAATATTTTTTAATTCTATTTATGTTAATCATATAAATATCCATTTTATTATTTGCAATGTTATCATTGTTATTATTTATATTGTATAGTTTTTTTGATGATATGATGGTAAAGAAAACTAAATATCTTTGTGGTTTTATTGTTATATTATACTAAAAATTCCTCTCTACAGGTTCGTGTGGAAATATGCCCTTCTCTACAGGTTGATGTGGAAATATATTTCTGTCAACAGGTTCATGTGGAAAGCTGAAAAGCATCTACAAAATCACAGAAATAAGAAAAACGTTTATATGAAAGTTATATAAAAACTAAAACTTTATGGCTAAAAACTAGAAACGGGTCAGCATTTTTAAAAATCGCTGTTAAGTTTTGGTTTTTACAAGCACAACCTCGTTTTCACGGAATGTTTTACAAAAAGGTCTATTTAAGGACGCTTTGGAATAACAACAAAAAATGAGTATAAGTCAAATTTTTTTTAATAGATTTTAATGGAAACCAAAAATTAGAAATTATTAATTAAGTGACTTAATATAAAGTCAATAAAAAGTAAACAGTAAAAGTAATAACAGCAATAAAGAAATTTGAAATGCAAATATTAAGGAGTTTGAATTTAAATATGAATTTCATTATATATATATATATATATATATATATATATATATATATATATATATATATATATATATATATATATATATATATATATATATATATATATATATATATATATATATGTATATATATATATATATATATATATATATATATATATATATATATGGGCGCGGATTCGGCATTTTTTTATGTTTGAGATAACTAACTTCCTGAAATAAAACAAACTCTTAAAATTTAGATGATAATATTTATTTTAAATAAGGATGCTTTGCAAGAAATTGCGATGATTCAAGTCTGGAAATACATATATATATATATATATATACACTGGCGAGCAAAAAAAAGTGAACAGTACAATTTTTCAGTAAATTATGTATTATTAATCAATTAAAAATATAATACAAAAAATATAACATATAGCTTATGTTAAACACATATACATACACATATATACGACTCATTTTGAAAAAAAAAATTAATATTTTGTGTGGCCACCACCATTTTTCATCACTTCATTTAATCGACGCGGCATCGACTCAATTAAATTTGCTATCAAACGGTCAGGTATCGTAACCCAAACTTGTTTTATGGCTGCCCAAAGATCACCCAAAGATGAAATATTATTTTTATGGACCTCTTTATCCATATAGTCCCACAAATTTTCAATGGGATTAAGGTCTGGACTTTGGGCAGGCCAATTTTCAAAAAGGAAGATATTGTTATCCTTGAGCCATTTTTTAACTTGTTTAGACGTATGGCAAGAAGCATTGTCATGTTGAAATTTAATTTCATCCTCTTCTAATTCTTCCAGTGTGGGCAGCAAAGATTTTTGTAGAATACTAATGTATTCTTTGGAATTTATTCGTAATCCATCTTCGATTCTATGCAATCTGCCTACACCTTTGGCAGAAAAACAACCCCAAACCATAATTCCAAGATTACCCTTTACCGTTTGGTGAATACAATCTGGATTTAATTGTTCGTTCTTACGTCTAATGCACATCTGTGGACGATCTGAATGCAAACAAAATCGTGATTCATCTGACCATAATATTTTTGTCCAGTCTGTATTTTTATTATATTTTACCCAAGCTAACCTTGCCTTTTTATAGCGTGCTGTAAGAAGAGGTACTTTTTTACATGGGTGTATTTTGAACCCCTGATCTTTAAGACGCCTCGAAATTGTCCATCTGCTAACCTTTTTATCATCAGAACACGTTAAAGTTTCTGCGATATGCGTCATAGTGGTTTTTCGATTTTTTAAAACATTCAATTTTAACTTGTGACAATCTCTTTCCGTCATTTTTCTTGTTCTGCCAGAACCTTTTTTTCTAGCTGTTGTTTTATTGTTTTTCTGACGTGAAAGTATCTTGTGAACTCCACCAACACTAATGTTTACACCTTGAGCTTTCATAATTTGAATATTTTGGCGTATCGATTTACCGGACGCACTCATTCCAACAATGATTCCTTTTTGTTCCATTGTTAAATGAGGTCCTCTGTAAAAGAAAAATGATAATATTTTTAGAGTAATATATGAAGAAAATATTTATTTAATGATAAACTATGTATTCTAAATGAATTTTTTTTTTTTCATAAGAATCCAATAACATCAAAATTAAAGGGGATTTTTCATTTTAAATAAGTTAGAGGCATAAATAATAACCAATATAAAAAAATAAAAAAAATTACCTTTTATTTGGAGACATTTTTTTCTTTTCTTTTTTATAATAATAATATAGCGATAATACGTCCTATTTCACCCACGCTCTAATATTAACTACAGATTTTGCTGACAACGTTCACTGTATTCATATCTAATGTTTAGAAGCTTATTCATGTTTTCTTTGAAAGATAAACGTAAATTCTTTGATAGTACGAACAAAAATAAACAAGCTTGTATGAGTTTCTGTCCAGAGCTCTTTCATTTTATGCGCAAGCAGTCGCTGTTCACTTTTTTTTGCTCGCCAGTGTATATATATATATATATATATATATATATATATATATATATATATATATATATATATATATATATATATATATATATATATATATATATATATATATATACATATATATATATATATATATATATATATATATATATATATATATATATATATATATATATATATATATATATATATATATATATATATATATATATATATATATAACTTCTAGTTAACTTACACAACTTCTAGTTATGTAATTGAAAAACATCTTAATAATTATTTAGTTTTCGCTATGTTATTTGCTCTACCAATTATATAACACGGTGTATTGAGCACTCACACGGGAAATATTAGCACAATTCCTACAATAATATATATATATATATATATATATATATATATATATATATATATATATATATATATATATATATATATATATATATATATATATTGGAAGTCTAATATGCAGGATTTTACTAGACAAAAAGTGAAGCTGTTTTTTTCCTTTCCACTATTTGTAAAAATGGAAAAATATTATATAGTTAATGTTGTAGAAGATATTTCTAATTAAGGGGAAAACGGCCTTGCCTTTTGGACCGAAGTTTGGCATCTAGTATATATATTTATCAAATTATCATTAATTAGAAATGCATGTGCTAAGTTGTTCTGAAATAAGTACGGCGCCAAAAGTAAAATACCACAAAATGATACGTTTGTACACCCCAGTGAAATATGAACTCCTAAAATCATATACGAGTAAATTTTTTTTAATTACTTAATAAGAAAAATCTTTTTTTACATTTCTATATAAAAAAAAAGTTTTAATGAAATAAAATTGAAATGAAATAAATTTGACGAAAGTCCACGTCACTTACAAATAAACTAGTAAATCAAAAAAAAAATTCTTTTTTCAAATCCATGCTTTATGCAAGCAGAATTCTATTGGGCCTAGAAATTCTTTTTTTGTTATCTTTTGTAGAAGGAAAAATTACTGTTACGTTTTTAAATTTTTTTTTATTAATTCAGTGTTCTTATGGGGAAATACAAATTAAATTTTTGTTAACTTAATTAACTTTTTTTGGTCAAATTTTTCCATTTCCTTGTATTGTCATCGAAAATGATTAAGTGTGCAAAATTTGAGCAAAATTGGTTGAGAAAAAAGCTTTCAAAAATTGATTTCAAATTTTGTGGCACACAAACATATATATATAGAAAGTAACCTTATATAAAGCATGGAAAAAAGGGTTTCGTCAATTTTCATTCAAAAAAAAACAAAAATTGAAGCAAAACTTGATTTTCAAACAACTAATAAATTTGTTAAAAGTATTAGTCCAAATGCAAAATGACTGTAGTTGGATAAACATCCATATTTAAAGCGCTATTGTTTAAAGCCTTTTGAAACGGTCAAGTGTTGGTCACTTAAGAAATATTTACTCAGAGACTGTAGACTGTCTGTCCAAGTTGATACACAAATTCAATTTCCTAATTAAAAAAATAAGTCGAAGTTGCTACAAAGTTTATCTAAAAGTGAAATAATTGATGTTGTTAAGTTGCTATAAAGTTTATCTAAAAGTGAAATAATTGACAATGTTAGCAACGTAGATGATATAACATGTTTAACTGGCACAACCAAGTGGGCACAAGACGTGTTAAAACAAATAAAAAAATAAATTAAAGTGTTAATTCACGTTAAGCGTAGAACGTGTTTAACACGTCTTAATACTATTATTAGGTATTAACACTAGCCTTTATGAAATTGAAACTTTACCTATAAAAATGAAACGTGTTAGTAATTGAAAAGAGATTACAGATTATGTAAAAGAAAAACCTTAGCAAAATTCAGTGTTTTATTACAGTTATTACCAAACAAAGGATTTATTATCGTTAATGGGGTTTATCATCAAATAAATTCTATCATTAAAGAGTTAATTTTTTATTTAAAATTATCAAAAAATTAATGTTCTTAGGTTTAAACTTTAACTCTTATTTTGGTCAATCATAAAAAATATGTAGCGAATTTAAAACATCAGAACAAATAATTACTGTAGCAAAAAAGCAAAAAATAGATCTTAACACTTCTTGAATAAAATGCAGCAAACTAACCCGCAAAAATATGTTAAGAAAAAGCCGGGGTCAAACCTCGGTTATCTGGCTCTTAACCAGGATGGCTGCACTTTGCTGAAAAATGAGTCACTTAAATTTGAGCTTTGGTTGATGGAATAAGTAATTAAATCACGCTTGAGCAACGTCATGGTATTTATAAGAAAAGAAAAAGAGTGAAAAAGTTTTATAGTTCGAGCAGATCCAAAAACATTTATAATCCATTTTCGGAGTTTGTCTCAACCAAAATTCGAAAACAGTGCTAAGGTAGAAAATAAAATCAGGTGAATGAAAACGGAAAACAAAGCAATTCTTGCAGATACTAACTTCTTAGTGGGTATGCGTTGTCCGGTAGACGGACGTCGGACGACTTACAAATGTCGGAACGTCCACGAGACGTCCAACGGACATCCATAATACGGACATCGTATGAGACATATAATCTCCAAGAGAGATCCGTGGAGAAAAATAGTCCAGGAAAAAAATAGCAACTTTTATTTGACTAAGAAGTTGCCTCAGTCCTGCTAATCAACCCAAAGTTGTAACAAACGGCTCCATTTGTTTCTTCGACAATATGCACTAAAGATATTTAAGGACTCTATCTATGCGGAACATGGCACTGTTCCGCATAGATGCCATAATGAGAGCTAATAAACTGAGTTTTATTGCATTACCCACCTAAAGAGATAAAAGAAAACGTTTCACAACTACGTTTACTTACTAAGTTTACTTAATTATTGGTTCTTCAGGTTCTAACTGTATTTCTTACGCACTATTTAAAAAAACATGTTACTAGTTCTTGACCGGTTGTAACTATGAATGTCTTACTAGGAAAATTGTGTTTAATACTTAATATCCAAACCATATGCTTCATAGTTAAGACAAATGTGCAGCGGCTAAAGTGTTTAAAACTTATCTTAATAGGAGTTTTAAAATGACAATGGTATAACTTTTAAGTAGTCGATTATTAAAGCGAATCTCGTAAATATATTTTACGAGATTCGCTTTAAAAGCAACGACCTTAATTAATAATAAAGTTTCAGTTTATCGATATACTAGATATTATTAGTTATTATTTGCGATCATTATTAAATAAACTAAATTTAAATAAGTTGATAATTTAAATAGTTTGTCTTTAAAGTGTATGCTTGTTGTGCAAGATGATGTTCAAGGCATTGGAAAACAATCAAGAAACCCTGCATACTTTTATTGTTTATTAATAACTAAATGACGTATTTAAAAATAAATGTTATTGTGTTATTACTGATTTTTATGTTCAAGATACAAATTCTTCTATGATCTTAAATGACACCTGAACTTATAGTTTGTTTGTCTTTTGAACTTATACATTATTTCAGTGACAACCCAGCAAACACTATTGTAGTGATTTATAAGAATTATGTGAGATTAGTCGGAGCTTTGCTAATCAGTTATATATATATATATATATATATATATATATATATATATATATATATATATATATATATATATATATATATATATATATATATATATATATATATATATATATATATATATATATATATATATATATATATATATATAAGTAAATTATGTTAGTGTATTTTACAAATAGAGTGCTCAATGTTCTTAAAGAACAGAGCAATAATTAATTAGTAAAAAACACTTATCTAACTTTTATCTTCGACTTGAAGTTTCACCATTGCTGGATCATCAGGAAGAGTTCTTCCTGATGTACTTCAGGAAGAGTTCTTCCAGAGAGTACTCTTCCTGATGATCCAGCAATGGTGAAACTTCAAGTCGAAGATAAAAGTTAGATAAGTGTTTTTTACTAATATATATATATTTATATATATATATATATATATATATATATATATATATATATATATATATATATATATATGAACACTTATCTAATTTTTGATTTCTTCTACACTGTGCTTCACCATCAGCAGGTTCATCACAAAGAATAATATATATAACAGTTTTTAATATACTTGATAACGAGGTTATCAATATTTCCTCGAAATATCGTAAAAATAAATATATTTTTAACAAATAGAAATTAATCCATAAAAAGAAGATTTATATATATATATAATATTATTATTATATATATATATATATATATATATATATATATATATATATATATAAATATATATTGACTTTAACTAACTCTTACAAAGAACATTGTTTCGTAAACTTAAACGGTTTTGTATAATATAGAGATTTTATTTTTTATAACAGTTTTTAATATACTTGATAACGAGGGCATCAATATTTCCTCGAAATATCGTAAAAATAAATAAATTTTTAACAAATAAAAATTAATCCATAAAAAGAAGATTTATATATATATATATATATATATATATATATATATATATATATATATATATATATATATATATATATATATATATATATATATATATATATATATATATATATATATATATATGTATATATATATATATATATATATATATATATATATATATATATATATATATATATATTTCGTTCCTGTTTTTAATTTATGCAAATGGTTTTAATGTTGCATTTGCAAAGCTAAATTTAGTTGTATCCCAGCAAACATGCTATAAAGGAATTTCAGTGGATCTATTTTTTGAGCTACATTTTGAGCGGACCACAGTAGTATTGCTCATCAACTACTTAGTGGATCATTAGTGGCAGCCGCCAAAAGTTACTAGCCACTATTAAAATGTTGGAAAGTTATCAGCTTGCCATTAATAACGGCTGCCACAAATAGTCTATTAAGTAACCACTGTGTCACGAAATGACTTTTAATTCGAACCTCTTGTACCGAGAAAACCCCTTTGGAGGTTTGAGAGTACACATGTGTAGAATTACACTAGAGTTGGTTTTGAAATCTTTCATCATCGTCCGAGAAAGAAAAATCAGTTTAAAGTTTTTAATTTTATGCTTATTTGATAAGGTCAATAAACTAAGAATTTTTTTTCTTTCTCAAAAAAACTGTCTATTTTGGTTATTTGTTTTACAAATAGTACATACAAAATATTTTAGCAAAAAAATAATTAACTAAAAACTTCCGGGAAAAACCTGCAAACAGTTTAGAAACCGTTTTAAAAGAACAAGGTGTGCATCATTTTTCAAAATGCCTAACCAAGCAAAAACTCATGAAGACAACAGGAAAACTGTCTGTTTTCTCTGTATGAACAAAGCTAACAGGCAGCTGACTGATTTTATGATTAAACGCAGTCAAGAAATTTTTGGCCAAAGAATCAACTTTGAAGACCAAAGAGTACCAATTGGAATCTGTGAAAACTGTCGAGTAAGTCTCAGAAGAAAAGGTGAAGGGAGAGATGTCCAACTTCCTTCCTTGCCAGACTATCAAAGCATAAAGATCTGTCCTGCAACAAGAGAATCAGCATGTGATTGCTTGATTTGTAGGGCATAGCAATAAAATATACACTATGAATTTCGGAAATGATACAATGGTAACTTTCAGTGATTTTTTGCAGGTCCATCGCGACAAAGAGAATTATTTCCTTCATCTACACCCACTTTGACTGCACAACATCTAGTACAAGTTCAAAACCAGATTGGTCTTTCAAATAGAGGAATGAATATGCTTGCTTTAACTCTAAACAAAGTAGTTCCACAGCGTGTTTTGGAGAAAAATTTCAGAGAAAAGTTTGAATCTCTTGGAAAGCAACTTTCTGACCTCTTTGTCACCTCAAAAATTACTGATACATCCAAAAGCACTAGCCAAGAGTCCAAACATTTATTGGTGTACTGCAATGACATGGAGGCATTAAGAAACACTGTTGCTGAAGTCAGAGGACCTCAGTCAGACCAGCATATTAAGGTGGGGATAGATGGTGGAGGCGGGTTCGTGAAAGTTTCTTTTGGTATTATGAGCTTAGAAACACCAGATACTTCTCCTCCATCAAAGAAACCTCTCTTTAAAAGTTTCAAAGACTCAGGAGTGAAGCGTCAACTTTTAGTGGCCATTGCAGAAAATGTCTCTGAAAACTATGACAATGTCAAACAAATCCTGGATAAACTGTGTTTAGAGAGAATGTCTTTTGTGTTGTCATTCGACATGAAGCTTGCTAACATAATTTGTGGCTTGCAATCTCACTCTAGTGCACACCCTTGCACCTGGTGTGACATTGAGTCAAAGAATCTTCATCACAGTGGTGAGCTTCGAACACTTGGCTCCATTCGTTCTGATTTTGAAGGCTTCCAAGCAGCCGGTGCCCAAACAAAAAAGGCAAGGGACTTTCAAAATGTTGTTCACCAGCCAATAATAAGACTTTCTGATGATACTCTTGTCCTAGATTTTATTCCTCCTATAGAACTTCACCTTCTTATTGGTGTTGTGAACCACCTCTTTAAGAACCTCTGTCAGGTTTGGCAAAATGCAGATGTTGTTCATGCCTGCTTTGGGAATACACTCCAACAGAACTACTGTGAGCTTATTGAAGAGTTTAAAGCTTCCTATCTCAACCTTCCAAACACAAGTGTTACCCCCAAAGCACATGCTGTTTTCTTCCATGTGACACAGTTTATTGATCGCCACAACCACTCTCTGGGCATCTTTTCTGAGCAAGCCACAGAGTCACTTCACCACAACTTCAGTCTTCATTGGCAACGTTTCAAGAGGCCAGCCATCCATCGGGATTATCCCAGGAATCTTCGAAACTGTTTGATCGAGTATAACAGTAAACATTTATTTTAATTTCTATTTGTGGAAGAGACATTTAGAGTTATTAATTACATATGCTATGTAAGAGTTTAATAAAGGCTTGCTTCTTAATCAACTGAGTAGAATAATTTTGAATAAGTATCTAGAATCATTAATGTTTTTCACAGCTTGAATTTCAAAGCTGAAAGTAGAAAACTGTTTGTCTTTCAAGAATAGTTTGTATGTATTTTTTTTGGTTTTGCTTTGTTTAGAGTTGCAAACACATTATATGTTGAAGAAATTTATATGTTATAATAGAGAACAAGATTTTTTTAAAGAAATTATTTTTTTGTAAAATTTTTATTCTGAGCAATAAAATTAAAAACTTTAAACTGATTTTTCTTTCTCGGACGATGATGAAAGATTTCAAAACCAACTCTAGTGTTATTCTACACATGTGTACTCTCAAACCTCCAAAGGGTTTTCTCGGGACAAGAGGTTCGAATTAAAAGTCATTTCGTGACACTGTGTAACCGATGAGAAAAACTCCAATGAACGCTAAAAAATGTCTACATGGATCCACTGTAAATTTACTAAAACAATGTTTGCTGGGATTAGCTGACGATACAAAATAGTGATAGCTGACGTTACAATTTATTTACCATACAAATAGCTCTTTTTTTCAAACAGTGACATTAACCAACTTTGTTCTGACATAAACTTTGTGTAAAGGAAAGTTGTTGAATGGTTTAAAACAAATAAGCTCTTACACAATGTGGATAAACTTATTTCATTTCATTAAAAATTGCAAGAAACAAATTATTCTTTAAAATAACCTGATCTGAATGTAAATAATAGACAATTTGAAAAAAAGTTGAACCCATGAAATTTTTAGGAATTTTTTGTAATAAAAATTGATCATGGTTTTTTCACATAAACTATATTCAATCAAAAGTCAGTAAAACTTTGATACCCAGATAACTTCACAAAGTCTGAAACTAATATATTTCGTTTTATTACTTATATAATATTTAATAATTATTATAGTTAATGTTCAGAATTAAAATTATACAATTATTTAACTTTGTTATTAAACTATTTAATTTAACTATTTAGTTATAATTACATCTATTTAGTTATAATTATTTAATCATAATTAGTTATAGTTATTTAATTATAACTATTTGATTATAATTAAACTGAATAGTTAAATTAAACAATTTAACTAAACCACATATAGATATTTAAAGGTACAAACGTTTTGCACTGTTAAGTTATTTTTAATATTTTATATTGTTTCATTAACTATTCTCACACTAAATGGACTCAATAAACAAAACCTGAAAAAAAAATTTTTTTTTGACAAAAACATGGATGTGGACATGAAGCATGGATGTGGCATAAAACGTAAGAAAAAAAAAGTAAATAAAACATCTAAGAATGAACCATCGGAGTAATTATGAAGCAGCTGTGGCACAGTGGTTAGAGCTCTGGCTCAAAACCAAGAGTTTCAAGGTTCAACGGCGTCTCTATTCTAATAAGCGACATTGATTAGGAAGGAGGCGTGAACTTTCTTGTTAAGTGTTCTTCCACGGTGTTATGTGATAAGACCGTAAGGACTTCTAGAAGAAATCCTTATGGTCTTATCATAAGATGATGGATATAGGACTTATAGGATAGATGGGTATATAAGATATTATAAGATGATGAATATAGGACTTCCTATATCCTATAGGAAGTATAAAACTTCTGGGAGAAGTCTTTACAGTCTTATGATAAAATTAAAAACTGCATAGAATAAGGTTTTCTGCATAAATGAAATAGTCTACCACGGACCAAAACAATAAGACGAAAAATTAAATACGGGAAAGTCTTTCCCTTAAATTTGTAATAAAAAATGAAGTTTTTAAACTAGACAATTACTTTTAAATAAATTTAAAATAGATATTTATTTTTAAAGAATTTATCATAATAACTATTTTTAACAATTCGAATTCCAAACGTTTTTTTGCAAATTTATTTTCTTATTATAATGAACAGCAAAATATATATTAAAAAATAATAATTATTATTTAAAAATCTTGGATGTAAAATCAGCATATTAAGTTTTCTGCGCCACGGCTGTTTTTACAAAGTGAGACAAAGTCTTTTCTCATTAGAGCCGGTTTTAACTTTGGCTTGTTCGTTCTATAATTTATACTGGCTTTCTTCAAAAATTCAAATGTTCAAATAAAAGTCTGACAATCCTTTATCTCATCTTTTATCTATTTTTTGTTTTACATACATGCTAACTCAAACATATAACAATAAAAAAGAGCTTAGGTCTCACAACGAAACATTTAATATTAATATTTTAAATCAAAAGCTCCCAATATAAACTTGCTTTGTGTATTTGATTAATTAGTCTCTTAATAAATAGTCAAATAAAACAGGCTAGCTAGCAAACTAAAATTAGCTAGCTAACTTTTTAAAGTTAAGTATACCGTAAGTAAAGTTAAAGTTATATTCATCGATAAAATTTAAGTTTCATAGTACAATCTCTTAGCGCTTAAAAACTATGATCAACTTGTAAACCCATCAAATTTTTTCATACTTTATATGATCATAATTTTTAAACGCTGAGAAATTTTACTATAATATTTAAAACTTATTTGAGAATATGAACGTTATTAAGAATAGTAGTTTTATGTCTTAGGTCCCCAAGAAGACCTAACGGTCTTGTCACAGAGCACAGCGAAAGAGGAAGTTCCTTGCCAATGGCGCAAAATGTTACCAGAAATAACTTTGATTTTTTTACACTATTAGATAAGTTTGTAAACCTAAAAGTATTTTGATTAAAATGCTTTGATATAAGTCATAACAATAATAAAAGTGCTAAAGTGAGCGAAGCTACATAAAAAATGGGCCATCAACCAAAAAGTAATGGTTTACCATCGGAAAGTTGGATTAATGAAAAGCCATTTATTTTTTTAGAAGAAAACGACCTAAAAATCAAATCCAAAACACATTTCTCAAAATATTGTATAATTTATTTGGCTGAATGATCAAATATTGAATAGAATGATTTGGCATGCCCAATCAGCAGATCTCTCCAATAAAACTTTTAAGGGACAAGTTAAAAGTAGATTGGCAAGCAAATTATAAACTAATCATTAGATTAGTTTATATACTTTTACGAGTTTTGTTATTTTCATGAAGACTAAATAAATAAAAAAATACCGGTTTTTACATCCATTTAAAACAAACATGACATCCATTTAAAACAATCGTGACATTCGTTTAAAACATCGTGCCAATCAATTAAAACAATCGTGATTTTCAATTAAAACATTTAACGCATGCGCAATCTCAACATTCTATATTATTCAAAAAAAAAGGTTTTATTTTAATATAAATTTTTATTTTTTTTATTCAATTTTTGAAAATTATTTAAATTTTTTTTTATTTAAAATAAAATGTTTATTTTCCAATTACTGTCGAGGTATGTCATCTGACCTGAGACACGCTTCAAGAAAGCGTGTCTTAGGTCAGAAAAATTGGAAAAACTGCGATTGTTTTAATTGATTGGCACGATGTTTTAAATGAACGTCATGGTTGTTTTAAATGGATGTCATGTTTGTTTTAAATGGATGTAAAAACCGGTAAGATATAATTCAGGCAGATTTGTTTTTAGTTTTTCTCCAAATATTAAGTAAAACTTTGATATCTTATATTGAAAAGTAAGACCATTCGAATAATGAAATTAGTGTTTTTAGAAGGGCGAATTTGCTAGAGAGGTTTTGAGCAAATTGCCCTTTTAAAAAACACTGATTCATTTATGAACGGTAGTGTGCATAATACAACTGTCCATAAAACTTAAGTTGAAGCAAAAATATTTTTAAATTTGAACTTGTAGTTATTGATCTTATTAGCAACCGCGGATGTTATTTTTAGCAACCGCAGATGTTACTTTTAGCAACCATAACTGTTATTTTTAGCAACCGTGCATGTTATTTTTAGCAACCATGCATGTTATTTTTAGCAGACATGCACGTTATTTTTTAGCAACCACACATGTTATTTTTTGCAACCATACATGGTATTTTTAGCGACCATACATTTCATTTTTAGTAAATGTACATCTTAATTTAGCAACTATAAACAATAGTTTTAGCAACCATGCATAATATTTTTTAAAAAAATCAATAAGAAAAATTATTTTTATAATAGATAACACAATAGAGTTCTTTGAAGGTTTATGTGAGCACTTACAGAATAACCCCCCACCTCTCAATTTGAGGGAGCCACAAACTTTACATGGTCTTAAAAATTGAACACTGAATAATTTAAACATAAAATTTGAAATCTGCAGATGAATACATAATTAGTTTATATTTATGAAAAATGAAATAGTTTAACTTATTTCCCTCACGTTTAGGGTATGGGGCCTAAGATTTTAGGGTTTCTTGTTCCCATACTCCTATCGCAGTAATTTTTTTTGGTAAAGAATATTTTATTCATACATATGAACGTAAAAAAGTTTGGAATATTCTTTTTTTTTAAATGTTGATTATTTCAAACATTTAAAAACCTTCTTATGCCACTGAGCATACGTATATATTTTTTGTGAGTATACAGTGGAGAAAATAGAATTAGTCTCACCATGTACTGATTCAATATTTTGTAAATCTATTAGCAAGTTATTGCGGTGCATGTTTTTCATCCAAACACATATAATTATTGTTACAAACAACAAGTTTTTAGATTATAATATAGCATAATTAAATTGCGTTACATTTGATAAAGACATAAAATGTATAATACTTGATATTTGTGGTAACAAATAGAACTAGCCTCATCAATAATTATTTTCAGTTTAATTGTATATTTTGATCTGGTGATACACATTTGTGACTTAGTTTTTATTATTATTTGTAAGTTAAACAAAGACTGTGAAATCAGTCTCATAATGTTTTTAACATTTGGTTTTTGATACCTTAATTTGAAATGGGACCGTGGTAAGCGTTTAACGAATGAAGAATTAGCAGTAATCAAAGCATACGAAGATACAGGCTTATCTAATCAGGAAATTGCAAAGCAAATTAAAAGATCTCCAAAAGTGGTTAATAATTACTTCAAGATTGGCGTTAATTATGGAGCTTATAAAGAAAGTGGTGGCAAATGTAAAATTGACAATCGTATTAAACGAGTTATTGTACGTCGTGCTGCTGCTCAGCACATGACTGCATCTCAAACTCGTCTTGATTTACAATTACCTGTATCTGTTCAACGCGTGAGACAAATCTTACATAAAGATCCAAACACAGTTTTGAAAAAGCGTAAACCAAAACCAAAACTTACTGCTCGTCATAAAGAACATAAAGAAGTTAGATTACAATTTGCAAAAGAACACATGTCTTAGAAGGAAGAGTAGCATCAAGTTCTCTTCAGTGATGAAAAAAAGTTCAATCTAGATGGTCCTAATGTCTATCAATATTACTGGCACGATTTTTGAAAAGAGAAAGAAACTCGGATGAGTCGTAACTTTGGTGGTGGAACTGTTATAATTTTGGGGGCTTTATCCTTTTCTGGAAAACTTCCACTGGCATGGATTTCAACAAAAATGAATTCACAGGACTACATTGACTTATTAGAAATAAGTTTGCTTGAACATAGTGAGGAATTGATGGGTGAAAATTTCACTTTTCAACAAGATAATGATGCTATCCATAACTCAAAGCTTACAAAAGCTTGGTTTAGAGAAAAAAATATTTACGTAATGGAATGGCCCGCACCTAGTGCAGATCTTAACCTAATTGAAAATCTATGGGGAATACTATCTAGAAAGGTTAATGAAAATGGTAGCAATTTGAATTCACCTTGGAGTTGAAAACTCGTATCAGAGAAACCAGTAATGAAATATCTATAGAAACTATCCAAAATCTTGTGACTAGTATGTCAAGTCGCATATTTGAAGCCATTAAAAATTGAGGACGCAGTACTAAGTATTAAATGAGCGTAAAAACAAAACATTTTCAGTATTTTCTTGTATATAACGTAAATGAGGCTAATTCTATTTTCTCCACAAATTGAATACTTTTAATTTTTTTTCCATCTGTAATTAATTAAACATACCAATTTATAAACTCTTTAGTTGTAGTAGAAGATAATAAGAAATAAAGTAGACTTAATTATTGTTTCACTGCCGTTTTTGTTAAATTAGAACGAAAAATAAAGGTGAGACTTATTCTATTTTCTCCGCTGAACGTATGTGTTTGTTGTGAGTATACGTATGTGTTTGTTGTGAGTATACGTATGTGTTTGTTGTGAGTATACGTATGTGTTTGTTGTGAGTATACGTATGTGTTTGTTGTGAGTATACGTATGTGTTTGTTGTGAGTATACGTATGTGTTTGTTGTGAGTATACGTATGTGTTTGTTGTGAGTATACGTATGTGTTTGTTGTGAGTATACGTATGTGTTTGTTGTGAGTATACGTATGTGTTTGTTGTGAGTATACGTATGTGTTTGTTGTGAGTATACGTATGTGTTTGTTGTGAGTATACGTATGTGTTTGTTGTGAGTATACGTATGTGTTTGTTGTGAGTATACGTATGTGTTTGTTGTGAGTATACGTATGTGTTTGTTGTGAGTATACGTATGTGTTTGTTGTGAGTATACGTATGTGTTTGTTGTGAGTATACGTATGTGTTTGTTGTGAGTATACGTATGTGTTTGTTGTGAGTATACGTATGTGTTTGTTGTGAGTATACGTATGTGTTTGTTGTGAGTATACGTATGTGTTTGTTGTGAGTATACGTATGTGTTTGTTGTGAGTATACGTATGTGTTTGTTGTGAGTATACGTATGTGTTTGTTGTGAGCATACGTATGTGTTTGTTGTGAGTATACGTATGTGTTTGTTGTGAGTATACGTATGTGTTTGTTGTGAGTATACGTATGTGTTTGTTGTGAGTATACGTATGTGTTTGTTGTGAGTATACGTATGTGTTTGTTGTGAGCATACGTATGTGTTTGTTGTGAGTATACGTATGTGTTTGTTGTGAGTATACGTATGTATTTTTTTCTGTGTATTTATGTATAGGCATAAAAATAAACTGATTATTTAAAAAAGCTTTTATATAAAAACACTGTCTATAACCAAATATTTATGGGTTAAATCGTTTAACAATATTATCATATTGTTAAACGATTTTTAGCGACAGGATCCTTCTTATACTTTTTGTCTACAACGACATTATACCGGATATATTATTGTAAAAATTGTATTATTTTTGCCAAGGAACAAATAAAAAATGAGATTTCTCTTCACTTAATGTTCCTGGAAAAAAATAAAATAAAAAAGGTAAACTTTTGAAGGATGAGATAACATTAATTTCGTATAAAAAATGTACAATGACAGAATTGACCCAAGGAACAACCAATGAATGCATTGTTGAGCCAACAAAACCCTAACGAGGTTATGCAAACTGTGGGACAACATAACACTAATTTTTAAGAGTATGAGCGCTATCTTCGGTAAAACAATGAGCTGCCTCTCATATATTATAAGCAAAGTTACTATAAACACAAACTTAGGCCTAAAATTTAAATAATCGAATTATTACTGTAGAAGACAATGCAGTAAATGTGTTAATGGAAAAAAACAACAGAAAATCCGAGAAACGAGTTACTAGAAAATTTGTTAGTGTGCAAGCCACTTACTCATACCAACTAATGCAGGTGATACGGGTAAACTGGTATTTAGCTTTATTTTTACAGATTGTTGCCAAAATTTGTTACATTTTAATTTTTCAAAAGAAGATTTCGTATAAAATTATCAGAATTAGTAAAACATCAAATTTTTAATTGTTCCCATTTAGGAACGCTGGATCGATATGGGTAATATATATTTCATAATTATATTGTAACAATTAATATTGAATTAATATAATAAATTAAATTTGAGTAGAACAAAAAAAAATTAAGTTTTTATAAATCTTGCGTAACTTAATTGATATTTATGTTAATTTTTAAACTTTTTTTTTTCATGTTTAATCTAAGATTAATACAAATTATTTATTGCAGTCGTTATGCGCGGCAAATCCCATGTTATATTTGGCGTGTCCAACACAATAAATGCAATATGGTAAGGTATATTCAGGTAAAAGGAGCATCTAAGTATGAGCATATCAAAAGATTTCTTAGATACACATCTTAGTGAAGTCGTAGTGATGTTCAAGTTTTGTATTTGCTTTGTATTTTTCAGGTTTAATTTATGAGGTGAAAACAGAAAGCAGTATAATTAGCGTCAATTTGTAACCAGTAATTAATGGCTCTAATTAAAAAGCTATTCAATTTTTTGTTCTGTTAAAAGCATTATCATTACAAATGAAAGAATCTGTGGCGCGAATGTTGAAATATAGATATTTACTTTTTCATTAAAAAAAAAAATGTTAACTAGAAATCCATTTCATTTTTGTTCGGAAAACCATGGGTAAAAACATTTAATTTTGGTTTTATTTAAAGATACTATTTTCGTGTAATAGGAGTATGCTCAAATACCCAGTGTTTTTTAACGAAATTAAACTTAGTGTAAAGTCCTAAAATTGCAGTGGTTTTAATCATATTGCAGTGGTTTTAATCATATTTCAAAAATTAGTTCTAATTATCAGGCTGATATTTCTTTACTTAATTTATGTTATTTTTTGGGCTGATTTAAAGTGCTCATTTTATCAAGTGGAGTAGTGTAAGAAATTTCGGTACTTTTTTAAAACCTCTGTATTTTTTTGAAAGAATTTTGGGTTGCCAAAAATTCAAGTGAATAATGAGAAGTGATTTCTTAAAGTTGTTTATTTGCGAAAATTATGGATCCAGCTTAGTTATTTTTGAAAAAATTTGCTCAATATATTCTATTTTACCATATATATCTAATATATATATATATATATATATATATATATATATATATATATATATATATATATATATATATATATATATATATATATATATATATACATATATATACCAATGTTTATCACAGGAGCTTCCCTTAGCACAGGTGAAAACGCAACTAAAAAACATGGCTGACATTTGTAATGACCTAATAAAAAGTATGGGTAGGAAAACAGAAAGAGAATAAACTTATTTTCATACCCACCCTGCTCTCTTTCAACTACCATATAAATATTTTACCCACCATTATAAGTCATAACTTCATAAAATATTTAACCATGATGATTTTATAAGATTAAAATAAATCTAAAAAACATTAAAAACTTACGACAAAATTTTTGAAAATAACATCCCAAGAGTCATCAGCTGATATAATATTATTTAAAATAGATTTAAATTTTGAGCGGCGTCTACCAAATGCAGCTTTTTTAGGATTGTGAGGAAAGCTTGCTCTTCGTTGTTCATTAATTTTTTGAAATTGTTGACTGTTTAAAAACGAAACGCTGTTACCACGCATTCTACCATTTGTTGGGCTATTTGGAATTTCCATCAATTTAGCGTTGGATGCACTTCGAAATGCATGAGGAACATTTGAAAAATGTTCAGCAGAGCTGTCTTTTTGGCCAAACATTTTGTTAAAAATAAACTAAGTGAAACGGTTGTGTAAGTCCTGTGTTTCTTCAAATTCTATTTGTAATGATTCCCGCCGTGTTCAATAAAAAAAACAACAAAACATGTTTTTTATAACAAATCAAAAGAACGTAAAGTTTAAAGAAAAACGAATGAAAAATTCATTCATTAAAACTGCTGAGTATTTTTCATTTCATTTATTGGAACACTGTGCGCATTTTTTTATCATTCTCTTGTGATTACAATTCTCCAATGATTACAATTTTATAAAAATAAACTTGATAGAAACACAAATATTAAGTAGATTAGCGACTGTCAAGCACAGATGAAAAATGAAGAAACACGAACAATACAAAACGCAAACAAAGGATAATTTGCAAGCTAAACACATCCAATTGAAAGCGTTGCCAAATACGTAAACTATTTATGGCGAGTTATAACGATATTTAAGTAAATATGAAACTCACAAACGCGAACACTACAGACAGCAGACATGCGTGTGGTAGACACTATGAAAAGAACCTGAGATTGAAATCTACAGATAACATTTTGAAACAATGACGTTGTAAAATAACAAGACATCTTGTTACAGATTTTATTAAACAAGCGTTAACATTGCCGACTAAAGACACAATATAAATACTGCGCTGGATATTTTATTCAATTTTCAAACTTAAACAAGAAAATGAGTGGTTTCATAAAATGAAACAGATTTTCACAAACGAACTGATTTCTTTTAAACTTTGCGCATAGCGCAGCTTGATGCGCAGTCAACACAGTATTTTGCGTAAAATATTATAAAAATTAATAAACAAAGAAATATTCATTTTTTATTCTTCATTGATAATTTTTCATCACCAAATCATCTTTTATTCATCAATTACATTTGTTTATAAAAGCAAATAAGTTTTATAAGCTTTAGAAAAAGTGAACAACAAAACGAAAGTTTTTGTAAAATCAATATTTGATCTTAATTACTAAGGTCCTAATATTTATAATGGCTAATAAAAAATCTTTTCAATACAATTCAAATTACAAACGACAACTTAAAGATATGGAATTTAATGTATTAAAGTTTTTAAATCTGATAGTTATTCAAGAATGCATAGTAGCCAAAAGCAATATATTTTTTAACAAATGTGTTTTAAAGGAGCTTTCAAATTATAGATTAAATATTCTTTATATAGTTAACAGCTTCACAAATGAGTTATTTTTTTAAACAGGGCACGGTTTAAATTATGCCGTGTAGAGATGGTGATATAACCCTTGGGAGAAAAAAAGGTTTATTTACGAAATTAAATGCATTTAAATAAACGCTTCGGTTATTACAAAAATAATAACTATTATTACGTATACTTATTAAAATTATAACAATAATAAACGTATCTCTCATTATGAATAAGCAAAAAGCAAACAAAAACAAAACAAAATTAAAAAAGACAAAAACAAAACAAAACAAAACAAAAATAACAATACGCAACAGGGTGCTTTATTCATAACACTCCGTAAGTAAACCTTGCGTAATTTTGATTAAATTTTCTTACGCAATGCAGACGATCTAATGCAGGCGAAAAAGTGAAAAAGCAAGATTATTCGCGCAAACTCTTTCTATTTACAAAACTTTTAATACTCCTTATTTTAAAGAAAAAAATTATGTGAAATCAATGTTTTAAAAAAAGACTTTTTAACATTTTTCTTTCACAAACAAACGCTTAGCTTATCTTAAATCAAGTTTGTTAACTATTAACATTACTCATAATTACTCTCGAGGGTGGTGGCCTAGTATGGCAGGCCGCCAATGCTATTTCTAAATAATACTTTGTATTATTATAATTATTTTTGTATCAATATATAACAACACTATGAAACTAGTATATTGTGTATGTATAATAAAAAAACAATACAAAATTAATCAAAGTCATAAAACCTTTTGTTTATTAATTAATTAAAATTTAGAGAAATTGTGCTTTGATCGAACAACTTTCTAGATAACGATTGCCCGTTATAATAACCGAGTAGTAAATAATGTCAGTGCTGAGGGTCACGAGTTATTCTAGGAATAAATTTGTTTAGGATCAATAAAACTGATTGCTTTCTTAAAAAAAAAGTCTAAAAAAAAATAAAAATCTACTAACTTAGATGAGTTGATTACTGATAATATCCTAATTTCTTTTAGTCTAATCTATTCAAAAAAATAAAAATGTTGTAGAGTGTTAGAGAAAAAATTAAAAAAAAATTTATTTTTAATTTTTTTTTTGATTATATTATAAATTTTATCAAAGAGTTTTATGCAATAAAAATACAATTTTTTATAGCAATTAAAAACTCAAATTTTGAATTTTAAATAATAATATTAACTGAAAGGCAATCAAAGAAGGTCTGGATGAATAAAATAATGAAGCTCTGGATGGCTATTTCATAGAACCACTACAAGCATCTTTCTTAAAAATAGCATCAAATATTGTATTAAAATCTTTTTTAAATATGTTTAAAAAATTTATTAAAAAAACAAACCCATTTAAAAGCAATTGTTCTAAAATAATTGTTTATTTTACTTAACTTAAACCCTAAGCATCTGCGTCCCAAAAAAATAGATACAAAATAAAACTGTAAAACTACATTGTTTTGATAAAATCAAAACGAAACAAAACAAAGTAAATTTTTCTAGTTTTTTAAAAATACCGTACAAAACAAAATAGATTTTTTTTGTCTCCTCAAAACGTTAGAAATAATCATTATTGTTTTTTACCTTATAAAATCAAACTTCCGAGAGAATACAAAGCAAAGAAAATTCTATTACTCCGAAATTACGATGAGACCTCGGTTCAGGTAGTTACTAAAACAAAATGGATTACAAAGAGTCTGCGAGTTCAAAATTAAATTTTAAATTTAGAAATAAAAACTTGTTATCTTATAAGTTTTTACGTTCAAAATTTTTATGTTTTCTATTGCGTGTTTAAAAGCCCCTAAAACAAAAAGAATAACAGGTATCAGGAATAACTATTACTTTTTACCAAAACATCAATTGGGATATTAGGTTTTTTTTAATGGTTTCGCCGTTACGGAAACGTAGTATAATATTAAACTAAGTTTCCATAACGAATGTAAAACCAATAATAAAAGGACACGATATTTAAATTTGACTTTAAAACCACATAAAACGCGTGTTAAACTTGAGTAAAGCTGCACATAAAATCAACGCTTTGATTTATTGAAAAAAGTTTACGCCTTGAAAAACACGTGTCTATACGGGTTTCCGAAAAATCCGAAAAATAAAATTTGATGTACCAGCTGGGAAGTATTATTTCTGAAATTTTTAACCCAGAATAAATTTTTAACCCGAAATAAGTACTTCATCAACCATTTAAATAACAACTATAAACACCCTGTTATTTTTTGGCAACTGAGTTTTTAATCTCAATTAGAGGATCGAAAGTATGTAATAAATTACTGACAAATGAATTTAAAACATTCGTAGAGATAAATAAATTTAAGGAAAAATTGAGGAAAAGATTACTTTGAACAATACACTTACTGATGTTGAGCGAATATAAGCTTATTAACTATTAAATTATATACGAAAAATATTTCCATGAATATTCTGTTTTTTAAAAAAAGTTTAAGCTAGTAGCGGCTGCTTGCATTATAATATATTCAATTTTATTTTTTTCAAAATTTGATTTAACAAAAAGATTTATGATTATTCAATCATAAATGAAAATTAATGTATAGTCAGTTTTACGATAATAACATTTACTTTCTTCTATTAATTGGGGAAGACAGGGCACGAGGAAAGTCATGAAAATCCTTAGTTTTTGAAAAAATAGAAGAAAAAAATTAAAGACGGTTTACGCTAGTAAAATGAGGAAATTTTTTAACGTGTAAAGTTGCTGGAAAAAAGTGCGCAAATTTTCTGCACTTTACTCAGTCAAAAGAGAAACCAAGAAAAATGATCTCTTTTTTTTTTGTCGTATTAAAAGTTCTACATATTTAAGATTATGCCTAAAACGAAATCAGTTGATCTAAGCATTAAAGTTGCCGAATTTTTGTATAAAGCCGTCCGTGATGTTTTATTCAAGATATCTAATTTAATAAAATAACTGCTGTCTTCAATACTCATGTTTTGAATAAACAATTATTTATGCAATTTTCTTTTCTTTTTCTTTTTTGTATCATAGCATCTCTAAAAGCGTTTCTATAAAAAAAATTATAAACTTTTTTTTCAGCATTTTACCAACGTTTACGAATCCCCCCCCCCCCTCCTGCACTTTGCTGTTAAAAGTTTCAGCATTACGTTGTCCCAGTTTTAGCTTTAAAAAAATTTTATTGAAAATTTATTATCACAATTTTTTAAAAAAATAGTTATATCAACAAGATGCAACAAAAACTAACGTTTTTGTAAGTTCATTTTATTTGAAGTGAAAACTCTTAGTCATTTCAGACCACTGAAAGTTTTTTATTTTAATAAAATAATGCTCATTCGATTTTTTTATTTCCTATATATTTTGCTGTTTATAAGCAACCAATGAGCTTTAATCAATGGTTTAAAAAGCTTTAACCAATGGTTTATAGCTAATAAGTTATCATTAAATTGTGAAAAAACAAGTTTTACTCTCTTCCATAAAATAAGACAATCAACTAATCTTTCGTTAAAGTTGCCAAAACTGTCAATCAACAAAAATGAAATAAATCGAGTAAATCTTACAAGGTTTTTAAGAGTAATATTTGATGAGAACCCATCATGGAAAAAATACGTTGGTCTCATTGAAAGAAAAATATCTTCTGCTATAAATATATTATATAAATCTACGGCCTTTCTTGATTATAAATCGCGCAAAATGCTTTACTTCAGTCTTGATCATTGTCATCTTTTCTACGCTAATATTATTTGGGCTAACACACACAAACTAAATTAATAAGATTACAGAACCTAAAAAACCGCGCATGTAAAGTAGTTAACTATTTAAAGAGATTAGAAAATCCTTCCCCTGTAATGAAATACAGGGGAAGGATTTTCTATGAATGGTTAAGGTTAGAATGTCCTAAATATATCAAAACATAATTCGTTTCAAATATTAATATATATGTAAAAATATAAGAATAACTTGCTGCATAAAGTATTTTCTGATATTTTTACATCGGCTTTTCACAAAAATACAATCTTCTGACAAATGCCAATCATAACCATCACTTAAGAATAATAAAATCTTAAGTGTCAAAATTCTCATTTATTAACCTAGGCCCGTCATTATGGAATCAATTGAAAAATAACAATACAAAAAGTTTGAAAAGCGCTTTCTTTTTTAAACAACAAATGAAATTGCATCTCCTTGATTTCTGAAATATATGTAAGTATGTTTGTATATGTGTGTGTGTTTATGTGTATATGTATATATGTGTATGTATGCATATATGAGTTTTTAACAAATATTCTTCACGTAGTATTTTTCAGAAAATTTTTTTTATTGTAAACTTACTAAAACCATGTGGGCTTTAAATGTTATTGCAAAGGAGCTCTATGAAAAGATTGTAGTGACACCAGTAACCGTATCTTCTTTGAGCCCCTGTCTGCTTTATATATATTCTTTGTGTAACGTAAAAATTCCATTGTAATTTTATTATTTTATTTTTATAAAGATAAATAAATATATAAAACATTTATAGAAACAGGTTGAGAAAAAAAATGTGATGCATTGCTACCTCAATCTTTTTGTATTAAGTATATATAAATATGTATACAAAGAGTTAATGACTAATACATAAAAAAAATTGTAGCTACTTACTAGGATGAGTATGGTAAATTGAATAAATAATAAGTTTATTCACATAACTTCACAAAATCTTCAGAAAAAGTATATATAATTGTAATATTATATAGCAAACTCTGCAATATTAAAAATATGTTTTTCGCTCGGACCTTAATTGAGTTTAATGGTTTTAACATATTTGCATTACCTTTTTGAAGAAAATTTCAAAACATCAAAATGCTATCGAATATTCTGTATATCTATTTAGTTTGCATGGCAACTTGAAGAAATTTGATTGATTTGGTGAAAGAAAATAGTTTTTATTTACTTTTTTCAAACTTACAAATAATATATCCATAGACGAAAAATAAATCCTCCTAAATATCAATGTCAAATGCATTCATCATTTTCATATCTTTCATTAAAGGTTTAGTATGCTTTCTTCTTTTTCCACCGTATAACTCTATACGCACATTTTTTAAGTGTTTTTTAAAGTGTTTTTTTTTAATATGTACCACCCTATGTATATATATATAGCATAGAAATATATATAGCATATATATATAGCATAGAAAAAGAAACAATGAATTACAGAGAATCAAATTAATTATAGAAAAAGTGAAAATACATGTGGACAAACTAGGACACATTTCATGTGTCCGAGTTTGCCCACATGTATTTTCACATAACTCGGTACATTTTATGTGTCCGAGTTGTGTTCAAGTTTTTCATATGTAAGTTCAAAGTGTACTAGCATATAGAAAAACTTGCTATATATTTTATAAATTAACAATAATACATAATATCGGGAAACAAAGATAAACGCTGATCAAAAAAAAAAAAAAGTTCCTAAAAACTTTATATAGTCTTGCTTCTTTATTTGTTCAAAAATAAATCTAAAAATCTCTCATTTAACGTTAGCAAAATTGTTATTAAAAAAAACTTACCAAAATTATTATTAACAATTGGTATCGTTGCCTGATTCTTATACAAAGTCGCTTTTATGTAACTAAACATAAGTTTAAAAACGGTCACTATTGGGCTCTGCCTGATTTTTACAGAAAGTTGCTCTAAAGTCAAAGCTATGCACTATTGTGTTATCAGACGGTTTAATATTAAGTAAAGAATTAGAGGACGATATAACTTTGTTAACAAAATCAAATTCAACATTTGCAAAATAAATATTAAATTCTTTAGATTTTTATTTAAGATAAAATATATCAGTATTCTTGATATTGATTCTTTTTGGTAGTAAATATTTTTTATTTATTATTACAACATTGATTACTGACCTTTTTTTTTTTTCTTTATCAAAAAATATTTGTATGTTTTGCGATTTTTTTTAACTGCGCTTTTATTTTAAAGAAACTTCTTTTATGATTTTTATTTGGTCGAAGAGTTATATATCCATACTTAGATTCGCAATTTATTTTTATCATTATGGACACGCTTCATTTGCGCTTTAACTTGTATAAGCAGTACTTCAATTTTAAACAGTAATTTTCTATATATAATATGTAAGTTATATTGTTCGTATTAGTAGTTAAAATGTTGGTCCTTTTTTAAATGTTCATTTTAATTTTTTTAATCATCAGAAATAACTGTAATATTTTTTATGTTAATGTTTAACGGGAAATGATCACTAATATCGGTCTTAAATATCCCTGCCTAAATGACTTTTATAATTAATTGTCAATCAATATTTTTAATGATTATGTATTAAATGTCGACCGAAATACTATTAATTCGAGTCGTTTTATTAATTACTGACAAAACGTTGTTTGTAACAAAACGTGTCAAAAAAAGATTGTGCTTTTAGCAATTTCTGATATGTTAAGGCGTTTAAAATTGTGACACCGATTATATTTAATTTATTTTTCTTTGCGTATTTTTAAAATACTATTTTTAATAAAACCTTGAAATGACCTATTTTTACCATCAGGTGATTGGTAAACAAATCTGGGATTTTAGAAATTCACTTAAAAATTAAACATTTATGACGCTGCTTCTTTTTTAATTCCTTTATAAGATTTTTATGGCGACCAACATAACCATGGCTACCGATTCTATTTCATGTTGTCTGACCTGTAGCCTTAAGCAAAGCCCTTGATGTGTCAGATATTTTTTTTCAGAACAGTAATTGAAACCTTCAATCAGCGTCATAAACTTTTAAAGAATATAAAATGTTTGATAAACATCGTCCTTGATCTACTAGGCCAAAAGGATATAAAAATAAAAAGTGCCGCTGTTTTATGCTTGCAAAGTCTAAAACTTGAACAATATAAATCATTTCTACTTATGAAACTAGGCTTTAAAAAAGGTTAAAAGATAAATAGACACGGTTGCTAAGATTTTTTGCTAGGAATTCAAAAATGACTTTGTTGGCTCTAAATACATACTTAGGAACATTTTATTAATTTTTAAAGAATAGTAAAGTGGAATTCATGATCCATTTTTGTCCTGCTTTTAATAGGTTAGTACCAAATTAAATAAAAAGAAAGTTTCTGTTCTAAACTGCTCATTGGAAAAATCATTAAAAATTTTTCCAATGAGCAATTTTTCCTGACCATTTAAAAATAGCCGGTCACACCAGGTTTCAAAGTAGGCGATTCAACTTGTGTAACACAATATTGCAAAATTTCAGTTTTGTCCGTTTTTTCTAAAGTTTTAAAGAGAACTTTTATATATATAAATTACAATGAAATGTATAAATTATTTTATGTGTAACGTAATTTATAATTATTTTACTTAAGTAATATATTATACGCCAGTCAATACGGATTTAAAATGAACAACTCAACAGAACACGCAAAATATCTACTTTCACTATCGAAATTAAGATCTGTAAAATCACGTGTTTGTGAAAATCAAAAACACGTTTTCTTAAGGGCAGTTTCACTCGATTTTTAAAGTGAGTTTCCACTCATCCGTTTTTCTACGGGAACGGGAAAGGGAACGGAAAAATAATCACGTGAGCATGCGCAGTTTTCCTTCGGACAAATAAAAACTTTTATTACGCATGCTCACATGATTATTTTTACCTTTCATTTCCCGTCTCCGTAGAAAAATGGATGACTGGAAACTCGCCTTAACAAGTGTTTTTTAGAGGTTTAAAGTCATGTTTAAATGTCGCGTACTTTTATCACTAGTTTTTCATTCCTTTTTTAGTATAATAATATTTCGTTTCCGTAACGGTAATAAAACTATTTATATTTTTACTGATACTTTGGTTAATTTAAGTTAATTACAATGAATGGAAAAAACTTTTCTTGAAATACCATTCGGGAACTATTCTGGAAATACCGCATTGACTTCTTGCATAATAAAGTTACAAAAAATATAGAAATTTTTAATAAAGCTAAAAATGCTTTAAACATACGTAGTCTTACGTAAATTTATCCATAGTCATTTAAACTATGAAAATATTATTTGTTGTATTGCCAATAAGTCTAAACTGAAGCCTCATTATCGTCAACAGAAGCGTGTTGCTCGTCTTATCAATTTAAGACAGATTTACACATGCTAATTAACTACTTTTTGTAAATGCAATGCATTTTAGTGAAGCTGCCCCGAGTAATGAACACCTTAGAAATGCATAATAAGTTGAAAAGAGTATAGCAGAGTGAGATAAAAGTGCAAAAGGACAGATGTTCAGTGGAAAACAAGGAAAGAAAGAGTCATTCATTGCTGTGCTACTAAAAAGTTGTTAGTGTCGAGCATTAATGCGATGTGTAGACAGTGTCAGTGATGGAGCAGAATTATTCGTTTTATAAGTAGTTACCATGTGTTCTGTATTATTGGGGTGATAAACATACACTAAAGATATATGTGTTTCATGGACGTCAAGAGTAAGGTATGGATTCGCGCCTTATGGTACAGTATGAACACAAGAAGACCTCCAGCTTTCATCCAAAACTGGTATCCCATAAGAAGTTGCACTCTGGGTGTACACCAGGGTATTCGCTAATGTGTTCCTCTGTGTTATCCCAAAAAGACTATTTTCAGGGTATCCCATCAGGACAATTGCCACAGACCACTGCATTGACACTGAGACCAGTGGACACTTAGTGGTGTTCAGTACAACTTGCATACAACTGTAAGTAGTTTTTTGACATGAGTGACAGTAAGTGCAGTGGTTTGTTGCAGTATAATGAGGGTCAGTAAAAGTTGTGAACTGTTTCAAGTTCTTATAGCTCTGCATGTAATGCAAATAGTCAATGTACTGTACGTGTGTGTGCATACTGTAGTAGTATGTCTTATTAGTATGAGTAGTTATTAAGAAATTAGTTGAAAGTCATTTAAACTGGTATAACGTAAGCTAGGCGTGAGTTCAAGTAGTCATATATCATACTTATTAAAAAAACTTTCTATTACAACTAAATAAACTAGAATACTAAAATAGAATGACAACATTATAGAAAAAGTAACTTGTATATATATTTTACAACTAATAATCTAAAATCATTACCTAACTGGTAAATGTATGTCGTACAAAAGTGTGTTTTGTAATTTCTATAAATAGAAAGAGTTAACTGCATATATGTCACGTGACTATAATGTTATGAGATGTATCTGAAGAGGAGTAGAATTATTTGTTTTATAAAACAGCTAGCAGGTAGCCTCTAGTTATTTAAACAAAGTGTGTGTGTAGTGTGGCCTATTTTGTGTTTAATTATGTTCATAGTGACTTGTGTCTTTAGTATGAGTTTTTAGTACCGAAATATTATTAGTCGTTAGAAGCTGGTCATTGAAATTAAGTAACGCAATATCTAATGATAATATAAAATTTGTGTTTTTGAAAAAATTCTTTATTAGCAATTTCCTAATGTTTTAACAATATGAAAACAATACATTAACAATAAAATGTATTTTTATTTTGTAGTTTTGTGGTATTACTTATCTATAATAAAGGAATGTGTATGGGTGTATGATACAGAGCTGGAGCAGAATTATTCGCTTTTTATGTAGTTTTTAGATGGTAAGTATAAAATAGTTTGTAAGTGGCGTGCGTTATGGGTATGATAAATATACATAGTAAAAATGAATAAAATTTTTTATACTATTGTTATATCTATTTACTATGTACACACTACCTCAAATATATGTTTATATTTACATATGCTGATATATATGAAGATATTTCTATATGTACAAAACAAAAAATTATAAATTATTAAGAAACCACACATTACAATGTTACGTCTCGTTATGTTAAAAATGTTACTTTTTGTTACGTAAAAATAACAGACATTTGATACATAACGTTACGTAAAAATGTTAGGTCGCGTTAGATAAACATTACCTTACGTAAACATGTTATGTAACAGTTTCGTAACAGTAAAAATGTTATATCTCATCATGTATCGTTAACTGACATTTTGCACGTATTGTAACCTGGTTTCGTTACGTAACGAAACTTAAAAATGTTATGGGGGATATATATACATTTACATCAATACATATATAAACATACACATACGCAAACATATTCATACAAATAAGTATCTATATATCCAAAAGTATATACACGTATGAGTATATATGTACACACACATACTTTCATTCAAGGCTAAGAATTTTTATTCAAGGCTTAAGCCTTAAATGAAAGTTCTTAATATATACCAGCTCAATGTTTTTAATATACATTATATTATGTACAAATGTAAAATAGACAACTCGGTTTCTTTCTATTATTTATATACATTAAAAGATAAAATAAAAACAATTTAAGAAATTATAATTTAATTCGGAACCCATTTTTTTAAAACTAATTTATTAGCTTCTCTATGATGTAAAATAGTTTTAAAACAAATTAATTTTTTTGCTAAATTCTTTTTTATAAGTCCAAAAGTTTTATTTACTTTTTTTTATTTTTAATGACAAATATTGTATACTATGAGTTGCTATTTGACATAGTTGATATAAAATGAAAAATAATTGAGAAAAGATCTAACTTTTTTGTTTTTTTAGAAAAAATTATGTTGTTCCTTTTTATTTTGAGGACACTGTATTTATATACAGTAGTAGCCAAAAAATTAGGACCGGCTACGTTTTTTAAAGTTTTTTAACTGATTGTTAATTTCTGGCGTTATTATTTGATACAAATTACTTTTTTGTTTTATTTTGATTTTTGAAGATACTTTGATTTATTTTACACCGTTAGATTGCCATAGATTGATATTATGGGTAGAAAGTGCGATATTAATAACTTTGTTATTGGTAAAATAAGTACACTTTTTTCAGAGGGTTGTTCTTAAAGAAGATATCAAAACGCCTTAAAATATCATGATGTGCCGCGCAAAACGCTTTACGTTTGCAGGGCTCAGCAAATCGCAAAAACTGTGGTAAAAAACGAGTGAGTACATCACGAGAAGACTGATTTTAAAAGGATCTTTTCAATTGTGAGCCCTACACAACATCTATTGAATTATTACAACTTGCTATGGAAAGGGGTGTTACTATTAGTTCGAGATCAGTTAAGTGAGGGCTGCGATACAACTTTGACTTAGTTACTAGAAGACCAGCTAAAAAACTTTATTACCTCCAGCACAAATACAAGCTAGGATTAAATTTTGTAAGAGTTTAAAAGATAGGACACTAAAATGGTGGGAACGAGTAATGATTACAGACGAGAGTACGTTTCAAGAACGCGACGAGAGTTCGTTTCAGAACGCCTGAACCCTAAGTATACCATAAAAACACTCAAACATCCTCCTTAAGTTATGGTATGGGTGCTATCACAGAACAAGGTCGATGTGGTATGCACATCTTTAAAAAAGGCAAAAAAGTTAATGCACAAAAGTATCTACGTGTGTTGATAAGATAAAGTGAAACTGCATATGGAAATTACTAAAACCAGCATATTTCAGCAAGATTCAGCACCATGTCACACAACTAAATAGTTAAGATGTGGTTTACTGATAATAACTATCTCTCAAGTTCACCCAATATGAATTTTATTGAGAACTGCTGGAATGTTATGAAGCAGGAAGTTGCAACACATTTGCCAAAATCTGAAGAACATCCCCAAAAAGTTCTAAAAGAAGTTTGGACTAATGAAATCACACCAGAACTTTGTAAAAAATTAGGCCATAGCATGCCAAGAAGAATGCAAGCAGTTCTTGATAATAAGGGACATCCAACTAAATATTGAAATATAACATTTAAGTCATTTAAACCGTATTTTTGTTATAATTCGTTGCTATAAATTTTTTTTAATATTAACAATTAATGATTATTTTTAGTTATTCTTTTTCATTTATTTTACATTTTGTGTTGTGTTTATTCAATAAACAGTTTACAATGCAAAATTTATGTTAATTTTTCTGACCGGCTCTAATTTTTTGGCCACTACTGTATATATATATATATATATATGTATATATATACAGTAGGCCTGAGGCGGCCTGAGGCGCCAAAATTGGGAGGGCGCAAAATTCCCCAAATTAATTAATTTATTTTCACATTATGAAACTAATTTGCGTGGCGTCACTTTTATGTTGATAAGAAAATTAATTAAAATTGCGCCTCCTGACGAACTTTAAAATAAAAGCTCATTTACCAAACAGAAGAGCGCCCTTAAACACTAAAAAGTTGTATTTTCTGAACATTATTTTTTACAATGAATCGTGCAAAAAATTATCTGGTGCTGAATTTAAGAACGACAATTAAAAACCAATAATTATTTATAATATAAACAAATGATTCATTAAGGATCATATAAATTAATTTAACGCACACATTTAAAATTATTCTAAAAAGAAAAAAATAAAGACAAAAAGAACTTCGAATTTAAAAAAAAGAACGCTTAATTTAAGTGGCTTAAATAAAGAAACCAATGAAATGAAAGCTAAATAAAGTAAAGTAAGCAAATAATAATAAAAATAAAGAGGGAGAAGAAAAGAAAAAAGAAAAAATAAATAATAGAAAAGCGCAATTAAAAAATAAAAAGTTGTATTTTCTGAATATTATTTTTTACAATGAATCGTGCAAAAAAGTTATCTGGTGCTGAATTTAAGAAGAAAAGAAGAGACCGTCTTGAAAGTGACGCAAAACTAAGAAATTGTTTCAAGAAGTGGTTGGTAACAAACTCTTCTGTGGAAAAACAAATTATTTCAGAGGATATTTGCAATGAAGTTGATAATGATTCAAAAGCTGAAGTTGCTGCTACATCTTTAATTACTGACTTAAATTCATATCATCCATTGGAATTAATTGAAGAGGAGATTTTCATTGGCCAAAGTCAAGACGAATTTGGACCAAATGATTCAGAAGCACAAGAAGATAGAAATTCTCAGCTTTCCAAACCAATTGAACAGTGAATTTCCTCCTGAAATCTCAGAAATTTCAGCAACCTCAGGAGAAAACTTTCAACACAGTGATCCAGCTACATGGCCTAAAATGACAGATAAAACAAGGTGCTTTTTGATTCAGCATGGGCCGGAGCAAGAAAGAAAAGAATTTTTCCCAAACACACTTTGTGACTTTGACAACAGAATGCGACACTTCAGTTCAAAATGGTATTAAAAAATTCATCCCAATGGTGAAAAATTTGTTCGCTACTGGCTGCTGTACAGCAACAAAAAAGATTCTTTGTTTTGTTTTTGCTGTCTGCTATTTTCAACGACAAAAACCAACAATTTTTCAGAAATTTCAAAAGGATTTTGTGACTGGAAAAACTAAACCCAAGAATTCCAGAACACAAAAACAGCAATGAACACCAAAGATGCTATTCTGATTGGAAAAATCTGGAAAAAAATCTCAAGGAAGGAAAGACCTTGGATTCTGATCTGCAGAGAGTTATCAACGGAGAGATGAAAAAGTGGAGAGATATCTTGAAAGTGATTGTTGATGCAATTTTGTTCTGTGCCAAGAACAATCTTGCCCTTCGGAATTCAACAGAAGTAATTGGAGAGCAAAACAGTGGCATCTTTCTGAACTTAATTGAGCTGATAAGCCATTATTATCATTTAGTGGCTGAACACGTTGCATCCGTTAAGGCAAAGAAAACCACAACATCCTACTTTTCTCCTCGAATTCAAAATGAGCTGATTGAATTACTTGGGCAGAAAGTCAGAAATGAAATTTTGTCAAATATCAGAGACGCTAAATACTACTCTGTTTTGTTTGACTGCACTCCAGATGCCTCCCACAAAGAGCAGATGACCCAAATAATCAGGTATGTCCACATCACCGAGGAAACCTGTACAATTGAGGAAAGCTTTGTGGACATCATTGAATCTCACGAAAAAACTGGAAAGGGCCTTGCAGCTGAAATCACCGAAAAACTGGAGAAAGATGGCCATTTCTGATTGTTGGGGCCAAGGTTACGACAATGGAGCCAATATGTCTGGAAAATATAATGGCGTCCAAGCTCACATCCATTCTCTAAATGAGTTTGCAAGATTTGTTCCATGTGCAGCTCACACTTTAAACCTTGTTGGTGTCCATGCTGCTGAAGTTTCTCCACTCATGATTACATTCTTTGGAAAAGTTCAAGCCATCTTTAACTTTTTCTCAAGTTCTACCTTAAGATGGGAAAAACTGATGAAAACATTGACCATCTCACTAAAGGGAAATAGTGATTCAAGATGGTCTGCCAAAAAAGAAGCAATCATCCCACTACACAGACAAATAAAAGAAGTTCTTCAAGTTTTGGAATCCATAATTCCCACTCCCTAGACAAATGCTGTCTCAGTTTGCAGTGCAAAAGAGCTTATCATTTAAATTGATTTCAGTTTTCTGTGTTTGTTGGATTTTTGGTGTCAAATTCTTTCTTTAATTGACCGGGAAAACAAACTGCTTCAGTCTAAAAACATTTCAATTGACATTGCAGCAAAAAAAAATGAAAGGACTGAAGGCTCCCATTCAGAATCTGAGAGATGTTGGGGTGGACAACATTATCAAAGCTGCTGCAGAAACAGCTATCCAAATTGGAATTGAAGGAGACTTTCCTATGAAGAGAAAGCGCAAAGTGAAGCAGATGGCACTTTATGAAGCTGAAGATGACTTTTGCCGTTTGTCACCAGAAAGAGATTTCGGATCCCAGTGCAACCTTGTGTTTGACAGCATTCTCACACAAATGGAGTGGCGGTTTGAAGCTATGTCTGCAGTATTCTCAGATTTTGACTTCCTCAGTGGACATTCTCTCTCCAAAAGTTCAGTGGATGAACTTAAGACTAAAGCCAAAAATTTGTCTAAAATTTACAAGGCAGATTTAGATTCTTCAGATTTCCAGTCAGAAATGACAAGCTTTAAATATCAAGCTGCTGCCATGATGGAAAACTTTGAAAAATCTAGCCCGATGGAAATTTTGCAGCTCATTCATAAATACTCATTGACTGATGCTTATCCTAACACGGCAATTGCTATTCCTATTGATGCTTATCCTAACACGGCTATTGCTACTGCATCTTCCTCACCTTACCAGTTACAGTTGCCACGTGTGAAAGAAGTTTCAGTAAACTTAAGATCATAAAAAACTATTTGAGATCAACTATGGGCCAAGAACGTTTGTCTTGTCTGGCAGTAGTTTCAATTGAACATGAAGTGGCCAACGCACTTGATTTTGATGATGTCATTAGTGACTTTGCCTCCAAAAAAGCCAGAAAAGTGACCTTGAACTGAAGTTTGTGAAACACTATTGACAAATTGTTCTTTTAACTTGATGCGATAAATTTTGTGATCAATGATTAATTTTTTTTCATGTAAATATATATATATATAATGTGTTTTTTGTATATTTTTTTGGGATGGGGGCGCAATTTTATTTACTTGCCCGAAGCGCAAAGTTGGCCTGGTACGGCCCTGTATATGTATATATATATATATATATATATATATATATATATATATATATATATATATTTATATATGTCTATATGTATATATTTATATATGTCTATATGTATATATTTATATATGTCTATATATATACAAGTATATATATATATATATATATATATATATATATATATATATATACAAGTATATATATATATATATATATATATATATATATATATATATATATATATATATATACATATACACATATTTAATATTAAATTTTTTAATTTTTAAAAATTAATATATATCTGATTAATATTTGATTGCTTTTAAACGTGTATATTTAATTGCTTCTAAAAAATGTTTATCAAACATCTTTGATATCAGGCTTAATTGTTGTTGGATTTCGACGCCATTATTATTAAGAAAGAGTATCATTCAAGTACCTCTATTGCAATCTAAATATTTGACACTTCATCAATCTCCTGTTCTTTACGACGATGTGATAATGGTTGGAGGTTGATTTGACACTTCATCTATCTCCTGTTCACATTACAACGATGTGATAATGGTTGGAGGTTGGCTGCAGGTCCAACTATGTTTACAATTTACAAAAAACAAAAAAATCTATTTATATAATCGTCAACAGCTAATTTTTCATCTAATAAACCACGTAATCTTAGCTCGTTTGATGTTTTATTCAAGCAATTTGAAAGGATCAGCTTCATCATTTATTTTTGAAATCTGTATTTCCTGCGTGATGGCTGCCTTTCTAAAACAATTGTTTAGTTTTTAAAGGCATTTTATTAGCATTGATCTAACGCCTCACAACATTCTTGAGATAAAAAGTCTTCAATGCTCTTACGACTCTCTGGTCCATTGGTTGGGTTTCGGAGGTTTTGTTGGGTAGTAAAAATACTAATTCAATTGCTATAAGGTTTTCAAGATTAGAACAAGCTGTGCTGTTATCTATGATTAGAGCAACTTTCCTTCCCTCTGAATTGAACTTTGCGTCATGGCTTCTTACATAATCAGTAAAAATTTTAGGCTTTTGACACCTTTTAAACATCGTGGTTTTCCTGCATTTCCATTTATCAATATGAGAAGCTTTACGCCAAACCCATTTCCTGGTGCTTGGTCTGTTAAACGAACTTTGGTAAATTTTCTTCTTGCAATTTTTTTACTTTTATTGAGAAAAGGTTTTTGTTGAAAGCTGTTGATAAAATAAACCAAACTTATCAGCGTTATAAATATCCCTCAATTTATACCTTAAGAGAATCGTGGGAAAAAGGGTCTGCTCCTAACTTGCTGTCATTTCCTTTGTGCACGATCTTTCCTTGTCAGAAATAGTTTGAATAACAAAATTATTTTTATTATTCCACCGATCTAACCTTCTGAAGCCTAAAAATCCATTAAGTTCTTACGCAAAACCTAAAACTTTCTGCCTAACGAAGTGTTGATCAATTGATACATTTTGTTCACGTGCGTTCATAAACCACTTATATACAGCTCTTTCAACGGAATTATGGTTTCCAAAACTTAACTTTTGTCTGTTTACCCCAAATTGACCAGACTCATACTTGTTGATTATGCCTTCTTAATGCTTAATCCAGTAAATTAACTTGTTTTGAGGAACATTAAACTTTTCGAAATATTTAAGAGCAAGTTATTTTTCTATGTCAGTGTTGTCTTCTTTCGTGTAGACGCTATGTTGAAATTTTCACTTTTTAAATATTTTGATAACGTTTATATATATATATATATATATATATATATATATATATATATATATATATATATATATATATATATATATATATATATATATATATATATATATATTTATTATATATATACATATTTTTTGATTACGTTCGATAAAGTTATATTTCGAAATGCAATGCGATGATATCTTGAGCTAATTTAAAAAGTTCGAATAAATGACAGGGTATTTGTCAAGGGGAGCAAAAAGTCACTTAACCATTCGAATAAACGAAATTTCGAATAATTGCACGTTCAAATAACTGATGGATATTTGCTTGAGTTTGTTAAGGAAAATTTACGGGGAATAAAAATTGCTTCAACCAAGCGGGAAAATTGATTTAGTGCTAGTTCGAACAACCACGAGTTTACTATTTATATAATAATTGTTATTAAAAAGATAAATGAACGCGGGGACTCGTACAAGACCATAAGGTCTTGTTGTCAAGAACCGCTAATAAATTTATGCGTTAAAATTTACAGGATATTTACAAGATAAACATTAATTTAACAAAATAAGAAACTTTCTTTATAAGTATATATACTTGAAGGTAAACAAAAAAAGAGAAAGAAAATAAAATAAAACTGAATTCCATTATAAATACAAAGTTTTATATCCATTATAAATGAAAATTAACATTGTTAATAATAAATGTACAAACTTTATAAGTTCTTGTATTAATAGATGGTAAAAAGGAGGATCACTAAAAAATATCAGAAGTATTTTACTAAATCTTTAATTGTAAAAATGAGTTCTTTAAGTTTTTTATTTAAAAGAAACGTAGATTGATGAATGAAATCATCAGTTAAAATTTTGAAAACTATTTTATTACATAAAAATGGTTCGCAAATATCAATCCAAAGTTTACTAAAATTTGCTTGAAAAATGGGCTGCTTAATAAAGTTATCATTACGTAAAATATATTTATCTTTATGAATACAAATTATGATAAGAAACTGGGGATGAACTGGTTTTGTATTTAAACATAAAATAAAGAGTATTAAAAGTATTAATCTCAAATATACTAAAAGTTTCACTTCAAATGATAGAGGCTCGGAACAAATAAAATGGTCTTTAAAATACATAGAACGTGCTTCATGCTTTTTCTTTTTTCTTTTTTTTTCTTTGTTATATAGGTGCCCCAAGAACGGTCTTGTCACAGAGTACCGCGGAATCGCAGTCAACCAGGAGGTTCACGCTTCCTTCCTTATCGTAAAGCAAATATGTCCAGAGCTCGTTTCGAACCTGGATCTCCTCCTTCTTAAGCAAGCGCTCCAACCACTGCGCCACGGCCACACTTCTTTTGACAATAAAGAGGTTTAAGTTTACTTTTGTTAGTACTACCCCAAGCAATGTTTCCCCCAATTTTTTTTACCCCAAGCAATGTGACAATGAATAAAGGGGTGATACAGTTATGCTAAAGTATATTTATTTAAAACATATCTTGCTTTGTACAATATTCTTATTACTTTTGAAATTTTACTTGATAAGCTTTTAATGCGATTTTTCATGTAAGATTTTCATCTATACAAACACCTAGAAAGTAGGTTACTGTTACTTTTTTAATTTTTATATTGTCAACAACAAGTTGAAGCATGCTAATTGGAAGTTTATGTTTTTTGATAGGAGGATGGAAAAGAATCCATTTAGTTTTATCAATATTAAGAGATAGTTTGTTAGTCTTAAACCATTCAGGTATTTTGATTAGTTCAATGTTCACACAATCAAATAGAGTAGAAATGCTTTTGTGTAGCATAAATAAGTTATCAGCTAACATAAATGTTATTAATTCCGAGGCTTTGTGTAGTCATTATTATATGTAAGGAAAATGAGAGGTTCTAGTATGGATACTTGAGGAACTCCGTATTAAGACTTCTTCTTTTCCTTATATATATTATTAAGTATATGTAAAGGTTATATACAAAGGGTTTATTAACAAGTATATTTAAAGGGTATGTTAAGACCTCTTGAGAGGCGTCTACAATACTCTAACACATCAAAAAATGTAGAATATTTTAAGAAATTGATTTTTTATTAAAATTTTGTTTTATTTATCATATATAAATAATATGTTTATTATAATACATAAAAACCATTTCTTTTTAAAGAATAACGTATAACCAAGAACCAACTTATTTAAAATCAAGTTTGTAAAAGTTTGAGCTAACTACTCTTAATTTCTTAAAAATATTAAATACTAAATCAACCGATGACTTATATAGCAGAAGAAGTTTAGCATTTTGTTCATTTAATATTCACGTGCTTTCAAGTAATAAAATCTTTTCGTTATGATGAAACCATAGCTTGAAAAAAGACTAATGATGTATGAAACATTAATACAAAGACATTTGATTTATAGAGTTGTTTTGCAATTCATGTACTGAATACTATTGGCTATAATTCAAAAGATTTTTGATTAAAAGTTTAATAACGAGTTTTTAAAAAAAAATGTAAATAGGCTGTCCATTAATTACATCAATAATTTTCTTGTAATTTTTTACATCCCCTCTCCCAATTGTCAACAACTTGTCAAACTTTCAGAGACCTCCTATAAAATTATGTCAACAACTAATTTAAACCCTCCGTCCCTCCTTCCTTAAGTAAAATTTAAAAACATATGAAAAAAAAAGTTTAAATTGTAGTAATAGTAGTTAACAACTTCAAGAAAAAGTGATTAAAAGTAAAATGTTTAGAAAAAAAAATTTAGTTCAACTATTAACTTATGAACATTTTTTAAATATATATAACCATTCAAAATTACAAAGGCTTGCTCTGAAAAAAAAGTAAATAGAGGTAAAAGTGGTTGCTACATGCAACACTCTTGGTTTAAATTTCTTCCAGTGAATGATAGAAAGTAAAAAAATTAAATTCACTTAATTATTGAAAAACTGCAAGTCGATAATATGTCAATAATAAAAAAATTGTTCCAGCTATGGAATTTAAAAAAACAAGGAGAAACATTAAACCTTTGATGGAGGAGAGTATTCCTCGATGTTTTCCTCGATGATAAAGAAATCGTAACTATTGAAATTTTTATAAGATTTTCAAGATCTTCTTTCACAAAACAAGTTTATATCTTTAAGCTGTTATATTAAAATTAATGGTTGCAAACTTAAAAACTATATATATTATTAATATGTAAGTTATGAAATACATACATACATACATACATACATACATACATACATACATACATACATACATACATACATACATACATACATACATACATACATACATACATACATACATACATACATACATACATACATACATACATACATACATACATACATACATACATACATACATACATACATACATACATACATACATACATACATACATACATACATATATATATATATATATATATATATATATATATATATATATATATATATATATATATTGTTTTTGCATGGATACAGTTAGCATTTGGGTAATTTGGGATAACGGTAGTAACCGTTATCCCAAATTACCCAAATATATAAGTAAAATATTTTTTGTGTACAATGTACAGATTGCTATAAGTTCTTTTTAATTCAATTATTATACAAAACTATTAGCTATATATTACCAACCGTGTCTGTCAACAGACCTACTCCTAGATAATGTTAAATATTTATCATAATATTTTTATCATAATTTATGCACAGCGCAGAGCCACAAAACGTTAATGTGCCGATCCTCTTTACTTTAACTTTACACCTAATCCAATTTCACATTGAAAGCAAACTAATTCTAATAGAGTCTAGTATAATAAAATAATGCATTTGATAATTTGTATACACAAGGGGTTAGCAATCTTTTAAGACGGAAGAGCCAAAGTTTATAGTTTAAAAAATTTTCTAGTTTTTAAAGAGCTGCTAACATCTTGTTTTCAATATTATAATAGCATTTGTGCATTGAGCGGGAGAGCCACATAAATAATCTTACTGTGAAGACTTCTTGTAAATATTTTCAGCGGGAAGACTTGATATAAGTAGACTTACTGTGAAGACTTCATGCAAGTAATCTTGTAGTAAAGACTTTATGCAAATAATCACTGTAAGATTACTTTAAAATACGAAAAAATACACAAACTGTCAAACCGATAGATTACAAGATAGATGTTGTTGGGAAATTAAGGTTTGACTTAATTTAGTTATCCAAAGTAGGAAAAATGTAAGCTATTTAGATATTTGTATTACTCTTATTATTTTGCTGATATTTTGCTTATCAAATTTTATTGCTTTGATAAGCGTTGAAATCGTTTTTTAAATATATTTTTTAAAAAAACATCCATAAGAAATTCTTGATTCAATCAAACGCTGCAAAAATGCAAGTTTTTTCAAAACCTTACATTATGTTTTGTTCGGAACATTTGTTGTCATGGTATAAGGATTTTTTCAAAACCTTATAGCCATGAATAGTTTTTCAAAATCTTATACCGTGAATAATTTTTGGATTATAAAAAGAATGCTTCATTATTTGCACGTTTATTACTAATTGTAATTTTTTTAAATTTGTAATTGCTATAGCATCTTTAGCAATGGATATTAAAGATGTATTTCCGGATTTGTGGTTTGTTGCTGAAAAATCTAGAAAATTTGAAGAGCAAGAATAATTTTTTATTGGTATATATTATATTTTATTGGTATATATTATATTTGTAAATTATCTAGCAATTTTATACTTGTAAGTTGTTTAGCTAAGTTAACGTCAACGTTTTTCAAAAAAATGTTTTATATAAATTTGCCTTGTTTGTTTTATAAAAATTTTTTAAAGAACTTTTTTTTTTGCATGACTAAAAAATATTTATCTGTAAAAAATTCATTCCTATTTTGTATTATATGTAACTTTTTATTAATTTAGTTTTATCGAGAGCGTAAATATATTTAATATAAGTATAATATATTTTGTGTACAATGTACAGATTGCTATAAGTTCTTTTTAATTCAATTATTATACAAAACTATTAGGTATATACTATGTACTTATTTCTATGTTAACTATGTTAAATTTCAAGGCTTATTTTTAATATTTGGAGAATATGTATTTTCTATTGAATTGTGAAGGAAAGTGTTCTCAGCTACACAAGGAAAAAAAAAAAGAATGCCTTTTTGAGTGTAGTCAGATTTTTTTTGTTTCTGATTATTTAACAAATTTTAACAAAAAGTTTCATGAATTTAAATAAAATATAAAAGTTTTCTAGAAATCACGAACTCAAATTTTACATTTAAAATATTATTATAAACAGAAAGGGACGCAATTAAGGTATAAATGATGATATCACCACAACTTTTTTCACAGATTCCATACAAGTACCTTTCTTTTATATTACATCAATTCCTGAAATATTTTTATATATAACAGGATTTAAAACAGGAATAAAAAATCTTATAAAAATTTATAAAATAGGCTTCCGTAGTAAACTATGGTGTTAATTAATTTTTGTTGCGAAAAAATAAAAAAACCTTTTTAGTAAAGATTACAAGGAAAATAAAAGTTTTTGAAAGAAACAAATAAAAGAATAAGTTAAAAAATAAAAAATAAAAAAAAAAATCTTTTTTTAAATAATATATTTTAATATAAAAAAGTTATATATATATATATATATATATATATATATATATATATATATATATATATATATATATATATATATATATATATATATATATATATATATATATATATATATATATATATATATATATATATATATATATATATATATATATATATATACTTATAATTTTCATTTGACGCCATTATAAAAGTTCTTGTCATTATTGAAAAATTTGAATTATTAAAATTATTTGCCCCCTAAATAATAGCTTTTGTGCATTTGACCGAAGATTATTATTTTGAGAAAACTTTTAACAAAAAAATTTCTGAAAAAGCATTTGTTAGTAACTTTTTTTTTATGCTTATATATGAATACTAAAATCTTTAATAAATTAAGCTCGGCTATATCTTAGTCCTTCATTGTCTTTTGTTAACCAAAGAACTTCATTGTTTTTGTTAACCGAAGACCTTCATTGTTTTTATTACACTGTTAGCATTACTTAACTTCTTTAATTAACTTGATGTTAAATGTTACGTAATTTTGTAAGCTTTGTAATTTTTTCAATTATGTTTTGTGAGGGCTTGCCCATACAATATTATAGTATAAAAAATTACTGCAAAAAAGACAATAAAAAAGACACCTATTGCAGAAGAAACATATGCAATACATCTATTGCAAAAGAAACTTTTGTTTCTATGAGATGTATTTAGTTTCTTTATAACAAATTTTCATATATATATATAAAAATATATAAAAAAAAATCCCCGAAAGCTTTAAATAATTTTTCTTGAAAAACCTCTTTTTTTTATCAGTTAACAATTTAGGTAAATTTAATGGAAGAATGGTTACTTATCTTGTTTTATGAAAAATAAAAAAGCTGGTCTTTTCACAACTCAAAGACAATTTATTGGCTTTAAATTAGAAAATAAAACTTTCTACGTTCATAACATTGATTAGCTTTTGCCACGGCCTCGGAGTGAACAAGTTTATATTGTCATCATCGTCATCATATATTAAAAAATGTGTTTTAAAAGCACAAAGCATCTTTGATGTATATGAAAAACAATTATATCCCCCAATAAGACTCCGCACAATATGTCTACCATGTCTAACCTATCGCGACGCCTCTTGTTAAAGATATTAAATTATTATTGAATTTTTTTGTTCGATGTTACTATTCAGTAAAATGTTTTATAGCTATAAAGGTTTTGTGAAATTGGTGAGTACAATTGGTTGGTATAATTCAGCACTTTGTAGCTAAAATAAACATGAAGGTGATAGACCACAACTGAATGCTACCGCAACGCTGTGGAAAAGAAAAAGTAAACTTTAAATGTTTAAATTTTAAATACCCATTACGTCCTTGTACTTTTAGATTAAGGATGGATATTTTTTTTCAGTTTTTTTTAGAGGAATTTTTTTATGATCGTCAATTGTAACCGTTCATAATTAGTATGTAAAAATATTTCTCAGTTTTCACCAATTCATCTATTTTAAAATGTTTTAGAAGAAAAATCTAAAATAGAAAACATTTGGTAAAAGAAGAATTTAAGCGAAGTAAAATGTTATGAAAGAGGAAATAGATTGCGTCATCTGATTGCACGCAATCTATTTCTACCTTTAGTCTACATAATCTTATGCGCCTCTGATTTAGTGCGTTGATTTCGTTGCTCATTTACTTTACCTGAAATGACCGATTAGAGGTTTATATTGTTTAAAGGCACAAGTTGTCAAATTACCCAGAAACTTTACCGAGAAATGTAAATCTTTGATAATCAGCTTTCAGATTAAAAATAATAACGTAATGACTCGCGATACTTTTCTAATTAATCTTATAGATAAATAAAACTAATGATTTGAAAAAAAAAATTTAAATTTCATAAATAATATTTACATAAATTGCGTAATAAACATAAAACATTTTGATTATTTTAAGAATGTCAAAAATATAATTACACTTGTAAAAAAATAAACTGTGACTCTAAATAAAATAGTAAAGATAAACCGAGTTTAAATAAAATATTCAAGTTAAACCGAGTTTAAAGTTAAACCGAATTTAAATAAATATTTTTGATTATGATTATAATCAATTAAATGTAATTTTTCGCATTTATTAAAACTTACATTTTTTATTTTATGTACAAAGAATGTAAACATAAAATAAAAAGACTTACATGGTGAAATGAGTATTTGTGATAGCCGAGTCTATGCAAAAGACTTCTTCTCTTGTTTGGCAGAGAATAGGAGCGAGTTCTTCCAAGAGACATCTACTATTTTTTCTATATCCAACAATATATATACATTTAATTTAAAAATAGTTTCCTGCACATCAAAATAGTATCTTCCTTTTAATTAGAATATTATATTATTTGCTATCAATAAAAGTTCGATGATCAAAAAAATATCTGCAATATTAAAAATTCCAGTGCAACAAAAGAAGTATTCGAGAGAAAAAGATATCAATAACACTAAAAAAGTTTTTACAAATTTTATGCATTTTATAATATGCGTAAATTAATTTTAGTTTATTAAGTATTGACACCTCAAATAATTAAGAAATCTAAAACGAATTAACAAGTTTATAAGGCACGAAAAGGTATTAACAAGTTTTTATTAGACATAAAAAAGGTATGTGAAATGAATACATATTTAACTTACCGAGATTAACTTTTTATAAAAGTTCATTTAAAAAAGACGGCATTTATCATTTAACATGGATTATTATTAGCGTTATGTAATTTATAATGCCATACCAAAACAGGACCTTGGCTTATTTTAATCAATATACAAAACCCACAGTAAGACATTGAAGCAGTTATTGAGGGTTGCTTATTTCATACTTTTGTATGTTTAACGAAAGGAAATTTACTTATTGTCTAAAATCTTTGAAGGATAAATATTATTTTTCTCCGTGTCTTTTATTTGTTAAGAGCAAATTCTGTTAAAAGTCAAATTAAAAAAAAGTTTCAAAGCGTCACAAGTGATGACAATGTCGTCATTTATGATGTCAACGTAAAATAACACAACATGTGTCAATGACTGAATTATTTTAATACAAACGAAGTCAAATAAGTAATTTATTTAAAATTTTTATTATAAAGTTTATTAAAACGTAAATCTAAAAATGTCGTATAATAAAGGATAAACGATGCTGAGCTCGGTAAAACCAAGTTAAAAAATCTAACTTATAAACTAATATGAAATAATCGCAAGTTATCACATATTAATCACAAGCTATCACATATTAATTTACAAATTTTAATCAAATTACTTGGATTTGTGACGTGTAAAAAGACGCAAAAATGGGCGCAGATTAAGTTTTGTAAAGAGTAGTTTTATTTTAATGCTTTTCCTATTATTTAAAAGTGATTTGACTTTACGCTGTTTGAACCTTGTTCTGTTCTGGAATCAAGAAACTTAAGAGCTTGCAAATTTTCTCTCTTGTTCAATTCAATTTTGACCGGAACACTGCAACTTAAATGCCGTCATTTTTATCGATTCACACAATTCTTAAATAAACAAAGTTGTGAAATAACGTAAATAGGAAAGCCAACTAAAATTTTCAAGTCTTTGAAAAACTAAACATTAAAGCTATTAAAATTATTTTAGTTTTGAATGACAAAAATAATTCAAATATCAAACACTATAAAGGCCACTGTGTAGATAAATACTGAAAATATAATAAAAACATGTTTTTGTTATGTATAATATTTATTTTCGTATGATAAATGTTGCTATTAGACACAGTACCATGAAACCTTATTGTTACCATTAAAAATATAGTAACTCGAAGTTGCACGTGTTTCCACAAGCGTCCGACAAAAATTTGGACTGTCTAAGAAAGACCAAGTATGATTTTTACACAGAAAATAATGATTAATGAAATATTGAAATAAAATCAAAAAAAGATTTGTTGGATTATTTTCAAAACACAACATTGGAGTAACCTTAAAATATCATTAACTGGTTAATTGGTTAATTGTTTAATGCAGAAGATCTAATGACTAAAGTCAAAAATACTAGAATCCAAAAATATAACTTTTATTTAATTTAACGTGAAAAACATGTTTCTATTTTTTTTAATATTTAAAATAATCTTAAATAAATTGAGTTTGATGTTGTGAATCACAACCGCTACTTGTGATGTGATAGTAAGGTCGTAACTTGTTTGTCTTTTGTTCAGGAGATGTGTGTGGCAATATAACTTATAATGCCGCACTTTTTTCCGTGCGGCTGTTTGCTTTTGCAATTCACCTTTTCTCGGGGCGACTGAATAAGTGCGAATTTCATAACTGCGAATCTGCATAATTGCGACTGGCATAAGTGCGAACTGGCATAAGTGCGAACTGGCACAAGCGCGAACTGGCATAAGTGCGAATCACTTGCAAAAACTGGCATAAGTGCGAACTAGCACAAGCGCGAACTGGCATAAGTGCGCCTAAAGAATTTGCAAACATTGGCATAAGTGCGAACTGGCATAAGTGCGAACTGGCATAAGTGCGAAACAATCGCAAAAACTGGCATAAGTGCGAAACAATCGCAAAAACTGGCATAAGTGCGAACTGGCACAAGCGCGAATTAGCATAAGTGCGCCGAAAGAATTTGCAAACATTGGCATAAGTGCAAATTGGCATAAGTGGCGAATTGGCAAGTTCGCACTTATGCCAATTCGCACTTATGCCAGTTCGCACTTATGCCAATTCGCACTTATGCCAATGTTTGCAAATTCTTTCGGCGCACTTATGCCAGTTCGCGCTTGTGCCAGTTCGCACTTATGCCAGTTTTTGCAATTGATTCGCACATATGCCAGTTCGCACTTATGCCAGTTCGCACTTATGCCAATGCTTGCAAATTCTTTCGGCGCACTTATGCCAGTTCGCGCTTGTGCCAGTTCGCACTTATGCCAGTTTTTGCAATTGATTCGCACATATGCCAGTTCGCACTTATGCCAGTTCGCACTTATGCTAATGTTTGCAAATTCTTTCGGCGCACTTATGCCAGTTCGCGCTTGTGCCAGTTCGCACTTATGTCAGTCTTTGCAACTGCTTCGCACTTATGCAGATTCGCAGTTATGAAATTCGCACTTATTCAGCCTCCTCCTTTTCTCTTATTATTATTTCACGCAATGCATTATGCTATTTGTATGTACAGAAAAATCGAGAACTCGCGATTCATAGTGTTTTTAATTTTTCATTATTTCGTGGCTTCCTTGTACATAGATACTAGTTTTCTCTCTTAAATTCAATTATATTTACGCCAAAATCTTGGTGGCCTATAATTCAACCTAATTTTGAAATTTCTTAAATCGTAGATTTTGACGTTTTCGATTTTCACCCGAAAATTTTTGAATTTTATATTTACACCTAATTAAAACATGTGCTACTAATTTTCCTACCTACTAAATTGTTGCAGGAAGTTATGGCAGGAATAAATAGACTTGTCATTTGATATAAACCACTTACTAAAATTTAAGATTTATCTCTTCTTTTTTTTTACTGTTTTTGTTTTCTTTCTTTTAGGATGCCTGTTAAAGTAGATATTGATGGCGATATTGATAGTAAACGACCGGGGCTTGTATTTGACCTGAGCCAAAGCCGGGTTTACGGCTGGGGCTGTATAAAATTGGTGCATATTGATACTTAATATATAAAAATAAGTCGATACGCACTAATGTTTATGCAGTCCCGTCCGTAGAACCGGCCTTGGCCACAGTCAAATACCAGCCCCGGTCGTTTACTAATTGAAACAATTAAAAAATATGAGTTGCTGGTCTCTCGTTATGAAAGTCCTGCTGCAAGAACTTTTTTCGTAAGTTTTATAAACAGTTTAAATTCATTCTGTAAACGCTAGTATAATTGTGTAACAGTAGGAATTCATCTTTGCAATAATCAAGAGGTTTAATAGCTAAATATGTACTTTTTATAGATGCATTTTATCTTAATTTAGTTACATTTGCTAAAGAAAATTGGTAGAACAGTATTTACTTATTTACTTATTTAACGAGCTACTTATTTATCTCATAAATTCGGCGCATGTGTAATGAACTCGATAGTTTTTTTAAATTTTCATATAATATGACGCAACTTTCAAAATTTTCATCAGAGCTGGTAAAAACTACTGCATATTTCATGTTGCTACGTTACCACTACGTTACGCTACTTTATGTTGCTACGTTACCAGTTTTTTTAATGTCAAAATTAAACATGAATGGTACAGGAAATTTCGGAAACTTCCTTTCAGAAAATCCTCTATATATAAAGTTGTTCTGTGTAATTCCAATTTTGATTTATGAATGTACATTTAAAATGCCAACTATTTTACCCTAGTTTTTTGCGGTCACAAATCAGGTTACGAACTCAGACGATCAGAATACGAATGTAGAAGATGATGTTGCACAAACATGTGCATAATAAACAAGCGGTAGACGGTATTCTAGGAAAATTTTTGATAATGCATAAACCCGAGAAAACAGTGATCCAAAATATTTGTTTATGAGTTTATTAATTTTATTTGTAATCTTTGACTTAATCTTAATGTAAACTTTTATTTTCTGCTAATGAGATTAAATTTAAAAAACATTTGATTGAAATTGTTACTAAAAAAATTTCCAGTGCAAAAAGCTTGATCATTTAATTTTTTTTAATTATCAAAACATAAACAAGTATTGTGCACAAACATTTTTTCTCTAAATCCCCCTCTAACTCCCCACTATATGAAAACGTTTTATATAAGTTTATAACTTTATATATAGTTTTATAAAATAAAAATAAATAAATATAGTTTTATAAAATAAAAGTATAGTATGAGTAGTATATTATAAAAATTTATTAAAAAACATATTATAATAGTTATAAAAAATATTAAAAAAAATAAGACCATGTCTTTTATAACTATATCTAATTTATAAGTTTCATTACTTTTATAAATCTTATCTAAAAATTTCAAGACCTATATAGCTCTTATTACTTATAACGTTAATAAAGGTTATAAAGTTAAAAAGTTATACCGTAATTTTAATTTATATTAGTTTTAAAGCTTAAATAAATCGAAACTACGTTAATTAAATCAAAGAAACGATTAGACAAGATCTAAAAGTTTAATATACGTTTACTTAGACTAAATCTAAACGCTTTATATACGTTAATTAGACTAGATTTAAACGAAAATTAGACAAATTCTAAACGCTTTATATACGTATAATAATCCCATAATAGACGTCTAAAATGCGTTTAAATATAGGCGTTCTATGGACGTTTGTTCTAAACGTTAATCTAGATTTTATGTGTTTACTGGGACATTATTATATATTTGAAAAACAAATAATATTTACATGTCTCCAGTCTATATAAACGTCCATCACACATATTTACAATATCTAAAGAGCGTTAACAATACTGTTTTACGCATGCGCGTTTGACAAATAAATATAATAAATATTAAATTGAAAATTCGTGGTTTATAATATAAAGTGCTGGCTATTAACCCATGCATTTAAAAAATATACACAAGCCTGTCGCACCACAGGGCTACTAGGTACTTGCATGTGGTTGTTGCTGAAAATATACATTTGTATATTATAATAATAGGGGAGACCGGGGCTAGTTGGCCGCAGGGGTAAGTTGACGAACTGCATTTATCTTTAGAGCCTTTCATCAGAAAGTGACAAAAATTACTCAGAAACTTCCTCATTGACCATTTCATCATTCACTGTAGTATTGTCAGGATTTGCGCATGCGCATGGGAGATATTGAGATTTATGCGTTTTTTGGACAAAAACGTAACTTTTAGAACATCGCTTCTTTTTTACTTTACAAAGAAAATATTAAGTCGTATGAAAAAAAAATTATTGTAAAAGTTCCAGTCACAATTGGTTTACTATATCCAGTCGGACTTTTTTTTCAAAGCTGCCGTTTTTTAGGATCTATAGACTGTTTATTAAAAAGAAAGGTTTCGGGGTAAGTTGACAAATTTTTTACGGGGTAAGTTGGCTCATAGCATTTACTATGGAAAAAAATATTTATTTTTATAAAATTATTTTTTTTAATTTTTTTTATTATAAACAATATTGAAAATATTTATTCTTACAAAAAAATTAAAAAAAAATTTAGTTTAGTTTTTTTTTCCACAGATAAAAGGTGGGTTACTGTTTGGCTTTTATACGGACTAATATTTGGTACCAGCTAAAAGTAATATTAAATTTTGGGATAAAATTGTTGCAAAAATTAATTTTAAAAAAATTTCTATTAATTTTGCACTTAATAGTGCATTAATAATCATTTTTATAGTTTGCGCCAACTTACCCCGTGGTGGGGTAAGTTGGCGCAAATTTTTTTTTTTTGAGGGTCCGGAAAGGCCCCAAGAATTTTTTTTTTTAAATGAATGCAAATTTTTTAAGATACCCTAATCCATACTCTTTAAGACTACACTTTAATATTTAAAAAAAAATGTACTGTTAGGGCTACAGAGCTCATAGAGCAAAAACCGAGCCAACTAGCCCCGGTCTCCCCTACTATTTAGTTGTAAGGAAACTCGCAGAAGACTAAAAGAAGTCTTTTCATTAAGAACCTTTAATATACAAAATAAACTAAAAATTTAAAAAGTAAATTCATGAAACACGCGCTAACTTTTTGAGGTCTACTGTTCAGTAATATTTTACTATGTATAGTTGCTATATTTATTTATCTTTTATATATTTTAATACATATCGATAAAATTAATTTTGATCCGTAAAAATTAGTTCCACTTTTTGGTAGATGTTCTTTTAGTAGAACAATTTAGAAGGTCGAGATTTTTGCCGGACTAACTATCTGACACGAAAATCTTTAACAAATCTTTATATCTCCGCATGAGAATAACTGCATTGTAATATAAACAAATATTTCAACGTAGTTGTAGTTGAATTTCGTTAGAGAAGTTGTTTCAAGTATATTTTACAAGTATACATAAGTAAAAGAATATATAATTAACTCTATTAATATTCCTGCTGGTTCTAGCTTTTTTAAAAGCCCTACCATGATTTCACAAAATGCAAAATTTTGTATAATTACAAACAAGGAATTTAATAGTCAAGCCAACGAGAGTGACTAACAACTCTTCTACACTTCTTGATAATATAATAACTAATAACCATCTTAATAACAGTCTTTACACAGGCATAATCAAAACTGACTTATCAGATCATTTCCCAACGTTTCTAGTTACTAACAATATATTATTTAACAGTATTCTTTCTCAATCCATTATATTTAGGAGACAGATCAATGAAAACTCGGTAAAAAAATTTCAAAATCTTTTAAAAGACAACGTTGATTGGAATTTGGTATTGCAGTCACATGACGTTGACAACGCATATGATCCATTTTTAAATCAATTCTGCAAGCAATATGATAAAGCATTTCCTGAAAAAAAAAAAACTGTAAAAACCAAAACTGTTTTAACTCCATGGATGTCTAACGGGTTACTAAAATCTTAAAAAAGAAAACAAAAGTTATATGATAAGTACTTGAAAAAAAAAAACTTATAAAAACGAAATGACATATAAAAATTATAAAAATATATTTGAAAAAACAAAAAGGAACTCAAAAAAGCTTTATTATGCAAAGCTATTAAGCAAAGCCACCGGAAACACTAAAAAAACATGGAGTGTAATTAAAGAAATAATAGGAAAAAATATTCATGCGAGAAACATTCTGCCAAAAAAAATAACAATTGGTAAAAACACAATTTATGATAAATCAATTATTGCTGAAAAACTAAACAGCTTCTTTACTAATACTGGTCCGAATTTGGCATTAAAAATTCCTATGAATTCAACACCATTTGAATCTTATTTAAAAAGTTACGATAAAGTCATGGAGGAACCTAATTTAAAACTAATTGAATTGCAAACCGCCTTTTTTTGCCTTAAAACTAACAAAAGTGCTGGATTTGATAAAATTAACGTTAATGTTGTAAAATCAGTATATAATATAATAGAACCCTCGTTATTTCACATATTTAATCTTTCACTTAAAACAGGTATCGTCCCTGAAAAGCTGAAAATTGCACGAATCACGCCGATATTTAAGTCCGGAGATGACTCAAATATTTCTAATTATAGGCCAATATCTATTTTACCTTGTTTTTCAAAATTACTTGAGAGAATAATGTACAATAGACTTTTTAATCACTTATCAGAAAACGACATGCTGTATTCAAAACAATTTGGTTTCAAAAAAAAAAATTCAACGGAGCATGCAGTGATTGAACTAGTAAATCAAATATCAAGTGCATTCAGTAGTAACTACTTTACCTTAGGAGTTTTCATTGATCTGTCAAAAGCTTTCGATACCGTTAATCATAATATACTAATAAAAAAACTTGAACACTATGGTGTAAAAAATAACAATTTACTTTGGTTCAAAAGTTATTTGGCCGATAGAAAACAATTTATAGTTTATGAACAAAAACAAACATTTCCGACTGCCGTAACTTGTGGGGTTACCCAGGGCTCTATTTTAGGACCACTGTTGTTCCTAGTGTATAATAATGATTTATGTTTAGCAACAGACCCATTAAATTGTATTCTTTTTGCAGATGACTCCAATCTTTTTTACTCCCACAGTGATATTAATACACTATTTGAAACAACAAACGAACAATTATTGAAAGTTAATGAGTGGTTCAAAAGTAATAAACTTTCTCTAAATGTGGATAAAACCAAATTTATTTTGTTCCACAAAGATAATAAATCAAAAAATATTCCCATCAAATTGCCTAATCTAATAATAAATAACACTAACATTAAAAGAGAAAACTCAGTAAATTTTCTAGGCGTAATCTAAGACGAACATTTACGTTGGAGTTTACATATAAAAAGTATTGAAAATAAAATATCAAAAAATTTAGCAATGATATATAGAGCTAAACCATTTTTAAGCAGTAGTTCTTTGAAAAGTTTATATTTCTCTTTTATTCATTGTTATTTAACTTACTGCAATATTGCATGGGCAAGTACAAACCATACAAAATTAAAAAAATTGTACTGTAAACAAAAACACGCGTGCAGAATAATTTTTGGAGCTAATAGAACACTACCTTGTGAGCCTCTTCTGCGTATACTTGGAGCATTAAATATATATAAAATCAACTTACACCAAGTTTTAATGTTCATGTATAAAACAAATTTAGGATTATCTCCTAAAATATTTCAATCCTATTTTGACAAAATAGTTCATAAATATCTAACAAAATTTTCAAATTACAACTTTGTTGTCCCAAAATATAATTCAAAACTAACTTCATTTTCAGTTCTTTATCGTGGACCCTACTTGTGGAAAATGTTTCCCAAAATTGTAAATACACATAAAACTAGTATAGAGCAGTTTAAAAATGAATCAAAACAAGCATTCTTACTTATGGATTTTAATATATCCGATTTTAAATGTTTTTTTTGATTAAAACTCAAATACATAAAATAATTAATACAAAATGTCACTGAGTGTATCAACATTTTTTTTTTTTTTTTTTTATTATGGTATTACCTCTATGACGTTTGCTAATTTATTTACGTTATTTCTATGAAGTTGACTAATTTTTTTTTGTTATTTCTATGGTGTATATTAATTTATTTACTTTTTATTTTTAAATCTTACTTTAAATTTTTAATTCTTAAATAAATGATAATTTCTTATTTATTTTTTCTTATTCTGAAAAAATGATCTTACTCTTTCCTTAAAGTTTTATTCTTTAAGTTTTTCTTTAAATGATAAGGAATTGTTATCTATTTTACTTTTTTACTTTTATTTTTATTTTTTTTTAATAAATAGTTTGTTAACTATAGATATTTAAATATTACGGTTTTTGTAAATACGTGAGAATAGGGCTCGGTGATAAGGCTAAATTAGTCTTCTTCTTGCCCTGCCAATATTTATTTTTATTTATGTGCTTCGAAACTGTATGTATTATTTAACGGCAAAAAAAAAAAAAAAAAAAAAAAAAAAATAGTGATGAAAACAAAATAATCTCTAAAGATTTAACTTAATGGTCAAAAGACAACATCTCTGTTTCCAATAATACAACAACATATATATACTTAATTAGTATCAGACGATATATTGAAAGAAGAGCTGCTGTACATGAAATAGCTGGTTATCAGTTATTCAAAGAGAACTACGTAAAATAGATTAGAGTTAAACCAAACATTTTATTATATAGAATTAAACCATGGAATGACAATGGCTGTTTTAATTATTGAAATTTAGCCAAAATCATTTTTGTGAAATATTTATTAACGAGTAAATGAAAAAATGTTTAAAAATTCAAGCCTAGTTATAATGGGAAAATTTCTACATTGTGCGGACCATTTAATTAAAACTAATTTGACTGAGGAAAATTAAAGCTTGCCATAATGTTAATCAATGTTGAGAAAATAATTCAAATTAAATCAGAAACTAAAGATAAATACAAAAACAAAAATGGATTGAAAAACAAAATAAAAAACTTATTGCATCAAATTTTGGTACAGTTGTAAGCCATAGAAATAATACTCCTCCAACTTCATTGTTAAAAAAGCTTATAAGGAACTGTGATAGCAGTTTACAATCACAAGCTTGTCAGAGGAGAATGAAAGAAATTATTAATTAGAAAGAGAGAAAATGAAGATGTTACTCATGAAAGGTGTGAAGAAAAAGTTAACTGTGATGCTAAAAAATGTGATCTTGTTATAAATTCTAAATGCCATGGCTAGTTCTAAACCTGATGGGACAACTACAAAATAATTGAAGAAAAGTGCTCTTTTTTAAAAAGAAATCTTTGTGCAAGACAATAAAAACTTAAAATCAAACAGTTAATTTTACCAATGTCAAGGTATCAAAGCTTTTACAGCGAAATTGACTTTGTTCTATACAAAAATGATGACTCTTTTGTGGAATCAATTAAGTTTGAAAATAAAAACTGGTTCAATAAGATTTTATCTTGTTTAAATACATTTTATTGTCAGTTAAAATTTTTCATTAAAAAAATATTTGAAAGAATGTAAAAGTATGTAAAAATTATTATAAGAAATTAATATTTTTTTTATTCTTCAATTTTTTCTCTATTGGGAATTGCATAAAATAATAAATTTTATGTTTTAATTAGCTGCTAAAGCAACTAAGTAAAAACATAGTTCTTACTTAGTTGCTTAGTTGGTAGGTACACAACATGTAAAATACCGACTTCTTTTTTTTGTTTTTTTTTAGTTAAATAGCATTATTTGGTGTACTTTTTGTTATCTTTTCTTTTAAATCTTATTTAGAGAAAAGTTTACTCCAACAATATAGTTTTTAAAATACACCAAAGTGTATTGGGACAATCTCAGTTCTTTAAGTATTTGACATTTTACTCAACTTTTTTTTTGTTTACTTCCGCGTACATACAAATACCATAATGCATTGCATTCAAGGGGAAGGTCAATTCTTTAATTGAATTGAGTATTAAATTTGTTAGAGAAGAAAAAGAAAAAGATTAAAATAGTAAGATTAAAAGAAATAGTTTTCTAGTGGTCCGGTATACTATGAGGTTATTACTCCTGCGTTTTTTTTTACTGTAAAGTAAAGTAAAAATTTCCAGTAAAAATTCTAATTCTCTGTAAAAATAATTTTTACTCCCATAAAATCCCAGTAAAAATCTCATATTAAATCTTTACTCCCAATAATGAGGTTTTTACTCCCATATGAGATTTTTACTCCCATGAAATATTTTACAGCAAAATGTATTTTACGACTTTGCTGTATTTTGGAATTTAAAAGATTGTAATTTTTTATCAATTAAGAAGCAATTTCTTTATGAACGTTGTTTAAAAACTTGGTAGTTTTTAAATAAATTGACAAAATGCTAGAAACTATTAATAAACAAAATTTTCCTAAATGACGCTTTAACCTAACTTTTAGTTTAAAACTTTGTAGAACTATTATATATAAAAATATTAAAAAAAAACAACAACTATATAAACTGCTTCTTCAGAACACAGACAAAAATATAATTCGATGTGCTTCAATAATGGGGCAAATACTCAAACATACAGTGTACATATCTATAGAACATGTATTTGTAGATGTATAAAAGATGTGTTATACTAGTTAAGTGTATAGTTTAGTTATACCAAATGAACTTAACAATTCATTTGTTTAATCTTATTTTGGTTTCAAATACTTTAATTTTTTTTTTTAATTTCATTTATTTTGCTGTTTAACAATAAATAATCAACATTGCTTTTGTATATACAATATAAAATATAAACTTTTCTTTTTTACAATGGTTTTTTTTTAAATTAATGCTTAATATTTAATGAATAGGTTCTCCATTTTTAACTTAACTAGCAACGTTTATGTGCTTCAAGAGGGTTTCAAACTGGAATTCCTTGGATTATGAGTACAATTCTCCAACTACTGTGCTACGGCTGCTAAAGTTGCTGCATTATCATGTAAAACATAATACATAAATACAAAAAAATGTATGTGTTTATCCCAAATACTGTTCCGATTTGCATTCAACGTAAAGAATTATTGAAAATAAATTATTTTGTTAATTTTTTAAATTTTTTATATAAAATTTATTTTTTTAAAACATTTTGAACATTTAATACTCTATTAGTATATATAACAACATTATTTATAAGTTATTATAAATTAACAATTTATTGTAAATATATACATTTACGTATATACATAAGATATAGATTTACTATAAACTAACAACATAATTCATTTTCAATAATTCTTTACGTTGAATGCAAATTGGAACTGGATTTCAGAAAAATGGGAATATAATTTTATAAACTGTTTACCTTAACACCAGATTTACCCAGATGATGCAACTTATTATCTCTGACTGCAACCGTTTTCGTTTTTCTTTGAAAGTTTGATTTATCTCCTTTACTCCTTTCATAGTTGTCTTTAGATATATACATTTTTAAAAAAAGTTAAAAATGTCGGCAAATTCAGTATGCATTGTTAAATTTTAAAATATATTTGCCACTGCATTAAAAGATAATTTATTTACTGTTCAAGAAAGTTATTAAAACGTTTGAAAGTATTTACAAAATACAAAGCAGTTTGGTTGCAAAAATACGTTTTGACGCAAAATATTTTATGGGAGTAAAAATTAAATATGAGATTTTATGAATAATATGAGATTGGGAGTAAAAATAACGCATAGTTAATAATCTCATGCTAACAATATAACATTTGTTCACTTAAATAATATCACGGAATTTAGTAAGAAAGTAGTAGTTTAGAGAAAATTTAATAGATTACTTACTAAAAGCGGGCTATTTAGATTTTAAAATTGACCAAAAATTTATCTAATTATTTATCAATAATATTTATATTATATAATAAGTTATCAATAAACTTTCAAAGCTTTTCGATAACTTGTCAAAAAGTCAAAGAACAACTTCATGCACATAAAGTACCATATTACAAATTTTGGGCGATAAAATTGACAAGTTAGAGGAATATATTGAAGTATTAAAAAAAGAAAATAAGTCTTTAAAAAAAGAAATACCAATAATGAACACTGCAATGACTTATCAGAACGAATATTATGAAAATATGATGAAAGAGTTTAATAAGCTAAAAAAACAAACAAACTTCAAAACATTGTAAAAGTAAGCAAAAAATTAGAGAATGTCGATAAGTTTAAAGATAAAACTGCGGAATTAGAAAATGGAAGTAGAAGAAACGACCTACACTTTGAAGGATTTAAAGAAAAAGACAGGCCCGTAGCAACCGGGAAGGCAGCAGGGACATCTGCCCCCTCCCTCCCTAATAATTTTATTTTTAAATAACTTTGAAGTTAGTTTTTAGAAAAAAGCAATCAATTACAAATTAAGAAATAAAAGAAAAAAAGGATAGAAAGGACATAATTTGTTATTCGTATTTTCGGCGTAAGTTCCGCTGAAAAAATATTTTGACCTGGTACTATTTGATTTGGTACCCCCCTCCCCACACATAATATTTGTTCCTACGGGCCTGAAAGATAACGAAACCTGGGAAAAAAGTAAAACAAAAATAAAGTTATTTATTAAATAAAAACTTATCATAACAAACGAAGTCTCCATTGGAAGGGCCCATAGAAACGGGGAAAAAAATTAATAATAAAATGAAGAAGAGAGCAATTGTTGCAAAGTTCTTAAAGTAAAAAGATAGAGAAAAAATTTTAAATCAATACAAACATCACAAATTACGGAAAGAAAAAGTATAAATAAACGTATATATAAAGATTTCAGTAAAAGGACCATCAAAAAAAGCAACTTATCTTTGCAAAAGCCAAAGAACTACGAGCAGGAGTTAAGTACGCTTGAGTTGTTCATAACAAACTTTTTTTATAATAAATGTTTTATATCTGATGAAAAAGCAGAGTGCTTGTATCATTTTCCCAGTAAAATAAAAGAATTTTTCTTTAAAAATGAAAATAAACATGATTGTAAAAAAAAAAAAATCAGAACTCTCTACATTAATATTAGGAGTTTAGAAGTTTTTTTTTAAATTTTGACTTTTTTTTAGAGGAAACTCAAAACATTTTTAATATTATTTGCTTAACAGAAATTTGGTGTCTTTCAAATGAGCTTTTAAATAATTCTAACATATTCCTGATTTTAAAATCTTTCTAGTGAAACAATTTATATATTATTATAATATTTATATATTAAATATTTATACATTATATATTAAAATAAATAATACCTATTGGCTTTTGATATGAAGTTAATCAACATTTTGCTAGGAATTTCGGTATGATGTTTTATCATCGTTCTACACCTGTTGCAGGAACTATTTTAAGAAAAGGATTTTTTTTCACTTTATAGAATGTTTTTATTCATCCATTATCATTTTTAACTAAATTAACTTTTATATTAAGATTATAGGCTCATGAAGGAAAGTATGCCTGTGCTTGATGCAAAGGTTCCTCTGAACTATTTCCTGGAGATATTAGAACATTTCAGTCTTTAAATGTTCATTATGAAAAGTATTTATCTGCAGAATATCCGTTGAAAAGTATGAAAGAATTCAAAGAATCTGTATTTTAACAAACAAGTACAAAGCACATTGTAATAAGTTTAAATTTTATCATTTTTCACAAATTTATCGTTTGTGATAAATGGATAAAACAATTATAATTTCCATATATTTAGAATGTCATCAATCCTCGTCTGCTCAAGATAGAAGGCAAACCATATCTATAATAAGAGAAGTTCTGTTACCAGAGAACTTCACCTTCTGATGGGATTTGTTAACCATGAGGCGTCATTTATATTGCAATTTTGGTCTGGATTTACCAATTGGGCAATAAGCATTGGATGCCTTTGGAAAGGGAACATATTAAGGAAACACATGTAGAGAAATACTTAAAGTTTGTGACTAATTTCAGTTAATAATGTCAAAATGTACTCTCTATTTTAATTAAGTAATAAAAAATGTCTTAAAAAGATATTTTTTATTAGTTGAATAAAATTTTATTAGTTGACTAAAGTAAAATATGAGAATAAATATGAAAGTGTAAGGAAACAAAAACCAAAATTTATTTACTGATTTCTCAAAGTTATCTAAACTACAATCAGATGAGGTTAACCAAAAAGTTTATGAGAAACTTTAAAAAGAAATGGAATAATGCAGGTAGACAAATGGAAAATTTATTAATTTTTACAAAAAATGGTTAAATATTGAATTTATTGTAAATGAACCTCAAATGCAAAATGATTTCGAATGAGCATCTTTTAAATCATTTGAGGATCTCTTAACAAGGTCTAAGAAAAAAAAATTGTCAGTGATTACTGAAAAATTAAGTGTTACCACTGAAAGTCTGTGTCATGCCCTTATTCTGAATCTCAGTAAAAAAGGACAGTTTAAAGAAACCAAAGTTTTAAAACATTTGATAAAAAGTAAAACTGATGGATCCTGTAATATATCAGCTACTGAGCAGAAGAAGCTTTAGCTTTAATGTTAGACTGTAGAATAAGTAGGACTGACTATCAAACTAACCGTCAAGGGGTCTTAGATAAAGGTTGCATCTTATACCCCGCCTTCAATTTTATTGTGGAAGCTAAAAGTGACTGCATTCCAGATTCTGGAATAGTCACTTCAAACTACAGCGCCTCTATAAATCTTTATATAATAATGGATTATACTACAAACAGGATTTTGAAATTTATGAATAAACCGAAACTAACTGAGCTTTGTAATACTCTTCTTCTTATAAGCCAAGTCGATGGCTTATTTGCGCAGTCTGTTTAAAAACAGAGAACTAAAGATGAAGAGGACAGATTACCAGTTCTATTTGAAGAATCGTTTTTTCTTTTGTGTATAGTATATGCGCAGCCTAATGTAAAGAAAACTAACGTTTTTCTTTGGACAAACACCAAAACATCCTCAACCCAATATTTTCGTCCTATTCAAATGCAATACCTTAAAGAAAACCAGCAAATTGTTAAAGCAGAATAAAATTTTTTTATGTCAACTAAACTCAGAACAATAACCTAAAACTTATTTCAGCTTAAGCTCAATTTTCGAGAACATTTTACGAGAAAAACTTCTAGAAAAATTATAAATTAAGATGTAATGCGAAGATTGCTCGGCATATCAGACCCCTTTATTACTTCTATGAGGCGAAGTTCTAAATCAAAGAAGGAACTTGCCCTTCCAACAGTATGTTTAGACCTTCTTTTGCAATTTTCTTAATACTATCATATTTTTCATATCAAACTAATCGTAGTATTGAAAATATGGTAAAATAGATTCTAAATAGATTTATTTTATTTGAAGAAATCTGTAAAAAGCTGCATGTTTAAAAAAAGCAACTTTTTTTTTTAAATTAGAGGTGTAACACCTGCTTCATTGCTGTTTTTTAAAAACTGAAACCCTTTATAAATATATATTTTTAAATAGCTCAGTTTACTAAAAAAGTTTTTAAATATAGACATATTAAAGAAAATTATTATATACGTTTGATTAAATACAAATACAAATACATTATTTTTAAATTTCCAAATCCAAATTTTAATAAAAATATATTCAATCGGCATTTTCCAAATACAAATAAAATACAAATATTTTAAATTTAGGTTTAGAAAAACATAAAGACATTTTCAAGATAAGACTAATAAAATGGTCTACTATATAGAAGAATAAAAAAAGTCTTCAAACAAATATCCCTTAAAAACCAATTTTTAATTTATTTTAGTGTTGAAAATCTTAAAAAAACGTATTTCCTGGTATTTCCCAAAAAACACGGGTTAACTTAGATTATGGAACTGCAAATACATTTCAACTAAATACAAATACAAATATTTAAGAAAATTTTTTTTTACCAAATACAATACGAATACAAATACGCTAATTTAGCCTATTTTTACCAAATAAAAATACAAATACGTATTTGACACCAACCCTGTTTGTAAATAAATTATTAAATTACTTTAAATAACGTCATACAAAATGTGTCATATGTTGTGCCTACTTTTTGTCCTTGGTTTTGTCCCTGGTGTGCTACTCTACATGTTTATGCAATCTACCAAGATGTCATAAATTTGATGTTGTCCTCTAGAGTATATTTAGTTAAAAAGTATTCCGAAAATAATTCTGTTAAAATAAGTACGTTGAATGCAAGTTATTACGTTATGAGTTCATGGTGTTCTGAACATTTATGATATTTATATTCATATATGCTAGTGACTATTTATAGTTAATAGAAAGTTGAAAATTAAATATGAAATATATATCACTTGTTTATTATTTTTTATTTCATTTGACCATGGTTTTGTGTTATTGGTATGTCTTTCAAAGGTATGACAACCGACATTACAATAATAGTTATTGTTAGCTAGGGTGTAATAACAATTCACCAAAAATTTTAGCTTTTAGCGTCAAGATTGGTGAATATATAACTTTTTGCCTCAAAAGTGACATTTCTGGACCACTGTGAGCAAAAGGAATACCTTTAATACTACTACAATTATCAATAATATTATTACTGACAACTGAAATTTTTTACAACGAGTTGTAAAACCGAATAATAAAATCTGATATATCAGACCATTTCCCTATTTTTTTAACCCTGAACACAACATCTTCAAATGAAATTTTTCACCAAAATAATTTAGAATTGTTTAAAAAACAATTGTCGCTACTAAATATGCCAGTTCGTGCCGCGTTGCAGAGTATTTAAAAAAAAGACTGGATTGAGTTTATAAAAGAAATAGTTAATATATATAAATAATAAAATAATTAATATATATAATATAAATAATAAAAAAGTTAATATATGTAAATAATAATAAAAAGTCGTAGCTTTTAATTCTTGAATAAACGAAGTATAAACAAACAACATAAGCAAAGCCAATCACCATTAAAGAAGTGGAACAAGATATATGTACTAAGTACAAAATAAAACCTTTCATAAACGGTATTGAACTACCTGATCCTTTCAAACTCAGTAATGGTTGGTTATCAGAAGACGAAGGTCTAACTTTTAGGCCAACATTATTATATCTTGATATTTACAATTATTTATTATATTACCCTGCTAAAATTGCCAGTGAAGACTTAAGTGACTACAAAACGTGGAAAGCCTACTTTAAATTTGGTTGGAAGCTTGAACCTTTATTTTATCGTCAAGTAGGAATAGAAAGTGAATATTGTATAAAAAAAAACTGTAGGAAATCTAAAAAAATTCCCTTTCACAAGCTATGGATTATTTTTAATAAAAAGACTGCTAAAATAGAGACTGCTGTTAGAAATGACAAATGTAGTTTATACTAGTTTAAAATCGGAGTGGCTTCCAAACCGTAGCATAGTAGAACCAACAAAAATATGCAACCTAAAATTTAATCAAGATGAATTTGGTCAGCGTGGAAGAAAAAAGCGTTCACTAGCATTAAATGAAACGCATAATTACATCCCATAAGTAAACTATGACTTGAAGCATTTAAATTTAACTGACAGAGCAAAAGCAATTGAAGCTGTTGCTCCTTATAGTATTATAACTTCTGTTAAGGCTAAACCTGACATATTATTATATGGAAGATTTAGTTGTGACTGAAACTTTTACCAAACCTGCAATTTTGACCATGGATGATATTATTATGTCAGACAATAAATTTTCATTTAGTGAAAACATAAAAACAAATATGACTCAAACAATAGTTACTGATATAGAGCGTATGACTATGGGTCAAAACACAAATGAGCTTTGGTTTAATTTTCGAAAGCGAGTTATAACTGCTTCAAAAGTTCATGATGTTAAAAAAAAAAAAAACTTAACATGGGCATTAGAGTTGACATGTGGTCATTAAAACAAAATATTTCAGGGCTAACTTTTGTGAACCTAGATATACCTGACGTATGAGAGAGCAATGGAAATTGAAGCAGCAAACCAGATTTTTAAAGTTATGAAATCTTTTCATCAAAATTTAACTGTTAATGAATGTGGATTATTTTTAGATGTCGAAATGCTCTATATAGGTGGAAGCCCCGATAGAATTGTTTGATAAAATTGTAAAACAAAAATATGTGTTTTATAAATGTTTTATAGATTTATAATTATAAAACCCTTCTTATATTTAAATTTATAAGTAGTTAAATTTATAAGTATGCACCTCAAGAATTTTTTTTATTTTTCGCTAATAAAAGGAGACAATACGAGCCAAATAATGGCGTAAAAAAATTTAGGTTAAGAAAATACTCAAAACTAAAATGTTGATCCATACCATTTATGATAGTAAAAAGCAGTAATAATGTAAAACATCTGAATTCATTAAAAGTGCACGGTAGTTTCTCGCATCCCTTAAAAGCGATTAAAAAAGATTTACAACCTTAGTACTCTTGTGTGTTTAATACAAGGGGGTGGATGTTTAGTAGTTTTCTGAAAATTTTCTTACCCATCCAAAGCTTATTAAGACAATCAAGTTTTTAAAATTGTTGACCTATAAAAAAATGCTTGTATAAAATGGTTTATTTCATACCTATTTTATACAAGCGTATTAAAATATATTTTAATTATGATAAAACAGTTATGCTGTAAAAATTGTGCATTTAATTACAATCCACACTAGAATTAAATTAATTTATGCGTGTTCTGTAAAACGAAAAATTCCCACCCACCCTTATATGAAGATCCAACATTTATTAGATCTGAACTAAAATTCACACTCTCTCTTGCATTTAGCTCGCAAGAGTACTACTAAATCAAAATATATAAATATTTTTTTAAGAATGAGTTTTTATTAAAGCCGGCTATAAATTGCATAAAGCTGCACATGATAAAATAATATTGTCCATATGATGAAGCATTAAAATAGGTAATACATTTTTTAAGATTCGAAAAGTTTTTATTCTGTTTATGGCCCTTTCTATTTGGATTCTTAAGTAAGCAACATCAGTAGTCTTCTTACATTCACTAGCAGTCATTTGATTCTTTACCCTTGCACATGGTGGAACTGATAAGCTGCAATAACAAAATAATAGTTCTTCTCTTATTTGAAATTCTCTATTTGCCATTACTTCATCATCCTTTTCCAACAGATCATAAAAGTCACTGTCACTTGTAATTAATTTATCTGATGCTCTGCCACCGCATCATTTAGATAGAAAAGTTATGTATCCATTTGGTGCTATACCAATCAGTACTTTGACAGTGTTGTGTTGGTTATAATCAGACCAAGTCACTGCTTGGTTGTAAAGGGACTTAGGAAGTTCAATAAATATTTCAAAACAATTAAGAATCACTCTGCACTTGTGATGCTTTGCTTTCACAAAGGACTCTGGCAAGTTTTTTTTTACGACTTCACTTGGCAGCCAAACAATAATAGCTCGCCCCAGAATGTTAGCAATAATTCTAATAAAAGTGGTATATGTATTAGAACACACAGATTTTGAAATACTAAAACGATCAGCAATATCTTCATTTAATAACCCTAAGCGCAACCTCATAAGCGTCATTAAAAATTTTTTCTCTGTGTGATAACAGTTTACATTTAGATATAGATTTTAGTTGCTTAGCTATGCTACGTGAATGTTTTGAGCCTCTCCAATAACAAATGGAGAGTAAAAATAGTTTTAACAAACCAAAAATAATGTTAAAAATAGAAATAGAGGATATACCAGTATAAAAGTTCATTTTTTTTATCATTGTTAACTAATCTCCAAAAAAATTTTTGTTTGGACTTGACTGTTTGTTTTATTTTCATTTTTTTAAATTGATTAGTAAGGCAATTTACTTTACTCATAAGTGAAGATTTGTATTCACATGAAGTACATTTATTAGGTAGTGGCAAACTCAATGAATACGTATGGTCTGATAATATAGGTGATAAAACATCTGCATTAAAACTAACACTTGGAAACTCTATGAAAGTACTTTTTTCAGTCAACAAAGGTTGCATTTTACTAGAACATGGTAAAAAAGTGATTAAGTGCTTTAATAAAATTCTTCTACCTTTTTTTATTCAGGTTGATCAAAACCCATATTTATTGTTGGATTTGGGTTCATAACAGTTGGTACTTTATCAACAAAGTATCGGAGCATATTCTATCAACAGTTCCGGGTTTTCATGCACTTCCTTTCTTTTTTCCTTCTCTTCTAAGCTGACTAATCCAGTGTTCTCTTTTTAAACTATTTCGTTTTAAACTTGGGAAACAATACATTTGGAATAGTAACTCACATTCACACTCGGATAGTATTTTCCTTCGTGTTGAAAACATGTTTTATTTTTCAATTTTTCTAGCTTATAGGAACTATTGATACATCCTGTTACAGCACAATTAACGTTCGTCTTGAATATCTTATTACTAATTCGCAACCGAGAAAATAAATATTTACCCTACTAAGTTCGTTCCAGGACTTTTTCTTGCGCGATATTAGTAATGACAGAACCAAGCTCGAACTGGTGTAAATCATATAAACTTTTGCAATGGCGCAAATCAAATCTATAATGAATTCTATAAAACATATTACGCTGTATATGTTGCAAACTTTCCAGTTTGTGAAAAAAATTTTGGTCCTAAAGCTTTAAAAAGTCCTTGGATACTATGCATATCTGCAAATATATGTATGTATGCTACTTGTAGAAGTGAATCATTTCTCAGGGCCAACAACACAAGTCTTAAAGTAGAGGGGGTACAATCGTCAACTTCTAAAAAAAGTCCTCTTTATCTAAAAATTTCATAAGTGAAAAAAAAAAAAAAGGGGGAGCAATGCCCTCTGGCCCCTGGTGTTGTTTGTTCTTTCCCTAGACAGTGGTTTGGCGTTTTTGTTGGCAGGAGCGTAAACGCACCAACGTTTAGTAATCTGGCTTCATATACAGCAACACCATTGTATGGCTTTTGCATAACTTTTTGCATAAATTTGGAAGTACACCAGTACAAATATACTTTTATTATGTTCAATTAATAAGATTTTAATAATCGTATTCGACAAGTAAGATTGTATCCGAGATAATAATTATATCCGACAATTGAGATTGAGTGGGCACAAGACAATATATATACTATTAAAATTATGGACGTTTTTTATCCGCATTTTATTTTTAAACTATTATCATTTTAAACTTGAAATTTATTTAGAAATATATATAGATTATTGTTCCCATATTTCAGCGGTTAGGAAGTCTCAGATGTTTGATAGATGCAAACAGTACACAACATATCAAGAAAAAAAAAATTAATACATAAGCTTAAAAACTTTTTCTACAAAAGTTCTAACTTTACTAACACTGTTTCTCTCTGATAAGACCTGGAAGCCTTTTTGGAGTATCCGCCTTCGTTTTACTTTATTTCTTATTTTTTATATTTTAACAGTACATTCTCTAATAATGTCTCTACTTTTATTTACTAGTATCTTTGTCTTATATTTTATAATGAAGAACAACAAAATAATAATAATAATAAATAAATAAAAAATTTAACTTTAGCCATTGCAGAGATAATTTAAGTATCTGACAAGAACCTGTTTTATAAGGATGACTGGTAGAGCATGCTTATTTGAGTAAAGAAATAACTAATACAAGAAAAGTTTTTTGAAGCCATTTAGCATCACCCTTGGAATAGTTAAGAAAGTCAGACTAACATAATGATTTTCTTTGCACTGATTTCTTTCCAATATAAAACGACGTTAGTTCTCAGTTGTTTTTTTTACAGTGGTATAAGCTGAAAAAACAAAATTAAAAAAGACCCCTTTATTTTAGTTGAATTCTAAGTTTTCAATTTTTGCTTTGGAAGCAAAAATTGAAAACAAGCATTTAAATTTATCAGCATACAAACAAAAAATCATTGAGTACGATGTTTTTTCATTCATTCTTTATCACATTTTAACACTGATTCAACTGTTTCTTTTTAAGAATTAATCAAATTTTAAATGAATTATTTTGTTTATGTTTTTGATGATTTTATTGCTTGTTATATGTTAATATGATTCTTATGTTATTTGTTTATTAACTCAGTTATTCAGATTTGTTTATTAACTCAGTTATTCAGATTTGTTTATTAACTCAATTATTCAGATTTGTTTATTAACTCAGTTATTCAGATTTGTTTATTAACTCAGTTATTCAGATTTGTTTATTAACTCAGTTATTCAGATTTGTTTATTAACTCAGTTATTCAGGTTTTTTTATTAACTCAGTTATTCAGATTTGTTTATTAACTCAGTTATTCAGATTTTTTTAACTCTTTATTTTCGTTTTATTTATTTTTAGTTTAGATTTATTAATTATTTAAAAAGTTAACACTGGGTCTGTTGCGTGATAAAAAGTAAACACAGGGTCTGTGGCGGGATAATTTTTCATTGCTTTTTTGTAAAGTTTATTTTAAAGTCTAAGTTAAGATTTTTTACATGAAGATTTATTTGAATTGAGAAACATTTTTATTATAGATTGCAGATAACTCTTCGCACGCGAAAAACTGATATACCTTTATGACAACTTTTATGGTAAAATATTGTGATATTTTACCATAAAGTTGATATACTTTTACGATAACTTTATGGTAAAATATTGTGAAGTAGATCATACAAATTTTAGAATATATTATAAAATATGTATGATCTACTAGGGGTATATACCCACTTTGAAAAACACTTTTCTCGGTATTTTGTTGAGTTTTTTTATTATAAATATAAGTAGCAACTATGATAATTTGTTTTCAAAGTTTTCTAAAACTGTTTTATCCTGTTATTTGCTAAGCATATTGATGTTCATTGCCGTGTTTTTCAATATCTATTAAATTGGCCTACAATTCTTGCTTTAAAGGCGTTATTGATTAATGAAATGCAAAAAGTAAGGAAAATTTTTTGCTAAATTTAAACTATTTTAAAATAAAGTTAGCAATAAAAGTAAAGAGCTAATGATTTTGAGATCATAAATTCCACCGCTATATTTAAATAAATTCCACCGCTATATTTAAATAAATTCCACCGCTATATTTAAATAAATTCCACCGCTATATTTAAATAAATTCCACCGCTATATTTAAATAAATTCCACCGCTATATTTAAATAAATTCCACCGCTATATTTAAATAAATTCCACCGCTATATTTAAATAAATTCCACCGCTATATTTAAATAAATTCCACCGCTATATTTAAATAAATTCCACCGCTATATTTAAATAAATTCCACCGCTATATTTAAATAAGTGCGTTTAAGCCGTAGCGCAGCAGTTATGGCGCATGCCTCAGAGGCTGGAGATCCGCAGTTCAACACCTATGTAGAAGTTTTAAAACATCGATAATGAAGGAGGCGTAAACTTCCTTTCAAATGCTTTTTCGCGGTGTTCTGTGATAAAACCGTAAGAACATCTTGGAGCGCCTAAAATAAAAAAATTAAAAAAAAGTATCATTCGCCACAAATTTACTAGGACACTTTTGACTTTATAAATCAATATGTTACAAAATGAGGGAGGGTGGAGAGGGAATTGGTAAAAAGTACCGTTTATTAAAAATAAAAAAAAAAGGTCCTTAAAAACTAAAATTGAACCAACTGAATTGTATCAAATACTCGTCTTGCCGACTGAGTTTGTCAAAAAACCAACTATAACTTAAAAATCACCTTCTTTGAGAGGGTAAAACATCCCCTTCCCCTAAACAACCTCCTCCAAAAATCGTATTTGTATGCAATCTGTACGCATAAAAAATCTTTGTTTCTTTAAAATACTTTACAAAAATAATACACAATAAAATTTATTATAATATAAAGACTTTATTCTTTGTATATTTTATGAATATTTTACATCATAGTTGAGAGAAGTAAAAGCAAGAAATATGTTATACACAAGCCCAAAAGACAAGCTAACGCGGAAAACATCTACTTTTGTTGTTTTACAAAAGTAATGTAAGTAAAAATAACATATAACAACTTGAGCGTTTTATTGTTTTTGAAAAAAATCGAAATTATTATATTGACAATATAAATTTGATAAAAAGATGTGCATTTTTGCTCGTGGGTCTTTATTATTTTATATTTTTTGTTGAAATTTTTAAAGATTACCCAAATACTACGATGATGAAACACATATTTTTGAAACAAAGAAATGAATTTTATAAAACTATATAAGAACTATGAAGTTTATTGCTATAAAAAATTTTTGAAATTAAAGCTTTAGGACCCTAATTTTTTTCACAAGTGAAGTTTTTGTTTAATGTAATTCCAAAAGGTGTTACTTATTTTATTTCAAAGACACTGTGTAGAACAAGTGATAAAAATCTCACTGGAAATTGTTATACCCTTAAAGTGTTGTCGGGTGATATTGTAATAGCAGATAATAGAGGAATCTGTTGCTGTTTATTGTGCGATACAAAGATAAACGTGAAATGTAAATGTAAATGTAAACGATAAACGTAAAACGTGATAAAAGTGAAATACTAAGATAAACGACAAAGATAAACGATTAGCGGTAAAAATTTGCTTCAGTAATTCTGTCATCACGATACGAAAACCAGTTTTTTGATAATGGTTAATTTCTTGTTAATTTCTCAGCAGCCACTTTTTGTTTAGCAGTAACTTGAATAAAATTGTTGTTTTTGTTTTGTTCACATAACTATAAGTAACTAATACTAAATAAGTTTATATCATAAATAACAGATAAAATTTTAGGTAGTAAATTGACATTTTGTTTTGGAATATAAATATCATCATAAAGAGATATTATTAATAAAAAGGCAGGTCTAAAATTGTATAGACTAAGTTGCTGGAAAAATAAGTCAACTTGCTTTTGTAAAGATCCTTTATACTAAGCCTTACTAAGACCTAATCTTAGTAATATCCAAGCTAATGTATTCTCATTAAGTAGTAGTCTATGAAGCTATATGAAAGATAAACCAAGCATATCAAGTCATTACTGAAGAGTTTTAGGCCAAAATCTTTCACCATATCAATTTTAAAATGTTTTATGTGTCTAAACATTTAAAGCGTATAAGTTCTTCTACGATGACAGGGCTTTGTGCAAGAATTAAATTTTTAAGAAGGTCAGCATAGAAGATTTTAGGATATAATTCTGGATTGGAATTTTGGAAAACACTGTTAATATTTGAGATCTTAGATAATGAATAATTTACTATATAAAAACCAATTTGGCACTAGAAAAATAGTTCCACTGAACAAGCCATTACTCAGTATACATTTGAAGTCTCAAATTCTATTAGTAAATCACAATATACACTTGGTGTTTGTATTGGTTTATCAAAAGCTTGAGGCACAGTCACCCAGTAGGCCCACGTTGTCCGAGGGACAACTTCCGGACGACGCTTGCCCACTGAGCAATCATGACATTTTACTTTAAAAAACTTGAATTCTACGGAATAAGTTGTAAATTGATAAAATGGTACAAAAACTACTTATCAAAAAGAAAGTAATTTGTCTGTTATGGGATGAACTGCTTTTTAGTAGTCTACAAAATAAAACATCAATTGAAATAAAAAGTGGTGTTTTGAAGGGTTTTTTCCTTAGTCCACTTCTTTTTTTAGTATATATAAATGATTTAAATAAAGCTTAGGATCTTATGATCATCATGTTTGCTGACGATGCCAATTTATTTTTATCAGAAAAAAACATGAACATTTTTAAAGAATGAATGAGGAACTTATACAAATTTCTACCTATTTCATTTGCAATAAATTAACATTAAATATTTCAATTGCAATAAATTAACTTACTGACAGAATTAACATACTGACAGAACAAAATTGATTCTTTTCCATTTTTCTAAAAAAAATTTTTTTGCCAAAAGATTCCGTTGAACTTTTTATCGATATTGTAGATATTAAAGAAGATTCCTTTATTAAGTTCCTAGGTATTTATCTTGATGAAAATCTGTCATGGAAAATATGATATCGATTATATATCATCAAAAATTGCAAAAATATTAGAATCCTATGAAAGGCTAAAAAGTGTTTGAAGAAAACAAATTTAAACAGCTATACTACTCATATATTCATAGCTATATAAACCATGCAAATATTGTCTGGTAAGTAAGTTACGACGTCTATATTACCATCAGAAACACGCAACCTTTATTTACAAACAAGAAACCTTTATTTAAAGGTATGAATATTTTAAACGTTTGTGAACTTAACATTTATAATATGTTATGTTGTACGTTTTGTTGTATGAGTAACCCATTATAAATGTTCTTAAAGATCCGTGTACCCTTATAGCAAAGAATAAATATAGTCTGCAAAATAATCGCTATTTGAACAAACTCTTTTGTCAAATTTTAATCAATTTTGTATAATTTATCAAGCATCTTATCTTTGTCCAAATTAGGTTTGTCAATCTCTTTTCAAGTTTGATTTGTTGATCTCTTTCCAGTTTTTGTAATTAAGTTTTTAAAGAATATTACTTTTCAACGGATAATATTTAAAAGACTTTTTTGTTTGCTTTTGTTTTGTTTTATTTTTGTTATAAAGCTGTAGAGCTGTACAGTCACGTGACTGTATTAAATAGCTAGTGCTATTTACAAACTGAAACTGCCATTCGCAAAAATAAGTTGCTTTATTTGTAGTTCTTTTGTAGGTATTTTTCAAGTTTGTTTTTAACTTATTTACGCTGTGAGAATTTACTGCTTCAGCCTGTAACTCATTAATTGCGGTTGCTGCTCGATTAAGGAGATAATTTTGTCTAGTAGCAATTTTAGTAAATTCGGCTCGGTATCTGAAGTTATTTACGCGTGAGGTACAGGTAAATGAGACCTTATATTATATGCCCCAAAATACCTAGAATCTATCTTTATTAAAATCATCAATCCTTCTTAGAAAAAAAATATCAACGGCTGTATATACCGGCATCCTTAAATGAACGTTAAAAATCAATGAACCACAAAGGAATTTATTTCTAGTCATTTTTATCCTTTACTTGAAAAACTTAGTTTAAAAATAAACAGGTTATCCTAATGGGTGAATTTAATATGGACTTACTGAACTAAAAAATATTTTTTACCAATAAACTAAAAAAAAATTAAATTAGTTTTTATTACAAAAAACATTATTTTTAAAATCTTTGTTAAAAAACGCTTCTTTTGAGACATTCAAGTGTTATCATACTTTTAAAGACGTTTTTTTTTTGACAATATTAGGCATTTTACCCTAAATATTTAGGATTTGAACCCTAATATCTTTAAAACTTGACGTGATAGAAGAAAAAGGATTGCATATTTGAAATCAGATTGAGGAATACTATAAGAGAAACATATTGTATGCAAAAAAGTATAAAAGTAAAAGTTGGTCTATGTTGTTATCTCTGATTACCTTGACTCACTTTGTTTTTACTCTTTTTTCCCAACAATTTAACCTACGCGAGTACGCGAGTACGCGAGTAATCTGTAAATCTAAAACAATTATTGACAACATCCTTTTAAATTCCTAATCTTAATTCTGGCAACTTAACAATATCAATTTTAGATCAGATGGCACAATTTGTTTGCATTCCGAGTACTGCTTTCAAAATAATAAAATTCATAACAACTAAAAGGTTATTTAGAAACTTCAATGATAATGCATTTATTCAGGATATTTCTAATATTGACAGGGAGTTTCATATTAAAAATCGTGATAATGTTAATGAATCTATGAACTTCTTTTTAAAAATCCAAAACCAAAAAACCAACTATTCAATAAATTGTGCAGGAATAAAATTGTGTAGGAATAAAATTAGCAACTTATTAAGAATTTCTAAAAACTTGTACTACGTCTCCTTCTTTAACAAAAACAAATATAACAAATATAAAATAACAAAAAAAATACAAAAAATACATAAAAGAAGTTATTATCATCAAACCCTCCACACCAATTAAGTTTTACTCTCAAATCTAATTTTAACACTATCTCAGACTGTATGGCTGTTACTAACATTTTTAACAACTATTATGAAACAATAAAACAACCACCTAAAGAAAAAATGATTTCTTCTAAAAGTATCTTCTCTGACTATTTGAAAAATTCTAATTCTAAGAAAATATTTAAATACAAATTTGCAATTAAATATATAATATTGTATTATTAATCCAGTGACTGAAAATGAGATGAACTTTTACTCAAAACTTCCAAAAAAATTTTATTGCATTAAACTTATAGACATTATATAGTTTTATAAAACTCATTTCTTTGTTTCAAAAATATGCGCTTTATCATCGTGGTATTTGGATATTCTTTAAATATTTCAACAAAAAATATAAAATATTAAAGACCCACAAGCGAAAAATAAACATCTTTTTGTCAAATTTTTATAATAAAGTTTATCAATTTTAAGAATCGAGCATTTTCTTAAAAAAGCAATAAAACGCTCAAGGTGTTATATCTTACTTTTACTTAAATTACTTTTTGTGAAACATCACTAAGTAGATGTTTTCCAAGTTAGCTTGTCTTTTGAGCTTGTGTGTAACATATTTCTAGCTTTTACTTCTCTCAACTACAATATAAAATATTCTCAAAATACAAAGAATAAAACATTTTTTAGATCAACAAGTTTTACTGTACATTATTTTTGTAGAGTGTTTTAAAGAAACAAAGATTTTTTATATGCATACACAAAGGCGATTTTAGGGGGAGTGTGTGTGGGGAAAGGGGTGTTCCACCCCACAAAGAAGGTGATTTTCAAGTTATAGTTGGTATTTTGACGAATTTAGTTGGCTAGTCGGGTATTTGGCACAATTCAGTTGGGTGAATTTTAGCTTTCAAAGACCATTTATTTTTTATTTTTTAAAAAGAAATTGGTACTTTTTAAGAACTCACCCCCTCCCTCATTTTATTCGTAGAATCGCCTCTGATTGCATATAAAAATTTTAAAATATAGAAAGATTTTTATGTTTTAATTGCATTTTAAACCATCTTTATAAAAGATACATGTTACAAATGCACTAGCTGTGTTAGATTATAATAATTTATCTAAAAATGACATTAGCAATGTGTTAGATTATAATAATTTATGTAAATTATGACATTAGTAAACATATTTGATTTGAATGTTCAATATAATAAATTAATTTGCTTGTTATGATTCTTATAAAACACACACTCACACATACACACATACACACGCACACACACACACACACACACACACACACACACACACACACACACACACACACACACACACACATCGCCCACTTGGCAGTATTGATTGAAAAGTACGGTATACATTTAAACCATTTTAAAGCACAGCATAATTTTTTAATTTATTGATTTATAAAATCAAAAGTACTTTAGCAAGGTTGTGGCGAGTGAGATTCAAGTCTTATAAGCAGTTATTTATTCAGTTGGGTGAATTTTAGCTTTCAAAGACCATTTATTTTTTATTTTTTAAAAAGAAATTGGTACTTTTTAAGAACTCACCCCCTCCCTCATTTTGTTCGTAGAATCTACGATTGAAAAATACGGTATACATTTAAACCATTTTAAAGCACAGCATAATTTTTTAATTTATTGATTTATAAAATCAAAAGTACTTTAGCAAGGTTGTGGCGAGTGAGATTCAAGTCTTATAAGCAGTTATTTAAACATAGTGGTGGAATTTATGAACTCGAAATTGTTAGTTCTTTATTTTTATTGATAACTATATTTTAAATAGTTCAAATTTAGCAAAAAAAATTTCTTGAGTTTTTGCCTTTTATTAATCAATTGCGTCTTTAAGTCAAGAAGAAATTGTAAAATATTGTAAATATTCATTTAAGTTTTTTTATATATAATTTTACGGTTTTAGTAACATGTAGGCCAATCTTATAAATATTAAAAAATGCCTTATTTTAGGGATGGAGGTGCAAATTAATATTTAGCTTTAAACAATCCTTGCTACGCTAATAAACATCAATATGCTTAGCAAATAACAGGACAAAAAAGTTTTGAAAACAAATTATCATAGTTGCTACTTAAAGTTATAATAAAAAAACTCAACAAAATACCGAGAAATGTGTTTTTCACAAGGGGCTTTTTAAAATTTTTATAATCTGCTTAGCAATATTTTACAATAAAAAAATCCATTACAACTGCTTAAATAAGACAAAATATCCATTACAACTGCTTAAATAAGACAAAATATCCATTACAACTGCTTAAATGAGACAAAATATCCATTACAACTGCTTAAATGAGACAAAATATCCATTACAACTGCTTAAATGAGACAAAATATCCATTACAACTGGTTAAATAAGACAAAATATCCATTACAACTGGTTAAATAAGACAAAATTTTACTAATCTTTTATTTAAAATTTTCAAAATTTCCAAAATTTCACAAGTTGAAAATTATCAGAAAATTTTTCTACCTTTGATTCTGTTGATCACTCCATCCTCCTAAGTAAATTGAAACACTACGGTGTTCAAGGTATTGTTCTCCAATAGTTTTCATCATATTTTTTTAATAGATCGCAATCTATACTGTCTCCATCAATGATGCCAAATCGTTGCCAATAAAATGCTCCAAAGATGATACACCTTCCTGGATTAGCAAAATTGCTTTTCCTTATTTTTAAAAATGATCTTTGTATCTCTATAAAAATTTTCAAAGACTTACCATTTCGCTGACAAAACCAACTTACCCATAACTAAAAAATCATTAAAAAAAATTTACAATTAAATTAATCATGATTTATCCAATCTACTTCAATGGCTGCGCTCAAACAAACTAAGTCTTAATACCAACAAAATTAAACTCATCATTTTCAAATCAAGGCAATCTAAAATGTATAAAAATCTAAACTTTAGACTAAGTGGTCAAATATCTTTCCTGTAGTTTCATTAAAATATCTTGAAATCAAAACTTACTCAAATCTTTCTTAAAAATTTGGCCGTGAAATTGTTTAGATCAAATGGGATGCTAGCCAAAATTCGTCACTAAGTCAATTATGAAAATTTACTCAATATATACCATACAATTTTTGAATTAAATCTTAGATATGGATGTCAGGTTTGGGATCAAATCAGGTCTCGTGCTTTTTAAGATTATCTAACCTACAAAACAAGGCTTTTAAAATAATACACTTTCAGCAATATCATTCTGACATTTACTTTCAATCAAAAATGCTCAAATTGTGTGATCTTGTATATCTACTAAATTGTCTATTTGTCTGGAATCATAAACAAGTAAACCTTCCTCCGTCATTTCTAACTTTTTTCACCACTAAAAAAAGTTATTAATTTTCATCTTTTAGTTCTTTTAAATTATCTTTCCCAAGTCAAAAAAATACGGTGATAATCCATTGTCGATAAAATACGGTGATAATCCATTGCAAACCAAAGCAAAAAATCATGAAGTAATTTACCTCTTTATTTTCAATCGCTCAACTCTATTTCACAATTTAAAAACCGTCTTTTTGACTACTTGTGAGAAAAATATTGTATGTAAAATGTTAGGCTCATCATAGAATATTATCGCTATTGCTATTGTTATTATTATTATTATCATTCGTTTTTTTTTTGTTTTTTTTTTTGACATCTTCACTTCCAACAAAGCTGCAAGCAACCACTATTAGAGTTGGAAGTTACTGGAAGAAGAAGATGAAGTTTATAGAGCAAGATCACGATTGACAGACGACAAAAGACTGCAAATTATATGAATTAGGAAAACACGATAATAAAAGAGAACTCCGAAGAACAAATGTTCGAGGAAAAAAACTAGAGAATTAAGATTTTTTGGAGCACTTAGGAACAGTCGCAGTAAAAGAATGAGACTTAATTGTATGGCAGGTAACACAAGAATGAATTTTAGTAGATGGCATAAGAGACGCTACTCTTTAGAGCAGTGCCCATTATAGTATTTATAGAAAAGAGAAAGAGAAACAGCATTACGACTATATGACAATGGTTGCAGGTCGGCTGCAAGAGCAGGTCCAATTATGTTTAGAATGCGTTTTTGCACCTTGTCTAAAAGAGAAATGGCATCATTAGAAGATCCGCCCCATGTGATGTTAATATTATTTTCATTTCATTTTTATTTTTATTACAGTCATTATTACTTATTAATATTGTTTAATATTTATTAATACTATTTTTTCTATTATTGTTGTTAATATAACAGCTAATATAATCATTGTCATTTTGTCATTACTATATTTAATAATATTATTGTTATTAGTATAATAATTACAAATATTCTCGAGAAAACTATTCTGTATTTAATATTATTAAAGTTATAAAAATTTGTCTTTAATATTATTATATGATTTCTATTATTATTAAATTGGTGTTTACCTTAGATTAGTACTTGTACTATTAGTAAATAACCATTAAATGTAAAAGCTTTTATTTTAGAATAAATATTGTTATTGTTATTATTATCTGTATGTGATTTTTTTGTATATTTTTTTTAAAGTTAAAAGATAGATAAATATACACTTTCTATTTTATAGATGATTTTAAAAAATTTTATAAAAATTTAAAAAAAAGGTCTTGTTACATTTAAACTTAAGCATCTTTCTTTATATGTCATTTTTTTAAAGAGATTAGTTAGCTTAGTTAAACATCTGTTTGTCTAAATAATTAAAAGTGCGCTTTATCATACCAAGCGCTAAATTTACTATAGACGCAAAGCTAATCGCATGTTATTTTCATTTAAGATTGCCCGAGAAATAAATACCTTGATCTTTTTTACATATAGATTTTCTACAGTTATCAAATTGTCATTATTAAAATCGGGTATGAAGTAATCGTGCTTTGGATTATTTTCCACAATATGCATTACATGACAATTTTACAGTTAAACTTAATAAGCCATTTTTTTAACAATTTAAATGCTTGATCGCCTTAAAAAGTAGGTATAGAGTTGTTGTTTTAAATTTGATTGTTGATTTAAGTATCATCAGCAAATAATTTAGATGTATTAGTTAGGTTTTTTGGTAAGTCATTAATACTGTTGAAAATAAGAAGTGGACCTAATACAGAACATTTCGAAATACCACTAGAAGCATTTTTCTAATCGGACTCAATATGGGTAATTACTACTCCTTGCTTCTTATTTTCAAAGAATGATTAAATCCATGCGACAAGACAATTACTGAACCCATAAATTCTTAATTTAAGCAAAAGTCTTTGTGAGCAACAGTGTCAAATGCTTTGGCAAAGTCGAGGTAAATGAGTCAGCCGAGTTATTGTTTTCTACGCAAGTTAATATAAGCTCGATAGTCTCTAACAAGTTTGAGATATAGTTTTTAACTATTTATTATTTTAATTATTTTAGATATGTATTCGCAGTAGGCATGGGAAAACAATTTCACTTAAAAAAAGACGTCTTTTGAACGTCTTTTGAACGTTCAACGTTTTGAACGTCCTTTTTAGGTCATATGCTCTCTGGGTTATATTATATTTTAATTCAATTATATTAAATACGTATTACATTATATTTATTAATGCAATTTTATGCTTCTGGCGAAAAGATCAGATGGTCTTCATCCAGATTCCAAGTTTATATTACACGACTTGTAACCAATGTAAACTGAAAGATAAAAAATTTTGTCAATAATTTTGTGAAGTAATTTATGGACGAACCTCAAATAAAGAAAAAGTTATAGAAGAGTTCCATTCGAGTGTAGGTGATTTTTTCAAAGCTTTTATTAAGATATACATATGGCAATTTTACTGAACTTTTTTTTTTAAACCTAAATTGTTTACTTTTTATTCAAAACGAAGGTTGTACGCGCGAGTTATGTTAATACAATAAATAATATAATAAATGAAGGTTGTTCGCGCGACTCTTTCTATTATTTTTAACTAAAGAAGAATCTAGGTAGGTAATTAGATATATCATATCCCAATTTAAAAACTGGCACTACTCTAAACTTTTTTTTTGTGAAATCTATAAAATTGTTGCTTATCGTGTTAAAATTGCCGTTGACATTTTTACCTGGTTGATAGATTGTTGCTGCTTATTATTAAGGATTTTTTTAAAACTTGAAAATAAACATTTTCCTAAACAGAAGAAAAAAAATCAAATATTTTACAAACTCATTGCCCTCATTTTTGAGCAGGGATGGATAGATGGGTGGTTGAGTTGGATGGGCAGGGTGGTGAATGCTTAAAGTATTTTTAATCCAGGCTTTTAACGCCATAATATTTTGCAAAACATTCTTACTTGACAAAGCACAAACATACCTAAGGTAAAAATTTAATGTAATTTGAAAGCTATTATAACTATAATAAAAAAAACTTAAAGTATGGTAACATTTTATCTGCTCTTTTTATAACTTTAATCTTCACACTTCATTTTTCTATTAAGTGCGTTTGTGGAACTGACGTATTTAAATCAAAGTATTGAAGGAATTGTTGTCCAATCTGTTTCTTTTTTTTTTTTGTAGCAAATTATCTCATTTTTTGTAGCAAATTATATCATTTTTTGTAGCAAATTATCTCATTTTTTGTAGCAAATTATCTCATTGCTAAAAAAGCTACTGGTTCCATCGAATTGGTTTAATTGCAAATATAGCTTTAAAATATTTTTTCAAGATGCGTATTTAGATTTATTCACATACCTATTTAAAGATATAGTTTTACATTTTTTTTTTTTTTATTTCAAACTAATCTTTTTGCTCCGCATTGTTCGATCGCATTTTACATCCTAAAAATAAAGTTTTTTCTTTCCAAAAGGACTGAAGAATTTAATGTTAAAGGGTGACGCCATTCATGACTTGCACTACTTATAATAAAAGATATAAATACAATAATATCTTAGATGTGTTACTTACTTTTGACCACACCTAATTTCGGCCTTCAGCTGGAACAGGGTTTAGACATGGCTGGATTTTGGTCTTTTTGCTAAGTGCAGTTAGAGGTCAGTGCAGTAAAGAAGTACTATCTATAAAAATAACTCAGCATAATCAAAAAGCTAGAATTATCTTTTTTATGAAGTATATTTTAAGTTTATAATAAATAATTTTTTCATTCACAATCGTTAGGCAGAAACCAAGACAGAAATTTTTAATATAAAATGTGGCAATAAATTGTTTTTTTCAAGCATTGCTTTATGCTAATAACTGCTCTGGAAATTAAATTAAATGTATTGTTTGATAAAACCATGTGGATTTGATATATTAGATTTGAAGGTTATGACAAAGATATAATTTTGGTTTCGGATTAATTAATTAGCAAAAAGTAAAAAAATTTATTCATTGAATTATTAACTCTAATATTTAGAGCTAATAATTCATTATTTTTAAATCTACAAATAATCTTAAGGCCATCTCAGAGAATCCTCTTTCGCAACTCAATCATTAGATCAAAAAATACGGTTTACATACGAATTCAGTAGGTTTAGTATTTTTGTTAAAATGAAACAAGCGCATTAAATAAGAGCTTTAAAAATGTAAATATTATATTAAAAACCTTAACTAGTAACCTTAACGTAACCTAATAAATAAAAAAGCCATCCTTGTGTATATTTCCGATTATATTATTATTAAAATGTTCCAAAAAGTATAGCATATTTAAAATAGAGAGGAATTAGTTTCTCCCTCGTTTAATATTTGTAATTAGTAATGTAGGGGAAAACATTTTTTGATGTAGGTATGATATTTTTAACTTAAAAATTATTTCTTCCAGTAAGATTAAAGTAAAACTAATATGTGCTGTTTGAAACTCTAACATAATTAGATTCATTTAAGCCCTTAAACGAGCACAATGTTAAAACTTCAATTATTTTGAAATCTTCACTCTACCAAACTCATTAAAAAAATATTTTGAATTTTTTTTAATATGAGACTTGCATTATATCCACTATCATGCATATTGATATCTATATCAAGTTTAAAAACTTGAGCTGAGACAACAAACAATAAATTTTTTTTGTTTTAAAGTATATATGGTACACTTTAAAACAAAAACATATATATATATATATATATATATATATATATATATATATATATATATATATATATATATATATATATATATTTATATATATATATATATATATATATATATATATATTTATATATATATATATATATATATATATATATATATATATATATATATATATATATATATATATATATATATATATAGTGGTGGAAATTTATAGGAAAAATAAATAAATACAGATATGGTTAATGCGAATATTTGAAAAAATTAAGAAAATTCAATGTTTTTAAAACAAGAATTTAACAAAAATAATTAAAAACAATTATGAACATAAACACACTTTTCTTTTTTTCTGAAAAAGGTTTATCAATCACTTCATACAATATTTACAAAAATTGCCTAATATTTTGTTGCATGTCCTTTATTTTTTTTCCACTTTGGTTAGTCTTTTGGGCATGTTGTTGACCAATTTATGGCATGTTGATATTGAAATATTGTACCATGATGTTTTCACAGCCTACCACAGATCCCTTTTGTTCCGAGGCTTTTGTTTTCCTACCTCATTCTTTACAATTTTCCATAAATTGTCTATTAGATTTAAATCTGGTAATTATGCTGGCCAGTCCAATTGTCTCATACCATTATTTTGGAACCATCTCTTTGTGATAGAAGCTGTATGTTTTGGATCGTTTCTTGTTGAAATATTAAGAGCAGCGGCATGTTATACTCAGCATAAGGAAGCATTATTTCTTCAAGTATATTAGTATAAATATCAGCTTTCATAATGTCTATTATTAAATAGATAGGACCAATACCAGATGACGAGAAACATCCCCATACCATAATGCTTCCACCACCAAATAAAATTGTTTTTTTAGTGTAATGTGGGTCAAACTCTTTATTTGGTGGTTTACGGACAAACTGCTTGCCATCTGATCCAAAGATATTAAATTTAGATTCATCTGTCTGTCATGAATATTCTGTCACATTGTCATAAATATTGGACAAATAAGAATTGGGGCACAAAACTGTGCCCCATTTCTTATTTGTCCATGCAGAATATTTATGACAATGTGACTTTCTAATCATAATATCCTAAGTTAAAACTGTTTTATGAATTAATATACTAATATACATACTAATACCACTATATCATATTTTTAAATATTTAAAATACTTACAGATTAAAAGTAAAAAGCAATATCTTCAACTTCAGCAATGCTTTTTACTCTAATTGTAATTAATTAACTGAAATAATATTGTTATAATATATTATTAAACTGTGAATAATTAACTGAACATACATAGAAAACTTATTAAACATGTTTCAAAATATAAAGTAAAATATTATTGAGTAGCGAAGAAAGGTCATATCAGTTTGAGGGGGAGTGACTAAAACAGCCAGAGTTAAAGATTTGAAGTTTATTAAATAGTTTTATCTAGGCTTTTTTCGCTGAGTTTAACTTTTTTTTTTTTTTTCAGTTATTTTCGTTCTTTTACAATTTAAGTCTGTAGTATAAAAACTCTTAATACTTTAAAAACAAGTTATATTTATGTGAGCAAAAAAATTAACATTACAAAATTAAGCCAATGTCTATGTGAGCAAAAAATTACGAATCTATGTGAGCAAAAAATTACGAATCTATGTGAGCAAAAAATTACTATCTATGTGAGCAAAAAATTACGAATTTCATAAAACAACAGTATTTTAGTTAAAAAACGCGGGAAAATCGCGGAATACCAGAAGATATTATCTTCAAGAACCGCTGTGTAGCATTCATGTTTCTAAAATAATAAGTTAAAATAAACATAATATAAAATCATCGGAAATAAGAACAAAAAAAACTCTCAAAATTGCAATTAAAATAAAAATGCGAAAAGTAATTTAAAAGAAATCATTAACAAAATATTTATGCTCCATTCTATTATATATTTACAAAATATTCTTTTTAATTAATTTTGAAAGCAATTTTTATTTTTTACACGTGTTATATTATCTTTTCAAATAATTTTCTTCCAAATATGAGATATGTAGTCTTTGTGTAACACGATATGTAATTTTAAAATGTTACTTTTTTGTTTTGCATGAAGGTTAAATTATGGTACCTGTTGCGAACTGCGAACCAATAAAATGCAAACAAAAACATATTTTAATGACTGCAACAGTTATTATATTTCAAAAAAAGTTTACGAGTCAATTTTTTAATTTAAATTAAATATAGCGTAACTTGATATTTTTTTTAAATTAGATTGTATTTCTTTTAAATTAAAAATAATATATGTTTCTGCTTGAAGTCCATAAAATATATAGTACAATGAACAATTTCACGACAAACGGAAAATGAAAAAATTGCATCATTAACAACCATAAGAACCATGGTTTGCAGAAAAGTTCGCATTTTACCGGTTTGCAGTTCGCGGTTCGCATTTTACTGACTACCGATATTTATGTAATTTTTGTAACTTAGTATAAAACTGAAATACATTTGTTTTAAATGATATTTATTAAATAGATCCTTTGATTGATATGTTGATATATTTGACGCTCTCCAGAGATCATTAAAATATATAAGGGAAAGTAAAGGCTCAAAAAATAGTCGTATAAGTCACTCCGCAAGAAATCAAAAATGAACTTGTATGTTTTTTATTTTCATAATATATGGATTGCTTACGTTTACTTAAATAGTCTACTATTCACCCCAGTGGGCACAGGACCTAAATAAGACGTCTTTTGAACGTTCAAAAGACGTCCAAAACGTTCAAAAGACGTTCAAAAGACGTCTTTTTTACATCTTGTGCCCACTGGGACCTGTTTGATATGTCTCTTATTCAATACAAGTTTTTTTACGACTACTTTGTGATCCGCTGTATCAAACGCTTTGGAGAGGTTGATAAATACACCTTACGTAAATTCTGCGTACGCAAAAGAGTTTTTATTTCATTGATTATGTATAGTATTGCGCAATAAGTTGAAGGGCTTTTCTGAAATCCAAATTGCTTCAAATAAAATAATTTATTATCTTTAAAATAAGTATATCATCTATTAAATTAATATGTTCAAAATTCTTAGAAAAAATGGAAACAATTGATATCAGTCTACAAAAGCAATTTTACGCGGTTGAAAAGAAAAAATTGAAAAAACGGTGAAAAGAAAAAAGTGATTTTCAAGCTATAGTTGGTTTTTAGAAGAACATAGTTGACTAGTTGGGTATTAAATACATTTCATTCGGGTGAATTTTAGTTTTAAGAACTTTTTTTTTTAGTTACGATGCACAGTGACTGGACAAAAGTATAAAAGCCAAAATCAGAATTTTGATGTCTAAATGGTTTCAAACCATTATAAAGATATTATAAAACAATTTAAAACCGTTTATATACACTTAAAATTTTAATGAATATACTAATGCTGTGGTTGAAGTAGACGCGAATGTAAATAAGAAGAAAAAAAATTATAAAGAGAAAAATGTTGTTTAAAAAATCGATGGAAATAAATAAGATTTACATAAAATATTGCGCTTTTTAAAATATTATATTATAACACTATACATTATTTAGATTTTTAAAAGTTATAACACTAAGATTGGTTAGTAATTAACATTTTTATAGCAATTTTAAATATGCTTAATAGTTATACTTTAACGTCTAACTTTTGCTTTTAATTGATAATATACTTTTTTATTGCTACATCTTGCTTTTATACTCAGATATTTTAAAGCTTATATATGTTTGCTTTAATATTTTCATAAACCTGGCTGCCACTAGGCACCACTTTGATTTTCTTTTACGTTTGAACTCTTTTACCTAACCAAAAATCTGTATACGCGCTAACAAAATTTTATTTGCACAAAATTTTAAAAACGCGGAAAACATATAATACAGTCTTACTCATACTAAAAGTATTACTGAACAATAATATATATATATATATATATATATATATATATATATATATATATATATATATATATATATATATTTTAATTTAAGATATAAATGTATATATAATATTTAAGAAAAAAACCAAATGGATTTAATTATCTAGTTTAGTTTGTTTGGTTGTGGCTACTCATTTTAGATGTTAAAATGCTGTTTTTATTAAGGATTAATGAGTGTCACAAGAAACAAAATTCACTAATTTATTTGACTCAACAGTCTGTCAATAGATGAAAAAGAAGACAGTATACTTGTATACGACTTTATTAAAAAACAAGATTTGAAGTTTCAAAGCGAAAAGTTTGAGAGTCAACTTCGTTTATTTTTTTTTTAATATGGTAAGAGATAGATTCAAAGTAATCTAACCGGTGCAAATTCTATTAGAAAGTATTCAGCTTGGCTAGAAAATGATTTTAATACCACATTAATGAAGGATAGTAAAAATAAACAACTCGGCAGACCTACATTATCATTTCAAGAATTATCATCAAAAACAAAGAAAAGAAAAGTTGCAACTTCGTCAGCTTCAAATTCTTGTGAGTTATTATTTGCTAAACTTGTACTACTTGTAGCATACACTTTGTCAAAGATTTTTGGTGATTGTGAATGCATGGAAACAATATAACCAATTTTAAAAAATTCTGTAGACGCTCGTAAAATCTGCTAATTAGAAAAACTAATTAATTAAGCTAGAATATAATTTTTTTCTACAGGAAAACAAGTTTATCTTGCAGCGTGTAATAGCACGTGTAATAACACGAGAATCTGATAATAAAACACGTGCTAAATAGTGTACATAGCACAAATAAAACATATGGAACTAATAAAAGTTAGTTGCTGCTAAGCAAAATTAGGTATCCATAGCAACTAAATAAAAATCTATTCACTTTTTTAAAAAGGGCGGCCTTAAATTGGTACTAATGTAAAATTTGGTAAACATAGCACTCGTAAAAATATCTGCAAATACCAAAACTAGACATTTGCTATCCGAAATTTAGTATCCACAGCAAAAAATAAAAAAAATAACACCTTCATAAGGAGCACAGACATCATACTATCCTAATTTTAGTCAATATAGCCCTAATATTAAATTAGTTATGAATTCTGTGCAGTAAAAGTAAATTCTGGCCCACTGTACGATGTTGGAATTATGTCATAAAGTCCAGGAGGTTAGCTTTGTTTGAAGCTTTTAAAAGCTTTTTTAAATGTTCGTTTCTCATTTCATCAAATTCATTTTTGTTAAATATTAATTATTCCATTAATAATTTATTTACAATGGAAATTTTTGCTTGGAAGTTTTGTTACAATACAAGTTTTTAAATATTATGATTTATTTTTGGTTTACAATTACTTTGTTTCGGATTTGCCAAATTTACCTGGCAATTTTCGAATTGTTTTTTATTATAGTTTGATTTTGCAATTCATTTAATTTTTACAAAATTTTTCTTATAGTTTTTATATTCTTTTTTGGTCTTAGTGCATTTATGTTTTAGATATTTATCGTATAGTAGTTATTTTCTCTTTGAAAGTGTTTTTAAACCTTTACCTTGGTAAATTTGAGTTTTTTATTGTAATAGTTTTTGTTTCCTCTGACTAGTATTTTTCTTAAAAGTTTAAAATTTTTTTGTTAAACCCCTTCCCAGTGGGCATGCGTCGTTAGGGGGATGTTCGCCGGACGTCTTACGGACGTCTAGACGTCCAGGAGACGTCTTACGGACGACCTCCGGACGACGCGTACCTTCTGGGTTAGGTTCATTTGTAAAGCAACTCGATTATTTAAAGACATAATCCGATTTGTTAATGTAAAATAAGGGTTTCCTTAACGCTTATTTTATATAATTGGTGATACACCCACACATGGGTGTTTTAAGTAACCCTTATTTAATGAGACTTCAAATAAAGTATTAGGTAACATATTGTCTATTAATAGGCACTTCAACAGTTGAGAGCATGATATCGTTAATCTGCTAAGGAAAAAAGATCTGATGTTTCATTTCGAAAAATTAGTTTGAGGTGTATGTTTTTCCATCGTTCAACCGATTACTTTAAATACAATAAATCTTTACTTGTTTGTTGCCAAACGTAAAACAATAGTTAAGCGATAGTACCAAAAATATTTTGTTGAGGTTTTTAACTTTAAAGATAATTCGATTTAAAAAATAAGGTCATTTTATAACGTAAAAGTTTCTATGAGAAAAGAAATATAAACGGAAATTTGAATTTTTAAAGTTATTAGTAAGATGGCGAAAAAAAATAAGATAAAAAAAATGACATTAAGTTTATTTTATTGTAAAACCATTTTTGAATTGCCATTAAAGAAAAATTTTTAAAAAAGTACGGTCGCAGATTTATTATGTCAAATTTATTACGTGGGTCGTGTCCGTTACAATTCCAATTATATTATAGTTTTTTTTGTAAATAACGTTTTTATTACGTACTTTTGAATTGTTAAGGTCTTGTTTATTGTCACTTTTGAAGCAAGGCTGTAAAAAAATGGACGTTTAAGTGATTCCTTTAAACTTTAGTTGCTAAAAACGTCTAAAGGTTCTAACATCCAGTGGATATTTTTCCGATATATATCTTTCTAACTCGACTTCTTCAGCCTGTCGCCGTTTCGACGGACCAAGAGTAAGTTAGTTTAAGAAAAACTGTCGTTTTTCTTAAACTAACTTACTCCATAGAAAAATGTTATGATGCTCTTTAGTGAGCTAAAATTATCTTCGCAGGCCTTGGTCATTGCTATATAACTGCCATATAGAGGCCTCAGGTCTCATACCTGAGGCCTCTATATGGCAATTAGCTGGAGGAGGATAAAACACAATACCTCGATAAGGTAGGTATTTTTTAAACATTAAAATCTAGCTTTCATTTTTCATTTAAATAAAAAACGATGAAGTGCCTACTAATAATGTTGCTAAACCCTTTGTTATTTGATTTGGTCTGTTTATTAAAAAAATCAGACCACATTGACAGTGCCGGTTTAATCAACGGACACACTGGACACGTGCCGGGAGGCCATTAAGTTCAAGGGGTTAGAACATCTAAGTGAATTTTTGAAAGATATATAATTTGATAGAAAATTATTATCGGCCTCTATCCTTGACTTCCTCTCATGTCCCAGAGGTTTTTAATGTTTCCAATAACAGCGCATACGACGTATCGCAAACTGGACTTTTATTTTTTTAACGACTTGAAAGAACTTTCGAGTCCTAACATAATGGTGAAATAAGAAACTTAAAAAAAAATTAGGAATATAATGGTGAAAAAAGAAATTTAATTCTTTCCTCTCCCAATACTTGATAACTTATGGAAACAAAGGTAAAATGTTGTATCTTGTATTAATCTAAAGACATTTGCGAAGAACTCATACATTTAATAGCCGCTGAGGTTGTAGAATTTATGGAGTTCGTTTTGAAAAAGTTAGATTAGTATGCGATCAATATTCAAAGTTGCTGTGGCCAGTCATACAAAAATGCCACTAATATGTCTGGAATCTACTTTGGTTTACAAGCAGGAATTAAAGAGATCAACGTTCTCATCGAATAGATTCCACGTGCTGCTCACTATTTGAACCTCATAGGAGTGAGTGCCGCGAAATCCAAAGGAGCTACTGCTAATTTCTTCAGCTTTCTTCAAGAATCGATGTCTTAAAATAAAACTCCTGGCATCAACGTATCTTAAAGTCAAAGTACTTTGCTGGAATACGTCTTAAGGTTCCCTAGACTCTCTAACAAACTCGTTAGTCAGCTCGTGTTGATGCTTGTTTAGCCATTAAAAAGGTTTATTCTATATACAAGGTGATACGAATTGTTTAGAAAATCAAATAAAAACATATTCCATTTGTTATGATACGACGACCAGAAAGCAAAACCAAGAGCAGAGATCTTTGGACCTTTGACCAAAATGGAACAACTTAAGACAGCTATTTTAATAATCATTCGGAACAAAATCATGGAAAGGTTCAACAAAGTTAGCAAGAAACTGCAGTTTGTAAAGCTTGATTTAGGTATGGTTGAAGAACTGTACAATTCCCTGGAGCATTACATGCAGCAACTTCCTGGAGCATAACATGCCGCAAGTTTACTCCAATTTTGAACAATATAAAATAGAAGCCGTGTTTTTGGTCAACACAAATGAATATATCTATGTTCAAAGGCTCCCAAAAGCACGCAAGAGGTATTACGATGATGAAATTAAAAGCGTGGAATTTCTAGTATTTTCTGGGCAATCTTAAATGATTGCCAACGATAATGAGATCACGGACAAACTAATGAGTGATCTAGATAAAAGAAAGAAATTCAATTCTGGATTGAATACTTTGTTTGGTTTTCTTGTAAATCTCCGTAGCATGGATATCTCGGAGATTAGCTGCAGTGCACAAAAACTTGTTGACCGATATCCTTCTGATCTTAACCTTCAATTATTAAACGAATGTCTTCATTTTTGACCTTATTTTTAGGAACAAATTTTAAATCTTTCTATTGTTCATATAGAAAAGCGGGTATTGGACCTAAAAGATATCATATCTGCATTTGCAAGCTTAAAATGCTGACTAAAGTTGTTTTAAAACCTATACTAATAGCAGTGTGTTTTTAATAAAATAAATAACGCAAGATGCTTGCTTATATACAAAGAAAAAATACATTGTAAAGCCATAGTATAACAATAATTCTAGGAGACCAACAGGGGCAAGAAGGCCTAAAACGCCGGGAGGCCAATAAGTACTTAACCCGGCCCTGCACATTGAAATAAATCATTGTAAAAGTTGAGTCTCTAAATTATTATCATAACTTAGCGCGCTCAATTCTTTTTCTTAAGAACTTTTTTGAAAAATATTCTGGAGGTGAATTGAGATTTTTTCTGTTGACCTCAACACGTTATGACGTGAAACGTCATGACACATTTGGCAGTTTAAAGCAACACTTAACTAAAAACTTTTTAAACTTATTTATTTTGATTGAAACAAATTCTTTACTCAATTCAGATAAGCACAAGTCGTATTTTAATCCGCAAGCTACTTTTAACGTTAACACCGCCTCACCAACACCGCCTCACCAACACCGCCTCTTTTTTTAGACTTTCTTAGTAATATTAATTGCGTCATATTCTCGTCAAACCAACGGCTATCACTAAAGGCATCATTATTTAGCCAAGTTTTGCTTGAACAAATCGTATTAAAAAAATGGCTCACCTAAGTATAAACAAAAGTCATCAGCAATAATGATCGCGCTTATAGTAAAACATTATTTTGGTAATCTAATAATAGCATGAGTTGCACGTTCTAACATCTAGTGAAATTATCTGTCCGCTTTCTCTATGCTATCTTTCTAACTCGACTTCTTCTGACTTTTGCTCTAACTTTCTTCGTTCTTCCTAAACTCAATTAATTTTGGCCAGCGAAACGGGTGATAATGCTCTTCAGTGAACTGAACTTGTCTTCGCTGGCCCGGGTATGTGGCCTCTATATGGTAATTAGCCGGAGGAGGATAAACCACAATACTCAAAAAATGGCTTACCTCCAAGAATGTTTTAAAGTTTCCAGCCGCCACATCTAGCTTCTTATTTGGAATTAAACCTGTATAGATACGTGCTTGTCGCAATCCAGGCGTAAACCAAAAACGCGTATTTAATATGCATTTTTACTTTTTACGTGTTTTTTGAGGCTTTAAGGGATCGTCCTTAAATTATGCAACGCTAAATTTAATTAATAAATAGAGAAGGAGATCTGAAGCTCAGGTACGCAGCGATTTTTATTAAACTTAATGGCCTATTTTGATTTTTTATTTAACTTAAGGCTTTGCGAGGGAAAAATTTTGATCTTTTTTGCATTGTTCATTTGTGAAATTTAGCGTTGCGTAATTTATGGAAGATCCCTAAATTCAAATTTAAATGTCGCACAGTGGGGCAGAATTGCTTCAAAATTGGACAATTGAAGAAAATTAAATAAGGTGTTATGAAATTTTTTTTAGTAGTAATCCATAAAAGAGTCTCTGGTCCATCTTATCTACGTTTTTTTTTTAGGTTTGGACTGACCTTTAACCCTGTGGAACCCATATTTTAGCCATATTCTTTTGTCTAAAAAATGACTCGCATTGTTTAGGTATTCACCTAGATACACCTGAGATTTTTTTTTTAAGGAATAGCTCACGATTATAGATTGTCAAACTTTTTGCACATTTTGAGCGTTTTTTTGTCTAATAGAGGAAATGTGTCATTTACATCAGTAGAAACCAGGTAACAAAACCAGGTCATAAACGCATCAAATTAATGACGTTTTTTTCCATTGCATTTTTGAGCATGGTAATCGTTTTTTAGGTTAATCCTAAAACTTTTTTATATGATTTCGGTTTAGAGTAATAACATTATGTTTTTTAAAAGAAGTAAACTTGCGGCTATTATGAGAGATTCTGGGTTTATTAAAATGAACGAACAATTTTATTTTTTGAATGAAGAAACTAAAAATCTTACAGAATGCAAAGAAAAACATTTAAATGCGTTTAGTCAGTTACTGTATTTATTTATGTCACAGTATAAATCTCTTTGGATAAAATCACACAGAATATATGAAGTTTTTCAAAAAACAATAAGTTTCGGTTAAACAGTTCCATTTGTTTAAATCAGCATACAGTGAGCGAAACTTGCAGCAACGAAAAGAAGTATAATACTTCAAATTTTTTGGAACGAACTATCCGAAGGAAATCAAAAGTGTTAAGCGAGACTCATTCTCTATCTGTTTTGACTTGTGCTACTCAAATAAGTTTAAGAACTGAAGGAATGTTACATGCATCAAAACTATTGAAAAAAGCTACAGAAAGTCCCAAACGTGTAAATAAATATAGAGAAGCATATAAGAAAATACTTGAACCACAAAAACAAATGTCACGTGAAGATGCTTTAAGTGTTTTGGTGGAAGCAAAACTATCTAGATATCAATATGATGTTTTAAGGAAATTTGTACCTGAAAGGTTTCCCTCATACAAAAAAGTTCAAGCAGCCAAGAAATTATGTTATCCTATTGATATTCATGTAACAGAAACCTATGCTTTGGTTTCTTTGCAATCTTTACTGAACCACACAATACAGCGCTTACTTTTAGCTGTGGAGCCTGTTATTAGGACACTTCAGAATGAAGAACTAAATCATCTTCAATTAATTTCGAAATGGGGGTTTGATGGCTCTTCAGGCCATAGTTCCTATAAACAAGCATTTTGTGATTCCAAAGCCAGTAGTTCAGCTACTTTTCTAACATGCATCGTCCCTCTTCGTCTTGTTTCTGGTGGAAAAATTATTTGGTCGAATCCACACCCTGCATCCACAAAATATTGTAGGCCTTTAAAAATTGATTTTATAAAAGAGTCTAAGATAGAATCAATTGCTGAGAAGAATAGAGTAGATGAGCAAATAGAAAGAATCGTTAAGACAAAGTGCCTAATCGAAGAAAGAGAAGCAGAAGTATTTCACACTTTAATTTTTTGTATGGAAAGACAGAAACTACTTCCACCCAAAGATGTTTTATATGTGGTGCAACCTCAAAGCAATTTAATGGTATTGAGCAAATGGTTCAGAAGAATATCAAGACTAAAAACTTGGGATTTGGCTTATCTGTGCTACATGGGTGGATTCGAATGTACGAATGCATTTTAAACTAACAATCAAGAAGTGGCTAACTCGTGGAAATGATAAAGAAATTGTCGCAAACAATAAAGCTCGAATTCAGAAAGAATTTCGAGAACAGTGTGGTTTGATTATTGATAAACCAAAACCAGGATTTGGCAATACAAATGATGGAAATACAGCTAGACGCTTCTTTGCCAAGGCAGAAATTTCAGCTGCTATAATAAATATAGATATAGTTTTGATTAAAAAAATGCATGCAAGTATGATAGCAGTGGCGAGTGGATATGATATTGATGTAAATAAATTTAGATTATTTGCTCTTGACACAGCAAGATACTTTGTTGAAAAGTATCCATGGTACAGCATGCCCCCTACATTGCATAAATACTTTATACATGGTTCTGAAATTACATCATCTGCATTATTCAAATAGGACAACTGACTGAGGAAGCACAGGAGGCTTGCAATAAAGACTTTAAAAGGTATAGAGAGAATTACTTTTGAAAATGTAGTCAAAAGGACACAAATGCTGATATCTTTAACTTTTTTTTATTAAATTCTGATCCTGTTATCTCCAGTAAACGAGTACTGCATGAAAAATAAACTAAAAAAGCTGCCAAAAGAAGCACTAGATTTACTGAAACCTCCAGACATACATATTAATGATGATGATGATGATAACGATGATGATGATGATGTTTTTTGCTGTTAACTTTTGACCATTGATTGTTTAATTTACGGAAATTTACATTTAAAAAAGGTTTTTTTAATATAAAAATAATCGAAGTTTTTCGAGTTTTCGAGTAATTTTTTTTCGAGTTGCTTTTTACATTATATTTAAATTGCTGTAATTTATTTAATTGAATCGAGTAGAATACGTTTTATTATTATTATTTATTCACGCAAGTTTCTCATTTTCTTATTTTTACTATTACTATCCGGTGTTTTAAAAAACGTCACTCGAAATTACTCGAAAATACATTAAGGTGGTAGTACCCTTTAAGAGGAAAAAAATTTAAAACTTGATATTATATGGGAACATTAATATTTTTCTGAAGTGTTAGATTAAATCATTTCAAGAAATAACAAAACTAATTTTTTTTACCCCCCTGCTCAATAATTATGCGCATAAATTAGCAAAATTTAGGCCAAAAAATGGAACTTTTTTTAACAAGAATATCTTGAGAACCATACATGTTCTATAAACCAAACTTTATAAGTAGTTTTATAGATGTTCAAAAAATGTGCTGAATTAAAAATTATACAATAAACAACATTTATTAACTTTAAAATCAATAAATTCTATCAATAAAAAGCAAAAAGTATAAGTACAGCTTGTAAAAATTCAAATTTTAATAGTTCAATATAAAAAAAAGTTAACTTTCTTTGGTTCAGCACATCACAAATACACTCAGAAATAGTTGCTGAAAATTTGAAAGAATTCCAATGAACGGTTAAAAAGTTATCTTTGTTAAAAAATTAAAAGATACACAAAAAGTGAATCGCTAGAAAAACACAATTTAAAAAAATATTAAAGTTTTTTACACAATTAAACCTACTAAAAACCACCACTGTTGTATGTTGGTCAAAAAAACCTTTTTTAATAGCTCTTTGCCTTTTTCTTCTGTTTTTTGTGGCACCTGTACTTTTTATCTCATTCTGTTTAACGCGTACATAATCAACATATAGAGAACTTTTTGTTGTAAAATATCCAGGCACAACATTACATTTTTTTAAACACTGGTAGTAAACCCTGAACTCCATTATTGAAGCTAATTATTGCAGAGGCCAAAGCAATCTCAACAACTGATCTTTCCACATGTACTCTTTTGGGTGCGCGAGTCCAAACCATCCCATTTAGCGATTCATTGACATTTTGAGTTTGTTCATGCAAACATTTCTTGAGCAATTCATCACTGCCAAGATCTTTGTAAGAAAAAATTGGTTTAATGAGTTCAATTATAGCTTTTGGGATACACTTTGATTTGTAATTTTTCTGGTCTGAATGATACTTACACCATGAACTTGAACCTTTAGAGCAAAACTGGTGTTGTTGCTCTAAGTTGTAAGATTGTGCGCAGTCAAAAAGTACTGCAACAGCCTTTTTCATCCCATATAGACTATCAATATTTTGGCGTATTGCTATACCATAATAGTTTTGAAGAGAATCCATTTATCAGTTAATCTTCCTTTCCCACTGATGTATTTTCCATCTGATAATGTATAACCTTTGTAACGATCTCGCAAAATTCTTAGTTTTGCACCAACTCTCTTCTGAACATGTCCAATGCACTCTGCTTTCTCAATAATTTCTCCTGGGTATGGATTTGCATCACAAACTTGCATATAAGACTTGGTATCTCCATCTCCAATTTATGTGAGGTAATTGAGTTTAAGCTCCTTGACAGATCGCTTGAATATTTGTACAGCGCCTACAGATTCCATACTTCCTGAGCTACCCTTATGATTGATCTTGCAGTTATGTGTGATCTTCCAGTTCTCGTAAGCTGGAGTACCTTTTCTTCTTGACCATATCTTGCAGGGGTAACAACTTTTTGTCTGGACAGCAGCATCAATATACTTTCCATGAGATATTGCTGTGACTATACCATTCATTGAGGAGTATCCTCTGCGCTGCCATGAACCATCTAAACTAACAGCAACATTTACAATTAATGATTCATCATAATTTTCACCAAGTTTTTCCCTACGTATGTACTATGAGGCTTTTTTTGTACTCTCTCTAGAGGTTTCAATGTAAGCAGGGTGAAGTTTGTTATTAATATTATGGTAACGACGTTTAGTCATACCAGAAGGCATATTCATTAAACAACAAAAAGTATTAATTGCTGTGTATCCTTGCCCCATTTCTCGAAAAGCTAACACAGTACGTAGGTTAACTTCTTTCATTTTTTTACCTTTGATTACTTCATTTTTATTTTCTATTGATTTTGAAGTTAAAAAGTTCATCATCCATGTACAATCTTGACAAGAAATTAGGAAGGTGTGAGAAAGACCCTCTTTTTTATTAATGTCGTGTACAATATTGATTGATGAATAACATTCTGGGCATCTTCTAATTCTTTTCAACAAACTTGAAAATAAATTTGAGTTCATAATTATATTACACTCTTTTTCTATACAATCAAAGTTTTCTACATCTAAATAAGACAAGTTTATTTTTTTTCCAGATGCCGATCCACTTAAATTACTTGGTGAATGTTAAGACAAAATAGTTTGTTGTAAAGCATTTGAATTATTTAGAAAATCTTTTTCTAATTTATGAAAATTTCTTTTTTTTGGTCTTGTTTTAGCATATCTTTTTTTTGAACCCATTTATCAACTAATCAAATACATCCATCAATCAATGTAATTTTCATAAAGGGTAATTATCTATACTTTGCAGAAACGAATATGAGGTTTCAATTTATGGATATTAGATCAAAAACCAACAAGAGTTCTTAAAGGAACAATTTAGTCATAAGCACACAAAAAAAGTTTATAAATTGGACTTGTATTTTTCAAGATATAGCAAGAAATGTATCTCTAAGGGCCGTTGCTAAGGCCATAAATTTTCCAGTACCAAATTTATTAGAATAATTTAGGCCTTTTGAATATTTTTTTTTATAATATTTTTTAATTATTATAAGAGTAGACATGATAAATGAATGAAAATTGTTAAAATTAAAATTTTGAAAAAAAAAAATTTTAGCCTGTTTTTTGGGGTACTACCACCTTAAAAACGTCTGATATTAGTAAATAATTATTTAAAAATTTATGGACTAATTTTTCTTAAGTCTAACAAGTGCCCTTAAAAAGATTATTAAACTTAAAAATCGAAAGCCACAAAAAAAAAATTTTGTCCAGTTTTAAAGCTGTTCTGCCCCACTGCAGTGGGGTAGAACAGCTTTAAAACTGGACAAAATTCATAACTAATTTAATATTAGAGCTATATTCACCTAAATTAGTATGAGTACTAATATGATGTCTGCGCTTTTTATGAAGGTAATATTTTTTTATTTCGTTGCTATGGATACCTTTATTTTGCTTAGCAACAACCTACTTTTAATATCTGCAGATATTTTATAAGTGCTATATTCACTAAATTTGGCATGAGTACCAATATGAGATCACACTTCTTACAAAAGTGATAATTTTTTAAATTTAGTTGATATGGATACTTATATTGCTTAGTTACCGGATACTTTCCTTAGTTACAAAGTGGTAAATTGATATTTGAATATCTTATCGGATTTTTGACCCACCTATATTGAATAAAAATTGAGTATTTAGGTAAATAATGTTTTAGGAATAATAAAAGCAAAAAAAAGTGCAAAAAAACGTTATCAATTTTAAATTACATCAAAAAATTATAAAACAATAATATCGTTTGAAGATTGTTTAAGTAATTGTAAAACATCTGAAGGAAATGCTTTATGATTTGTTTGGTGTGATGTTGATTTACGCAATGATGAAATAACAGGATCACTGGAAACTAGGAGTCTATTGATAAGATCAGTATTTGTTGCTTTTCTGGATGTTTTTCGGCTGAAATTTTCGCGATAAGATTTAAAGTCTTTATTTCTAGCCTCTTGAGCTTCCTCTGACATAAGTCCGATGGGTAATGTAAGGCTTTTAATTATGTCATGTCCATGTATCAATACTTTGTGAACTGATTGAGCCATGTAATACCATGGATAAAGGGACACATATAGTCTAAAAGTGTCAAAACAATAATCCTTGAACTTTAAGCAGTCTATTTCATATCCAGAAGAGAGCGTTACCAAGATAATGTAAAATCTGAATATAAGGTTTTGGTCAATACCCAGAATTTCAGCTGTTTGTTCATATGCTGCAAAAGCACGCCTTGAGGTATTGCCATCATTACTTGTTCCAGAACCACCACTTTTAGGGTAATCAACAACAAGTCCCATTTTGTTCATAAAATCAGTCTGAATCTTTTGTTTAGCTACAGATGCCTTTTCTTTGTGTTCTTTAGATCTTGCTTGCCACTTTCTTGTTTCTTTTTTATATGCAATGTGCAATAACATCTCAAAAAATCGAATCCATGCATGAAGAATGGAAAGACCATATTTGAACTCTCTGTTAGTATAATCTATATTAAGGATATCAAGACTATTCATATTTTTTGGAGAGACACCACACACTGAACAGCATTGGTATGAGTTATTTTTTTCAGATAATATTGTTTGAACCTTCCCATCAATCATTGTAAGTTCAATAATACAATTCACTTCAATAGAAGATCCGCAAACCTCTAATAAAATCATACCCAAGCTTTCTATCTCACTTTTAATGTACTGATCTTCTTCAATCACATATTCCTTGGATTCCATTTTGTATGCAAATCTTATGGGTCTACAATAGGCTGTGGAGGACGACTTTTGATTTCTCCAAATAGGCACCTTTTCGTTGCTGTTGTTAAATCCAGTCAAATCCAATGGGACAAGACAAGTAATAAATAATGATTCTTCACGCTTCAAATCTCTGTTAATGTCGGGTTCTGATAAAACTTGTTTATAAATGCTTTGGCCAGTAGCACCATCAAAACCAGCCTTACACGTTAGTGTCATTGTTTTTATTGCTTTGTCGTTCAATATCAACTGCCTTAGCACAGGTTCCTGAACTGCACAGATTCTTTGCAAAGTATGAGTCATTAAATCTTTTAAAGGAACTGAAGCTGAATAGTCCTCCACTGTTATGTTTGCAGGATAACATTTCAATTTTGCATCTCTGACATCATTGTAAGCGGGGTAGATGTTATATTTTTTCTCCAAGGCTCCGCTTCTAATCAATTGATAGGAAGCTTTTGTCAGACTTGCATCAATTATTAAAGCCAGTGCTTCGTCTGCTGAATATTTAGTTGCTTTATCTGTATTTGATATATTTAAAACATTCTTGGCAGCAATAACAACAGATTCATCTCTAAATTTTTTATTAGCAGCAAAAAATAATTCATTGGATGAATGAGATTCAATTAAACAAGATACACGCCGTTTTTTAGTTTTATTAGAACTATTATCAAATGCAACTGGTTTTCGACCACGTCTATTTGCAATTGGTTCATTGTCTTTTTTTCTGACAATTAAATATTCATTAAGCCAGTTCACAAACTTCTTTTCAAAATTTTTCACAGTATAGTTTGCAGATTTCCACTTTTTTTTATACAAGTAAACAAATCGTTGAACAGCATGTCTAAAATCAACGTCTTTAAAATCAGCAAATTTTGGCTGAACAAATTTTAATATATCTTCAGTAATATTTTGTTTTGAAATACTAAGATTGTTTTTTTGGAGAAAATTATGAATGTCTAAGTTTAACAAAACCATATCTAAATAATTATTGTAACAAGTATTTTGTATTTAAAAGTAAAATGTTATAATATATATGCCGCCTGGACTACTAATACTTGTTAGTAATTAAGTTACTACAAGTGTTAGTAATTAAAATTAAAAGTAATTAAATTACTGTCAGTGTTAGTAATTAAATTACTAACAACTATCGAAAATATGTTGTTGCTATGTTATGCAAAGTAAGGTATCCATAGTAACCAAAAAAAGTTAACCTCATAAGAATTCTGAATCTCATTTTAATACATACCCCCAATATTGTGTATTTAGCGCAAGTAAAATACTGTTAAAACAACGTTAATGAAAAATGAGTTGTTGCTATGCAAAATTTAGTACCATAGCAACCAAGTTAAAACATACATAAAATCTGAACGGGGATTTAAGGGGACGAGCAATCAATTAAAACTCGATTGAAACATCATATAGCTCAAATAAATATAAGACAACACATGGCAAATTGTGGTAATTATTAGTTATTGTGCGGCAAAAAATAAGTTTCTTAAGAAATTTTTTTTTTTAATCTGTGATTTTCAAAGTATAACTGAGATAACATGCTATGACAAATTTATTTCACACATTGGTTTTTCTTATCTCTAAATACTCTAGAATAACATGTACTAATTTTTTGTTTCAAAAACGTAGATGTAATTGAAATATAACACAACGTTGATGTCACCGTTAATTACTTATTTATAATTTTTTATTTTTTTTATTTTATCTCAATATTCAAATGCTTAGAGTCCTGGTAACTAAGGGATTTAATATAAATAAATTATCAATAGATTTCTCCTAATATATGTAGATACTAAAATTAAATAGGTTTTCAAGATTAGACAACTAAAATTTTTTCCATTTTGTCCACCTACTGGCCCACTGTGCACTGTGTGTCGCAAGCTTTTATCAGTGGTTTTACTTCCTTACAAAAATTTTTTGTAATAAACACAACTTTTCCATAACAATGAAACCATTAATGTTTTCATTGGTATTTTTGGTAAATTATAATTGTTAAATTAATTAAAGCGGATTAAAAACCATTCTTGGCACTCTTTTTTTAGATTCTAAAACACTCTTTTTTTTAGATTCTAAAGAACCCATATAATGGGTTCAAAACGTGTAAAATATGGTAATTGGTCAAAATATCATTAAAAGTAGCAGTAAATGCAGTTTTAGTTGATAGTTGCTCGAAATATTCTGCTGCTAAACAATATAAAATACCAAGGCAAACACTATATGACTATATAAAACTAGCATCTGTTGATAATTGTGTTAAAAAGTTATGTGCAGGGCACCCAACAACCCTCTCAGTTTTTCAAGAAAATAAGCTTGTAGAAGTTCTTCTGACCATGTCACAGAGATTATTTGGTCTACTTCTAAAGATGTGAAACAAATGGTATTCCAATTTTGTGAAGAAAATGGGATAATTCACAAGTTGATTGTGCAACTAAGTCAGCCGGAAAAGAATGTTTTAGGAGTTTTTTGAAACGTCATAATAAACTCTCCGTAAGAGTTGCTGAATCAATGTCATTGCATCGAGCCATTGGTTTTAAAAGAAAATGTTATAATATTATAGAATAAAAGTTGATCGTTTTTATAATGAACTAGAAAAAATAATGTTTAATGCTAATAAAATGCAGATTATTCCACCATCAAACTTATTCAACGTAGACAAATCTGGATTGTCTATATACCATAAACCAGGAAAAGTTGAAGTCCTGAAGGGAAAACATAATGTTGGTGGCTTAACAAGCTCCGAAAGAGGAAAAATGATCACAATAGTTTGTTGTCAATCAGCAAGCAGATTTTTTATCCCTCCAATGTTGATTTATCCACGTATTCGAGTGAGACCTGAATTTTTAGATAAAGCCCCAATTTGTTCTATTTTTGGTGGCACCAAAAAGGGGTGGATACCAACTGATTTGTTTGAAAAATGGTTTGATCATTTTTTAAAAGCATTCCAGCCACAGTTCTTTCAATTTTAGATGGACATTCATGTCATAAAAAAAACCTTAGTGTTATTATAAAAGTTCGCAAGACAAATGTTATTATATTATCACTTCTGTCCTACTGCATGCACAAACTGCAACCACTTGATGTTTCATTTTTTAAAAGCCTTAAAGTATTCTATGATCAAGAAGTTGGTATTTGGCTTTGTCACCATCCAGATCATCCTGGAATTTTTGGATTTATATGGAATATTCGGAATAGCGTATGGGAAAGCTGCAACTGTTCAAAATTGTCAGTCAGGGTTTAAAAAATGTGGAATATATCCATTTGATAGAAATGTGTTTACTGAAGAAGACTATGCTGCAGCTAAGGCTACTTATCACTCGTATGTTGTATCAAAAATTTCTAAACCAAATATTACCTCTGAAATATACCCTACTCTTGACAATGAATTAGGCTCTGCTAAAGATTTAGATCATATTGATTTTGTTACAGAATGTGTTATTGCTTCTCAAAAAGATAAATCATTTTAAAAGATGTATTGTTTTTACCATCTTCCACTATTTATTTAAAAACCATATGTAATTTTTTTTAAATCAAGCAAAATAATAACTTATCTGTTGTTTAAAAAAAAGTTTCTTAAAAAAATTGTTCAAATTTTTTTAAAAAATTTTGACTATTTTTTTAATTTACATTTTTTTAAATTTACATGTTGTCTAATTTTATTTATCTTTTTTAGTTAAATATTTTTATTTAGAATCTGCTTCACCAAACTCATCATTTACACTTCAGAAGTCATTAGAATTAGCCACCTCTGTTGAAACCTCACAACCTCATGGTGTTGCATTTGGATCACTAGCTGGACTTGACATTAAAAATACAAAACGAACAGGTATAAAAAGGAAGGTAAATCATGCTAAAAAATTACTGGATCACCATTTAAATCTCAGCTAGAGGAATCTTTAACTTTGAAATATAAGAACAGGCAGCCACGTAAAAATTGCATTAAAAAAAATATATCTACACATCAAAAGACATGTATGAATAACCTTGATGCTAAAGGTGCGATTAATAAACAACTTTGTGCAATGTGTACAGTTATGGTGATCCTGTCGATTCGTATTTAAAGAATAATTGGGATAAATGTCATAAATGCTGTAGATGGTGGGATGAAACATGTGCTGTTATATGTGGTATTTATACTAAAAATGTATTTATTTGTGTTGACTGTATGAAGCACTGATTCTTTAAAAAAAAGTTATGTCATGTATTGATAAACTGTTTTTTAACTTTCTTAAATAAATGTCTTTTTATAAAGTTTTTTTTGAATTTTGTAATTTATTATTTTATGTTTAACTATTGAAGTTATATAAAACATTATTTTATGAACTACTTATGAGCTTATAAACATGAGTTCTTATTTAAACAGAATTTAGAAATAATCATCGAAATCATAGAAATTAGTAATCATTTTATTTACAATTTTACTTTGGAAGCACATTTTTCTAATACGGTTTCTGTTTTAGGTAGTATATTCATACTTTCCTAAATTAGGTGGTTCAAAAATTATTAATCTTTGCAATTGCAACGCCCTTAGTTAAATTCCAATTAGGTGTAACAAATTCAATTTAAGAGACAATTACTTTATACAATGCAAATTTGTAGCTGTTTATAATATTTTAATTATATTAATGCGTTTTTAACGAACGTCTTAATTTTCTTAAGTATGCCGAATTTACCGTATCATTGTGCCAGACTAGGTCGCTATTTTCGTCATTTTTGAGTACTTTGTAAAACATATTTTACATAAAACTTTGTAAGTTTGAAACATTTTTTAACTATTATTTAATAGATATATCTGCAGGGCATCGATATGCATGATTTTTTAACGTTATTAAACCAACCATTGTCTATAAACAACAAAATAGCTTAATACGCCGAAGTTTCCCTACTTTACCCTATATTATATTCTTATATGAGTTATGTCAAGTAATTTGCGTTTAAAGGTAATTCGCGTTTTTACATCAAAATAAGTTAAAGAGCCATCCCTAATCATAAATAATTTTATCAGGGCCATGCTCTTCGAATGTGTTTAAATCATTTAATCTAAAGACATAAAATGGATTTTTCAAGTCAGTTCTATTTTCAGCCATATTCATATAAAAGGATTTGATATTTATCATTAAAATTATAATTTATTTTATCTTAGAAGATTTTATTTCTTGCATTCGAAACGAGTAATATAAAAATCGGTAGCGTAAAGTAAGAAGTTAGAACATATATACATACTTAAAAAGATATTAACAACATAAATTACTTTTCTTTTCATTCTGATCCCATAAGATTAATTTATCGTTAGATATAATCACGAATTTTCTAGACCGTCTTTCCACTTTTATCTAAATCTAGTCATTGTTTCACTCAAGTCTATTAGTATAAGGCTTTGTGTTGTACAACTTTTCTTTTTTTAGAAATAAAGTAAGGAGGCATCCATAAAGTACATAGACAGTAAAACCACTGATTTAAAACCCCCTTCCCTCCTGTACACGTCTGTATGCTTACAACGAATCCCTCTCCCTCATGTGTATGTACGCATTAATTCTTACAAAATCACTCTCACCCCCTCTTTCCAAAACAAAAATTTTTCAAAGCATTAAAAAACAAAAAATGAATTTAAAAGGTTAATTTGATATTTTTCTGTTACATAACATAATATTGATTTATTTATAAAAACTAAATATGGTATTATGTAACAGATTTAATCTTAAAATTCTATTTATTTATAAGTGTAAAAGAATATCAAAAAATTGAAATTAACTAAATTATGTTTAAGTTTAATTAATTGAAATTTTTTTTTAAATCAACTAAACTTAAACATAAATTGACATTTTTAAAATGTAACTTTACTTAAAATATTGGAATAGAGCCGGCGTCTAACCTCTTAAATTAAAAATGATCTTTAATTTAAATTAGAATGACCTTTAATTTAATTAAAAAGGTTAAATGCTCTTAACGTGCGTCGATTATATTTTTTGCTCTAATTGCAAACGGTGGATTACACTTGTGAACAAAAGCGGCTTCACTTTACGTTCAATAAAATCTCGCCAGTTAAACATCTAGTAAAGCTATTTGATCACAGCAAAAAGTTTCACTTACAAAAATAATTTATAAAACTATTACAAAACTTTAAATTACCTGGGTAATATTGAAAAACTACCCCGGTAACGGGTAGGAAAAAACTCGCAAATTACCCGGTTAACGGATACGGTAAATACCCGGGTAATATTGCTGGTTTTTAAATATTGCTGGTTTTAAAGCTGCAATATGTAGCCATCGACTAGCTACAGATCGTTATGTTCTAGCTAGCTACAATATATAGCTATTTATCTTAGTAATACCGATTGCTACAAAGCTGCGATATGCAATCAGAGAGCGGTATGGCGTTATAAAATTGCAATGTTATTTGCAAAGTTCAACTATTATCATCGAAAACAGGGGCTATATAAACTTCGTAAAAATCTATTAACAAATAAAAGTAATACTGGAGAAATTACCAGTCAGTGAGTTTTTCGTACAATATTTAGTTAAAGCAAAAGGCGATGGTTGTATAAAAAGCAACATAAAGTCTCCATTGTACCTAGAAAAAGTGTACCATTAATTGATGTTGCTAATATGCAGAGCTACAAATATAAACGTGGCAAAAGTTATAAAGGTGTATATTTAGTAATAATAAACATGTTTATGCAGATATTTTTGATCTGTATAAAATTGTTTTTGTGTATGGTTTAATAAATATCATGATTCATTAGCTTCTTATTGTTGATGATACAAAAGTGTGTCAGTAATTTCGTTCTAAAATGTTACAATAAAAAAGTGTGTCATTAATTTCGTTCTAAAATGTTACGATAAAAAAGTGTGTCAGTAATTTCGTTCTAAAATGTGTTTGAAGTTACAATAAATTTAAGTTATGGTTTAAGTGTGATTCATGTCAGATTCATTTGCCAAAAACCAATAATAATAACTTTATCTGTTATGATTGTGTGCAATCTATCTGTAACTTATGATATTATTACCGAAAAGTTAAAAATGATGTTAAAAACTCGTAAAAAACAAATGAGGAATTTCAAACCATACTTTTGGCTAAAACATCAGGTTTTTTATTCAATACATCAAAAAATCTTACGATTATGAATAAATAGTTTCTGAATAAAGAATCTTATGTAAAAGCACATAATATACATAATATGGTTTTGAAAAAAGAAATAACAAAGAAATTAAAAAAAGTATATAATGAATTATATTATTATACCATAGAATAATATTAATAATAACAAAATGAATAATTTTATTATTAAAATAGTGTTAAAAGAATCTTACAAACCTATTTAACGCTGGCGTATTTTTTCGAAAAATGTTCTTTATCTTTGCTGCAAGAGTTGTCATTTTTAATTTGAAAATCGAATGCATTAACTGAAATTTTAGGAATCAATCATCCACCAACCAACACGGTTGGCGGCTAATCGGTTCCTAAATTTTCAGTTTATCTTTTCTGGAAGATGATCGATTGCTAAAATGTGTAAAAAATCTTTTATAAATTTTATCTTAAAACATTCCATAAAAAACTTTAAAGAAACTTTGTACAGTCGCGTGATGAATTGTTTCATTGAAAGATGAGTTGACGGCTTAAAACAGTTGTTGACATTTATCGAACAATATAATGTTTTTAATTCTCTTGAGCTGGTACTGTTTACTTATTTATGATAGCAATCACGCTTGCAATTACGCGGCCATTCATCTAATTTTTTTCATTTTACCATTCGCTGGCCAATTTTAATTGAGAACAGTGACTTTATTTATTAGTTGTGACTGCATGACGTAGTTCCAACATTTATTTTTTGAAGCTACGTCACAAGATATCGTATAATGCAAAAAAAAAAAAGCAAAAAAAAAAAAGCTTTAAGATCAAACTTTAAACAATAATAAAAGCGTTTAAAAACTTTAAATTTTAAAAACTGAAAACCTTATGCTTTATTCACAATAAAACGGTAGGTACGTGTATTACGTAAACAATGTTACGAGCAAAAAACTTTTTGCTATTTTCATAAAATTTTTTTTATTTAACTAGAGGCTCTGCGGTGAAACTTTTGATCTTTTTTGTTACGTTTATAGCGTTGCGTAATTTATGGACGATCCCTAAGTCAATTAAGAGCGCTATTAACTACAAAAAAGTATAGTTTATAGTATAGTAACATAAAAATGTAGCTTAGCAAATATCCTTTCTATAAAAATCATCTTTTTAATATAAAATTCTAAAAAGTAATACAACAACAACAAATAAAAAATTTAAATCATATTAGATGCAATATTAGTTGACAAAAATTTTAAATAAAGGCTAATAAAACCCTAAACCAAGAGACGTATCTAGAACCCTAAAAAACAACACGAAATTCTTACGCCTAATATGCCAACCGACGTGGTGAAAATTTACAAATACACTAAAAATAAAAACAACCGTTATAATAAAAATAAACTAACTAAAAACAGTAAACTCAAAACGAAAAAAAAGAGAAAAATTTTGAATGAAAAACTTCAACTTTAGTACAAAAAATATAGCATAAATACTATTCAGCTTCTTCTACTCGACGGAAACACAAAATGATTTTTGCAGCTGCTTTTTCAATGGGTAACGCCTAAGCTTTTATAGAAAAATAAATCTGTTAAAGAAAATATGGAATAGTCATTTATAATTCTATTGGCTTAAAATATAATAGGTTATTTCCCCTAAACAAAGTTTTGTCAATAAAAGGTTATTTTCCTATTGTTTATTATCAATATTTACATATGCGTGCAAGTTATGTAATACGTAAAAGTTTTGTTTGTTTTTGTTATCAAAACCTGGAACTAGTCAACGCAGCTGTTCCGTTTAGGCCAGATTTAAAATAACATTTGAACTGTGCTTGCAAAAACTAATTTAAAGAAGTTATTGCGTATCGCGGCCGGAATTAAAGAACTGATTTAAGGAAATCAAAAAATGAATGAAAAGGATATTTAAAAATATCAGTATTTATTATGTTTATCACATCTTATACCAAAAAAAAATTGATTTAAAAACCATTCTCTAAAAGACCTACTCATCAATATAAATAAAAAAAAAAATCAAAATTTGATAAGTTTAATTAAGTTTAAATTTGTTTTTTCGTTTCAAACTTTACGGAATTTGTAGCTAATGTTGTTTTCATTTTAAATTAAAACTCATAAAATTTAAAGTAAAAGTTTTTACTTTAAATCATAAATCACTAAATCCCTTAAAATTTAAATTTTACAACGAACTTTTCTGACCCACACTCTTTTAAATAATTTGTATCTTTGATAAAATAATTTGTATTTTTAAAAACAAATTCGGAAAACGATAATTAAAATACTTTATTTAATGTACAAAAAGCCTATTTTACGACAGCATTTTAATTTCCAACGCCGTGAACGGGGATGGCTATGAATAGCGGGGTGAAAATGAGCATAAATACTAGTTTTACTAAAAGGTGAAGCAGCACATAAAATATAGCTAAAAATTGAGATTTTTTTACTAATTTGTCTTAAGTATAATGTGTAGAAAATAATTTTCGACTGCACTCAAAATTATCTTTTCCCGCTTTTTCTTCATTGCATATAAACAGTGCAAAGTACGTGGTTTGGGCAACTAACTCACTTATCGAGAAAACCGCACATTTAAACGTCATTAAAATTAGCTCGCTTCACGTTCAGGTACATAATGTTTTAATAAAACAATAATTTAAGATATAGCTTGCCTGTATCTAAATGTAGCTTGTACATAATATAGCCTGTATCCAATTCAAGGGCGGGGAAAAATTAATTGGGCAAACAATTAATTGCAATTAATTGATTGAAAAATTTTCAATACCAACTAATTGATTGAAAATATTTTTTTAAACCAATTAATTGATTGGGTCAGAATTGCAATTAATTGATAATTGATAAATTTTGCCATTAATATTATTTACCGAGATTATATTATACTTTTATGTAATTTTTAGTTTAGCACTGTTTTTAACTAAAAAAAGTTAAAGATAGAATGACGCATAAGCAATAATACGCACGTATAAATATTTCGAGCTGTATACGCATATAAGGTTAAGGATAGATTGACGCATAACCAATAATACGCATGTATACGCATGTTCATTTCAATTGTGCTATTAATTATGTTTATATGTGCGCATAAAGTAAAAAAATTCCTATTTCGAATTTTTATAAATCTCTCTAACAATGAATACAAAAGAAATAGTCAATATTTACTTCAAGAAAGATGAAGTTAATGACAGTAATTGAACCTGTAAGTGCGGAAAAAAACTATGCCAGAAAACTGGGACAGGATGGACCAATTTATTTCATCATGTTAAAAGTATGCATACAGAATATATAGAATATAATACTTCTTCAACTTCAACACAACAGCCGATTACACAGTTTAGTGGTTTTACTCATATTCCAGGACCAATAATAGCAAAGAGTGCCGACAATATGTATTCATCGATAGAATGGGTGACTTGTGGCCTTAATCCATTTTCATTTGTAGAAAACTCTCTCACACAAAAATACTCGAAATTAGAAAATACTTCCATAAAAACCATGAAAAAGTACATAAATTTGCTGACTAAAAAGGTTGAAGTAGAAATTGCTAACATAGTTCCAGAAAATTTCGCAATTATTTTTGATAGATGGTCAAAGGAAAGTACGCACTATGTGGCATTGTTTGTATCGTATCCTAATAATGCCAGTGAAAATGAGTACAGTACTGCATTAATTGCCTTTTCACCTATAGGAAATGAAACAGAGTTTACAGCAAAAGCCCACTTTGAATATTTATCATGGGTTCTTCAAACTATTCTTCGCAAAAATATGACTAACGTAACATCTTTAATAGGTGACAACTGTGAAACAAATAAGGCCCTTGCAAATCTGTGCAATGTTCCATTAATAAGATGTGCCTCCCACAGGTTCAACTTGGCTATGGAAATGTTTCTACTCAAATATAAACATATCATCGATAAGACAAATACGCTTATAGGTAAATTCAAAAATTTAAAGCTAGCCGGAAAACTCCGTTTGTTGACTTCTCTTTGTGCTATTCAAATAAACACAACACGATGGTCAAGTACTTCAGAAATGATAAAACGATATTTTCGTCTTAAACCATTTTTCACCCAAGGGAACTTTGATAAAATGCCCTAATAGATATAATAAAATAATAAAATGCATCTAATAGATTACATGTTGTCTGCCAGGGAAGAAAATGATCTTCAGTTGCTAAACAAGACTCTGCAAAAATTTAACTCAGTAACCATTGCACTTCAAAGAGAGTCTATTGATATTTCAGAAGAGTTTTATTTAATGAAATAATTAGACACGATGTTAATATGGGTACCTATTTATCTTCAAATGCAGATATTATTCATTCTAAAACATTTAAAAGTGCACTAGTTAAAATATTGGACAACAGAGAGTACGAACTATTTTTAAATGAAAAGGAAAGTGTAAATAAACTTCTAAAGTAATCTGAGATCACGCCAGTTAGTATTGATCATGATTTAGACTTTGCTTCTAAGCTGCTAAAGAAAAGAAAATTAGAAAAAAATGTCTTCGGATTCAAAATATGTGAATTGCAATTTACTGGTGCCAACGTCAAACATTGTGGAAAGATTTTTCAGTGCGGCAGGTTAAGCAATTGGCCATTTGAGACATAATATACTTCCATCCAATCTTGAAATGCAAATGTTTTTGTGTGTTAACAAACAATTTTGGGACAGAAAAATGCTCTTAGATCTTATGATGAATAATGAAAATAACTGATTGTTTGTTACTGCTATTGTTGTTACTGCTATTGTTGACTTGCTCTTCAAATAAATTTTGGTTTTCAATTTATTTTTTATGAGTTCTTATTAACGGCGTACTTTAAACTGGAATTATTCATTACAATGTAATGTATATTTCCAATTTAAAGTACGTTATTACTTTAAATATATATATGTAGTGATTAGATATATATATTTAAAGTAATAACCCAAAATATTATGCTTTTAAGTATGATATTTAATAAAAAATGATAATTTTATGTTCTGTTTTTAACATTTTTAGATATTTTTAAAAACCAATAATTAATTGCAACTAATTGGAAAAGTTGATTGAATTGTCCAAAAATTGCAATTAATTGATTGCACTGAATAATAATTGCAATTAATTAATTGGTAGCATATTATTAAACAATTAAATTGCAATTAAATTTTCCCTGCGCTTTATCCAATTATATGCTCATTTAAAAATAATATTTTTTAAATACGAAATTAGGTTTTTCTTTGTTAATTTTCGGAACTATGCCTCGAAATTACAAAAGAAAGGAAAGGAGTTGAGGTTATACAACAAGTTACACAAAATAGACCTGGAAATAGCTGTAATTAAAGTAAAAACCCATGGATTTACCATAAGGAAAGCTGCAAAAACGTACAATGTTCCATTAGGAACATTACATAAAAAAGTAAAGCTTGGGGATCAATTTCCAAAAAAGCATGGTTTACAGACCAGACTTGATGGTAAATCCGAAAATTTATTTGTCCAAACAATTATTCATACGACTGACTGGAGAGTACCATTTGATTCTTTGTGCATAAGACTTTTAGTCAAATCTTATTGTGATAAAGTGATGATAAATGACGCTCGATTCAAAAATAATTTACCAGAGGTAGATTTGGTTCAGTCCTTCATGAAGAAACTCTTTCAACAAATAGGGTTGCTGATAATTTAAAACATAATAAAGCCGTGGTAAACGAGGAAACCCTTAACAAATAAATTTGATAATTTTTACCAAGAGTTAAAGGATATACCTCCAGAAATAATCTACAATCGTGATGAGACCAACAAAACATATAATCTAAGGTCCAAGTTCATTATTACTTGTCGTGGCCATGGAAACTGTGTTGGAAAAAAACAAGATTATTTAAAGCAGTCAACCAGTTTAATGTTTTCTGGCTGTCGGACAGTTTTTACCACCCACGGTTGTTATAAAGCAAAGAATCTTTACCAGAGTTAAACTCAAGGTGGACCTCCTGGAACTGTTTACGACATTACTCCTAATGGATGGTTTGATGGTAGAACACCTACTAGATAGTTTATGGAAATATACTTGCCTGTTGCTATTTCAAAAGCCAGAACAACATTGTTGATTGGGGACAATCTTGGTTCACATTTTTCTCCTGAAGTTATTGAAGCCACAATTCACCATAACATTAAGTTTATAACAATGCCCCAAAATGCAACTCATCTCTGCCATCCTCTAGATATTGCTGTTTTTAAAAGATTAAAGCAGACGTGGAGGAATACTTTTTTAAAGTGGAGAGTCGAAAGTTGTATCAAAGGAGCAATCCCAAAGGAACACCTACCTACGCTTTTAAATAAATTAATTAATACTTTGCGACCAGAAGCTTTTAGTAGCGGATTTCGAGCAACAGAGATCTATCCTATGGACAAAACAGAGGTTATAAAACGTCTTCCAGGAAAATATAGAGACCTTAGTGGTAAAGACACCGTAATGGTTCTTAATGTATCCTTTTTAGATATTATAAAAAATAATCTAGGGTTAGGTACAAATTCACCTTCAAAACGCAAACCACGTGGTTAAAAGTTGGAACCAGGTAAAAGAATTCTTTGTTTAGAAGAATCAATGCCATCAAGTTCAATAGAGCTTAACAACAATACAGATAGTAAATGGTACTGTGCTTTATGTAACAAAAAGTGGGTAGAGTTAAGTAATGATTTATAGATTCAATGCGACACATACAACAAACCATATCAACTCCGGTGTCGTGGCCTCATTTATGATAAAGATTATTTTTATGAGCTCGATATTGAAAATGGCAACTTTCTATGAGGCATGTGTGATTCATTTGAGAAATTGAAGGATAGTGACAGTTGATATTCTGTTTTATGTAGGATAGATTTGTAAATATTTTGGTACATATAAATATATTGAAAAAACTAGGTTTTAAACGTAGTATGTTAATTTTTTTAATGAACTAAATTTAAAAAAATAGCTCTATATAAAATAAACTTTCTGTTATCTGTTTGACCTTCAACAGTATTTTTCCGCATTGTATTATTGTAATATAGTCATATTCTAGGATATAAAAACGATATGTAGTGTTCAAAGTCACCTAAACTCGGCTATTCATTCTCACTCTGTTTCGGAAATACAAATATACTCGTATGAAAACTAAAGTATTTACTTCATAGTGTTGATCAGGATTACGACTTTTACAGGAAGCTGAAAAGTATAATGTTCTGTTACAAAAAAAATTTAAGCGATAAGGCAAACAGTTTTCTTTCATAATGCAAAAATTTTCAAAAGGCATTCATAGTCACCCTAGTTCACGGTATTATATTAAAAAAACATTGTTCTGAGAAATGTGTACTTTTTAATATTATTTTTAAAATACTTGATTGCGATGTCAATTGATATTAAAAAGTAAAATATATCAATTATATTGGCTTGCTTGGCCAAACCAGTAAATCACTTAAAACAAGTATGACATAAATATTCAAATTTATTTTTGAATTGATTAACTGTTGTTAATTCTATAATATATGGCGGTAAATCATTACAACCTTCAACAACTCTACATAATAAGAAATTATATCAACCTAGCCAACATTGACAGACGAGTGCCGTATGGTTTTTGTCTGGGCTTACGGGAACGGGATTTCAACTGGTAAGTGTTTTGATTTCCGGACGGGCCCCATATGGTAAAAACATCAAGCAAATTTGCTTTATTGGGTTTTATCTGGTTTTTATCAGGGCCGAAGGATCTGGGGATTTGACGGGTTTCCCATAAGGTTCCCAAAAGATTTAAACTGATAATGAAAAAAATCATAACAAAACTTACTCGATGGTTGCCATTTATAATTCGTATTGTGCGTGAAATAAATTTAAAAGTTTAACTTTTATGCATTATATTTTTTGTATACATTATATTTACATTGTAATTAAAGAGAAAATTTTTTTTCGATGTATTTTTTCACTGTGAAACTCCATTAAAAAGACGTTGTTTTAAAATTTCATTTATTACCATTATAAAATAATTTTTTTATATTTTTTAAAAATAAATTTAAAGTTTGACATATATGTTTAACATATGCTCCAGTAACTATTAAACATGAAGTAACTATTCCATTGAGACACTGTTTGCATTTTTAAAATGATCAAAATATAAAATTTTGTTTCTGCTAGTGATAGTAATAACTGTTTTGAGTTTAATCAAAACTTTGGTTTAGTCAGAAACATTTAATTAGAGCAAACAGACGAATGTTGTGATGGATAGGTGATATTTAGGGAATTTAAAGCTTTTAAATTGTTTTTACAGATCCACTCTTTTCCATTAATTTTTCTATATTTTATTCAAGCAAAATGACTGATGTTAACGAAGTTTACCCACCGTGAGATATAAATATTAAGTGTTTACATAAAAATGTAAAAAATAGCTTTATTATTATGAATCTACCTCATTTTTTAATCATTGATATTTTTTAACTTTGATTTAAAATTGTGCGCTTGTAATATTAACAATAATATCATAATATACATAATATTATTATGTATAAGTTATAAATTATCTATATATAGTTATATATTATTATAAGTAATACAATTAATATATTATATGTAATATATTATATATAATATAATTATTATGTATAATATAATATATATAACTATATATTAATTTATATATAAGATATTATTATTAATAATAACTTATACTTACAATACTTATACTTGTAAATACTTATAATACTTAACTTATGTTTACAATACTGATAAAATTTTTATTGATATGAACTTTTGCATTCAAACTTTTATTATAAAACTTAATTTAACTTGATAACTCTAACATAAATAACGATAACTAAAAAAAGTTATTACATAGATCATGACGTCACATGCTTATTTATTATAACTGAGTTATAGTAAGTTGAGCACTGTTTTTGCTTTCCATAACTTAATTTTAAAATGTTGGGAGTATTAGGTTCCAGGTCATAGGTCTTATATGATATGTATCTTATGTAGAGTAAAAATGGGTCAAACCGATCATACTATTTTTTCGATCACTGATCGAAAAAATTTAAATAAAACCGGAACTGATAGGAATATTTAAAAAATAAAAACACTAGAAGAAAGAGAATCATCTCCTCTATTCAAATGTGTCAAAATAAAATCCAAGTCATTTTTCAGTCATTTTATTTTTATAAAAGTTTAAAAGTGAGTCGTAAAAATTTGCTTTTTTCTTTTATTTGCTATCGAATTAATTCGGGAACCATAATTCGTTTAAAAATAATTTTACCTCTTTCTTGTAGAAAATTTAATTTTAATACCGATTACATATTTTTTTTCGTTTTATAGTTAAAAATTAGACAAAAAAGTAAGAAAAATCAATATTAAATTTTTTCTGGTAGAACCGATCATTTACATATTTATTTTAAATTCCTTTATTAAGTTTTATGTGAATTTTTAAATTAGGTACCTAGGTGAATTAAATTATTAGATTTTCTCATGTTTTAATTCCGGGTTTTTCCTATATAAAGTTATTTTACAAAAATGACTCAATGATATTTATTAACTATTTACTTTCAAGATGACAAAAAGTAAAAAGTCATACAATGAAGAAGATAGAGAAGCTGCGTTAAATGATATAAAAGAAAAAAATACTTTAATCAGAAAAGCTGCATTCAAATATGGCATTCCATTCTCAACTCTAATAGGTCGCAAGAACAACAACAATGCTAGCTAAAAGGGATCAGGATCAACAACCGTACTCTCACAGCAAACAGAGTCAATTATGGTGCATGCGTTTAAGTTCCTATGTGATTGGGGTTATGGTTTAACACGAAATAATATCGTGGACCTCGTGTGCGGTTACCTTCTTCGTACAAATCAATCAGATTTTTTTAAAAACGGCAGGTCTGGCAAAGACTGGTTTTATGCATTTATAAACCGATGGTCTAAAGAAATTTCCACAAGAAAAACTCACGCTCTAGAATCTGCCAGAGCCGCTTCTTGTACGCAAGAAATAATTGATAATTATTTTAAAGTTGTCACTAAACAATATCAATTGTCTGGGATAACTTATGGTTGTAACATTTGGAATTGCGATGAAACGGGTTTCTGTGGTAATCAAGGCAAAGCGACTGTAGAATGTCGAAAAGGTGCAAAGCGTGTTTTGAAACTCACTGGTAACAATGAAAAAATCCATTATACAGTGAACAATTGATGTAATGCTGATGGATACTTTACACCACCATTCGTGGTATACAAAGCAAAACGAAACTTTAGAGCTGAGTGGGCTTTAGGTAGAGGTCAAAGCCGCCGCCATTAGCGAGAAGCCGCCGCTACTTACACCTACTTTTTACAGCCGCCACTTTGCGTTATTAGCAACTACTAAGCCGCCAATCGAACAATATGTTCAGCCGCAGCCGATTTCAAAGTCACTATTGTTGGCAGGAAAAAAAAAGAGAAGAGTTTAATAACCTAAAGTCCTCTTGTATAACTTAAAAGTAGCTTTTCGATTTGCTACGCAAATTCTCTATGAGATGAAATAATAACCAATGATATATAACTAGATGTCTAAATTGCGGGATTTTATTGGACAAAAAATGAAGCCGCATTTTTTTGTTTATAACAATAGTCCGCCATTTGTAAAAAGGGCAAATGCTAAAGCCGAAGTGTGAAATAAAAGTTAAAAATGCAAGCCAAAAGCTCCCAATAAATTAAAGATAATTCAAAAACAAGTTTTAATAATTATAAAATACTTATAAAAGTTTTTTTATGAGCCTTTTTTTATTTAAAAGTTTTTTAATTCATAAAAATGCTTTAAAAGCGGTTGTCGTTTTACTTTTCTATTCAAAACTTTAATCCCTTTTTAATCGAAAATAAATTAAGGAATCATAAATTATTGTTTTACAAGTATTTTAATTTCCGCTTAACACTTTTACATAAATAGTATTTAAATTTAAAATACATTTACTTCATTTAAGAAAAAAAAAGTTAAAATATTTGTTTACAAATGTAATCCGCCATTTGTAAAAAGGCCAAAAAGCAGCTTCACTTTTACGATCGAAGTTAGACATCTAGTTTATATATCATTGATAATAACAAAGCACCCCCTCCTTTATATAACTACATCAACGTCCGCCACTCCTTTCATATTTTAAATACTGCGTTTTTTATTCTTGGCTTATAAATTTTTTTTATCGCTCTGACATTTTTCAACTTAAATTAGCTAAATTAAACACAAACAGAGTTTGTATAACTTTGTAATGGATCGAGAAGAATCTTGTATTTCACATAACAGTTCTTTAAAATACTTGAACATTAAACTGTGTAGCTCATTTAAAAAAACAACCACAGATTCATCATTAGTATGGAAATACTATGGTCAAATATTGACACAAAATTGTAAAGTTATCGACGATGAGCATTATTACTGTAGCCAATGTTTTTTGATAGAAAAACAAAAAGTTGAGTCTTCAGGTGCAGGACATTTATCAAAAATTCACAAGGTTAGAATTTCTACATCAAGCAGTAATTTGAAAAGTCATCTATTTCTTGTTCATAAAATATTAACAGACAAACCGACCGTTGTAATGAAAAATGTGATCTTGTCCTTTGGTTTTCTACAGATCTACTACCATTTTTTCATGTTGATAATGAAGGATTTAAAAAGTTTTTTGAAAAAAACATTGGGTTAAAACTTCCCACAGGTTCTGCTATGAGTCAAGTTGCATTACCTGATATGTATAAATCTTTAAGGCGATCTGTATTGGAAAGTTTAAAAGATATTGATGCAGCAACAATTTTATTTGATGGTTGGACTGACAAATAGAAAAAAGTTAATTATATGGGTCTGAAGTGTTCCATTATCAATGAAAACTGGCATAAAAAAATTTTTACTCTGGCTTGTTTGCCTTTAGAAAGCCATACAGGTGAAAATTGTCATAATTTTATCAAAGACATTGTTCAAGATTTTTTTCAGAGGCGTTGTAGAGATATGAGACTACATACTGTGCACGATGGTGCAGCGAATATGATGAAAACCTCAAGACTTTTAGGCTCAAAGGATCCACAACATTGTCTAGCTCATATCTTGCATTTAATATTGACATGTGATGGCATAAACAATTGTACTGAAATAAAATGTTTGTAAGAAAAATGCAGACGAATTGTAACCTGCCGGAACTTCAAGTCAACTTTACTTTTAGAGGAATCACATCATGAAGCAGACATAAAATTATACAATAATCTTCGAATTCTTGCTGAAGTGAAAGACATTGATGATTTAGAGCAGCAATTTCCCATTCAAATTTATGATGAAGCAAACATGATTGAAGCAAACAGTTTAGATATTGCTTGTAAAGAAAAATTTGATGATAATTTCCTAAAAAGACAGCATAGAAGTCTAAAACAGCAAATAGGCACAAGATGGAACAGTGCTCTCTTTATGATAGAATCAATTAACCAGTTATTAGATCCTGTAGAAATTTTACTTAAGAAATGTGGTAGACAAGACCTTTGTTTAGATAATGATGAACAAGCCTTGATTTCAGAATTGGTTAAATTTTTAAAACCGTTTGAATCATTAACCCATGTGGTCAGTGCTGGAAATTCACTTTCTATTTTGCCATTAGTTAAACACAAAATACTAAAGCATCTTTCAATTAATTCTTGTGATTTGAATGAAATAAAAGAACTAAAGGAATATTGCTCCAAAAAAATTGACCAAAGACTTAAGTTGTCAACTTCTGCAAAAATATGCTGTTTTTTAGATCCAGCCACAAAAATTTTATATAACAGAGATGAAATGAAGGAAAGTTTGTTGGAGAATGCTTTAAACATAAAAGTGACCCAATTAGATTCAGTTCAAGGTATTCTATGTCTATACAACTAATAACATCAATAAAAGAAGTTTTTGTTTTGGAAAAAATTACTGAAACACAAATAAATTTTATTATAAAAACTATTAATTTTTTAATATTATTTAATTGTGGAACACGGAGTAGTTATTTATAATTGTTAGACATTTTGAAATATTTTATTAACTCATTGAGTTCTTCAAGTATTATTTGTTTATTATTGATATCACTTTTTATAAAATTTATTTATCTGTTTTTAGTTATATCAGAGTCAGAAAATGATAGAGATTCAAAAACATGTTCTAGTGCTAAGCGACAACTACTTCAAGAGATGAAGAAAAGTGTTACTTCTGCAGAAAAAAATTATCAAATTGTTTCGGAAGTAGAGCAGTTTATCTCTCATACACCAATGACAGAGGAAGACCTCTATTGTTTATTGTTTTGGCGAAATCATCATGCAAAGTATCCACACTTAGCAGTGCTTGCAAAAGAGTATTTTAGTATACCAACCTCGAGTGTATCAGTGGAGTCCATGTTTTCATTGACTGGATTAATTTTGAACTCAAAAAGAAGCAATTTAAGTTCGTCCAACATGAACATGACTCTCTTTATTCATGACAATATCAGTCTTATTTGATTTTTAATTTTAATTGAAAAATAAAAGTCGTCTTAATTTAAACTTAAATTTGTTTTCTTTTTGTCGAAAACAATACTAGTTATATTTCAGAGCAATTTGCGCAGCCAGAAGCCAGCAACTTTATTGGTCAGCCAGTATCAGCTAGTTGGTCAAGTTGCTAAGCTTTTAGCCATCTGATATAAATGTCAGCCAGCAAGTTACACGTTCTAAGCATGGCTTTAAACTCTAGCTTTAGGTGGTCCGACTGGCACCAAATATTCAATTTCTAAATCTGGTTGGATGGAGTATGACACATTTATTGAATGGTTGAAGGAAGTGTTTATACCAGAATGTCAAGCTATTAGTGGTACTCATATTTTACATCTTGATAGACATACGTCTCACGTCAATTTAGCAGCTGTATTGCTATGTCGGGAAAACAATATACTTTTGATTTGTCTACCAGCCCACTCATCTCACATTCTTCAGCCACTGGATAGAGGTGTCTATTGCCATGTTAAGAAAGTGTGTATGACAGTTCTTACCAAATATTACAAAGACACAAAATGCAAAAACTTAGATAAAGAAAATTTTCCTACGTTGCTCAAACAAGTGTATGAGTCCCGTAAGTGTTTTTCACGTTTGCACGCTATTGCTGGTTTTGACTATATAATGGGTTATTTCCACTTAACAAAAACAAAATCAATCAACAGGCATTAGCTATATTTGAAACGTTTAATCAACCGACGTCTTCAACGCCATTGCGAATAATAAAGTCTTTAGCATTATCTTCTGAACCAGCAACAGCAGCTTCGAGGTTCAATGAGAGAACATGAGAGTTCTACATGAGAGAATGAAAATCGAAATGGAAAATGAGCTAAAGAGTTTTTTTCAAAAAAAAAATCAGTCTCATATAAAAAAAATAAGTATTCAAGTATAAAAAAACACACATGCATTATGATAAATATATACATCACATTAATTATGTTGTCTATAAGTTAGGGGTTGCAGCTGATATTTCAGCTTCAACTTTAAACTCATTAGCTTCAGATTTAAGCTGAAGCTGACGAAGTCAGTTTAATCAGTGTGATAGCTGATAGTAAAAAAGAATAGTAAAAAAGAATAATACTCCATAAATATTTTATATTTAAAAAAATGTAGGAAAATGTTCAATGAAAATCTAAAATAGTGACAAAATTTAAACATACATGTAAAAAATTTTAAATAAAATTTGCAAAACGTTTATGCTGTTTATAATTGTTACTTATATACTGTTGTTTATAATTGGATTTTTAGAGATTTGTTCAGAAGTGGTGCCCAAAATCTAATTCCATGTTTGATTATCGACATAATTTTTTGGTAGAGTTCAAAATTCTTCCAAAAGATGGTTTTATCTATTAAAATATTGAGTATGAAATCAATCTTGCTGTTATCATATGTGATGCACTAGCTACAGCATTTGTTAAGTGTATTAGGGGCACAATGGTTATAACTGATGTAAGTGTTGTGCTCAGAAAGGAGAGTGGTGTGGCAAGATGATACTCTCACATATTTCATCAATTTTAAGCACTGACTCAGATTTTTATCATCAAAAGCATTCTGAACATCTTAGTGGTGTGTTGAATGGAATTAAATTTTGACATGGTGACAAAGTTTCCTTAAGACTTTCTGCATCTAGTATGCTTAGGGGTCTGCAAAGACCAATCAACTTATGGTTAAATGGCCAAAATGTTGTAAATTGTCTCAGATTACAGTCAATACTTTATCTGGCGGATTGTTCCAGATATGTCGTTACATTCCAAGAAAAATTTCTAGAAAAGCAAGGTCTTAATTAGATATTAAAACATGGAAAGCAATTGAACTTAAACTTTTTTTAGTATACACTGTTTAAAGGGGATGCTTTAGCCAAAAATCTATTCAAACTTTTTAGTACTTTCAGTTGCAGTTCTAATTTTATAATGTTTCATTTTATTGAAAAAAATACTATGATTTTGCTAGTCAGTTACTAACTTATTTTGTGCAGCGATTTGGTAAACTTTACGGTAAGGATCAACTAGTTTACAATGGACATTCTTTCATACATATAGAAAATAATACAGTTAAATTTTAAGTACTTGATAGATGTCTCTTGTTCAAATACAAAACTTTTTCAGATCAATTTAAAAAGCTTGTTCAAAGAACAAATGGTTGCTCTTATAAACACGTACAAGGATATAAACAGAGGTTTAGCATTCCTAATTTTGATAGATCAGTAGCCATTTCATTGAGACACTGCTTACAATTTCAAATTATAAAGATTAAGAATGTTTTGTTTCAACTAATAAAGGTGATAGTTGTTTTGAAATTATAAAAAAAAAAAAAGGTTATATTTGAGGAATTTGCAGCTTTTTAGTCGTTATATATATATATATATATATATATATATATATATATATATATATATATATATATATATATATATATATATATATATATATATATATATATACAGTACTGTGAATAAGTTTTAGACCACTTACTTTTTTTCAAAAAATCCCGGAGAATTCATCTCTAATATTTAAGCTTGTAGTTCTAAATTATAAACTTTAAATTTTATTAAAACACATGTATTTCACACAAAATATGGAACAATTACAAACTTTTTAATGTCAAACTTCATAAAAAACTCTTGATATTTACTATGTCCTCCTTTTGCCTCAATTCCAGCCGATATTCGCCGGGGTATAGATTCATACAAGTTAGTATAAAATCCTGGGGTATATTGTGCCATTCTCTTTGAAGTACTTCAAAACATTCTTTAGCATTTCGGGTAGCATGGTTCAACCTTCTTTCTGTCCAGGTAATCCCAAATATCCTCAATTATATTGAAAACTGGACTCTGGGGAGGCCAGGTCATCAATTCCAGTACTCCTTCCTCTGCCATTTCATTTAAATATTTTTTTGCCACTCGGGAACAATGTTTTGGGTCATTGTCTTGCTGCAGAATAAAATTATGACCTATTAGCCTTATTCCGGATGATTCAGCATGGTGCCTTAGGATATCGATATAACGTTCCCCGGTGAGTCGTCCCCCTATTTTGATCAAATCACCTATTCCAGATGAAGATAAGCAGCCCCAAACTTGTAAAGAGCCTCCTCTGTGTTTAATAGTAGGGTTTAAACACGGGCTGAAAGGCTTTATCAATTCTTCTTCAAACAAATAAGCGTCCTTTCGTTCCAAAAATTTCGAATTTGGACTCATCGGTGTACAGAACCCGATTAAACATTTCCTGGGCCCAATCTTTGTGTTTTTTTGCATATTTGCTTTATTGCCACACCACAATAATGGTTTTCGAATTGCAATACACTCTCTTAATCCCGATTTAAGCAGGTACCGTCGAATAAAAGAAGAGCTGACATTTTTCCTAGTTGCTGTGTTAATGTCTTTTGCCAGCTCGGTTGATGCTTTTTTGTTTTTTTTAAAGATAGGATTTTTAAATATTTATTGTCATCTTTTGTTAGCTTAGGAGATCTACCACTTTTCTTTCTATCTTCAAGGAAGCCAGTTTCTTTGATTTCTGTAACAGCATTCTTCGAATATCCTGTTTTGGATGTAGTTGTTATGACACATCGTTTTAATAAATAAACAAACAAATCTCTCATGTTTCCTCATCAATTTTATTTATTTATTCAAAATAATTTGTTCTTTCAACTTTTCTTATATTATTAAACTTAAGTACGCTTTAAAAAAGCTACATAGGAAAAAAATTGTGAAAACGTCTAATTATACAAGTGGTCTAAAACTTATTCACAGTACTATATATATATATATATATATATATATATATATATATATATATATATATATATATATATATATATATATATATATATATATATATATATATATATATATATATATATATATATAAATACCATAATAATTTTTCTGGTTCCTTTTAATATGTGTATTAAAAAAATCTAATTAATTTTTTTTATGGAAACCCCTATGGTCAGTCCCAGCAGTCCGAAAATTAGAAAATTGATTATTTTTGTAAATAATAAGGGGGGCAGGGTCACTTACAAATATTTTAAAGATATCTTAAGGGTTATTTTTGTAGCCTGATATATCTATTTTTAAATTATGTTTTGTTTTATTGCAAAAGATGATGGAAATGGTTAGCCGTACCCATTTAAATACATGTTTATGATGGGAGGTAGGGGGGGGGCGTATATATTTTTTCTACGTATTTTAAATAAAAAATATTTTTACATTTGCATTTATTTTTTAAAGAAAGATTATTTCAATGTTATCAACCAAGATTTTTTTTCTTTTGTCTGAAATTTTAGCCGAATATCTGCAACAACTAATAAATTAGCTTAGCTATCTTCTTTGTTTCTGAAAGTTTCAATGAAGTCTTGTCCAAGTTTAATAGCACGTTCTGCACTATCATTTACAACAAGAAGATTAGTGACATAATTTTTAAACCTAATATAATCCGAAAATTTTCGCCAGTTTGATGAACTAATTTTAAGACACATAACCACAAATCTTTCATTTAAATACTAATTGTGCTTTTTAAGAGATTTCAGTACAGCTTCTGCTGGTTTAAAACTGAATGCAGAATATTTTATCATTTTATTAATAGCTTTTAGATCTAAAGAAGGTGCTATGGCAGGGATAGGAGCTTTAATAAACCATGGAACATAAAATAATGCTGTAAATGAAGCAATTTCATAAATCAGCTTTCCCTCTTGCAATGATATTATGTTAGGACATACGTTACTGAATTGTGGCTGAAGAAGATCATATGTTAAATAATAAACTCCCTGTGCCATAAACCTGGCATGGTGCAAAGCCATTGGAAATCTAAATTGAAAATTTGTTACTTTGCCTCCTAACCAAAGAACTGCTAATTGTATAAAACACAATTAGCAGTTCTTTCAAATTAAAAAATTTTGCGATGACTTATTCGAACATGGAGCAATTCCGCTAATTAACAAACCTACTAGAGTAACCTCAACTTCAGCTACCTTAATTGATAACATTATAACAACCGATATCTTTAATGAAACTCTTAAAAAAGGTATAATAAAAAGTGACGTTTCTGACCACTTCCCTATTTTTTTCTCTATTGATATTGACAACAAATTAATACAACAACATAAAAAAGTCATTATTAAACGTTTTTTCACCGATGCAAATCTAGCATCGTTTAAGGATCAATTATCTTTAATAAATTGGAAACATTAACAGTTCATTTGAAGCTAATGAAGTATACGATACATTCTTTCAAACTTTCTATGAAATATATGATGCAAATTTTCCAAAACGTGAATTTATTAAAACCAATAAAAGTTTAAAGTCACCATGGGTCAATAAAGATCTTAGGAAATCCTCAAAAATAAAGCAAAAACTGTATATAAAGTACTTAAAAAAATCAACACCAGAAAATAAAGTTATTTATAAAAATTACGCTAAAATGTTTGAAAGTCAAAGAAAAAAATTTAAAAAAAGATATTACTATGATTTACTAGAAAAATATAAACATAATTCAAAACGCACATGGCAAATTATAAGTCAAATTACTGGAAATAGTAAATTAAAATTATGCTCTGTGCCTAACACTATAAAAGTTGATGGCGTATTTTTATATAAACCCAAACAAATTGCAAGAGAATTAAATAAATATTTCGTGTCTGTTGGCCCTAATTTAGGCAAAAATATTCGAAACATGATTAATCCAATAAATGATTACGTGTTTCCATTAATCTCTAGTTTAGATAAATTTGAAGTATCTTCTTCAGAATTTGAAAGTGCTTTTAAAATGCTTAAAACTAATAAAGCAGTTGGTCCTGATGATATAAATTTTAATATAGTCATAGATTCATACGATATCATAAAATGTATTCTTTTTAAAGTTTTTAAATGTTCTATAAATCAAGGAATTTTCCCCGATCAATTGAAAATAGCCAAAATAAAGCCTATATTTAAAGGAGGTGAACCATCAAATGTCAGTAATTATCGACCAATATCTATCCTCTCTGTTTTTTCAAAAATTTTAGAAAGAATTCTGTTCAACCAAATATCTAATCATCTTGATGTTAATAATATACTTTACAAAAATCAATACGGTTTTAAAAGAAGTAACTCTACTGAACATGCAATAATTCATCTTACTCGTAGTATAACTGATTCATTCGAAAAGTCAGAGTTTACTTTAGGCGTCTTTATAGACCTATCTAAGGCTTTCGACACAATTGACCATGAAATACTGTTTAAAAAACCTGAACATTATGGTATCACTGGTAATGCTTTAAAACTACTAAAAAGCTATTTAAAACATCGCAAACAATTTGTCTATGTCGACGGATCTTCTTCACAAGATTATCTAAATATAACCTGTGGTGTTCCACAGGGATCTATATTAGGGCCCTTATTATTTCTGATTTATGTTAACGATCTCCATGAAGTCTCAAAATTAACAACTATAATGTTTGCTGATGATACAAACCTATTCCTATCTAATAATAACATCAATAAACTTTTTTATGATAGGAACATTGAACTAACAAAAATATCAGACTGGTTCAAGTCAAATAAACTTTCACTCAACATTGATAAAACTAAATGGATTTTCTTTCATCCACAATTTAAAAAACATTTACTTCCAAGTAATTTGCCTCTTCTTCATATTGATAATATTCAAATAAAAAGAGTAATTTTCACAAATTTCTTAGGTATCATTGTAGATGAAAATCTATCATGGAAGAATCACATCGGACATTTATGTAACAAAATTGCAAAAAGCATTGGAGTTTTATATAAAGCAAGAAGTGTTTTAAACAAACATTCATTAACTCAACTATATTACTCTTTTATACACTGTCATATTAATTATGCTAATATTGCATGGGGTAGTACCCATAAAAGTAAATTAAAGCCACTTTATTGTCAGCAGAAGCATATAGCACGTCTTATAAATTTCAAAAATCGTTTTACTCATTCAAGGCCACTCTTATTTAACATAAATGTTTTTAATATATATCAAGTAAATGTTTATAATGTTCTTTGTTTTATGTTTAAATGTAAAACCAACTCATCTCCAGCTTCCTTTTTTGATTTATATTCTTTAAAAGAAATAAATAAATATTTTTTAAGAAATGATAATTTTATTAAACAACCAAAATTTCAAACAAACTTTCGTAAATTTTGCATTTCTTTTCGTGGAGCTTTATTATGGAACCAAATAGTTTTAAAAAATTTTGATTTTTCTCATGAATGGAATTATTATATGTTCAAAAGAAAACTAAAAAAAGTAATTTTCTCAATTGAAAATATATTTATATACTTTTAATTATACCCAGTTTTGTCATCACTCATTTATATTTTACTTTTATACAATATTGATTTAAAGTTTATGTTAGAAACTATATTTAAACACCATTATTTGAATTTTGTTAAAAGTTGCACTGACATTATTTGTACAGTAGTCATTTATTACTTACTTGTTTACTTTAATTTTTATTTTAATTCGTAATATTTGTAAATAATTTGCATCACGAACGGAAAAGTTTAAAATTTGTATTTATTTATTTTATTTATATTTACTAAGTTCAAAGTTCTTCAACAGCGGTTCTTGGTGACAAGACCTGTATGGTCTTCTTTGAGTATCCGCGTTCTTTATCTTTATTCTTTATTTTTATTCATTTTTAACGATTTCTTTGCATGTAATTTTTCTTATTGATATGTTTGTAAATATTGTGTTAAATATTGTAATAAAGAACAAAAAAAAAAAAAAAAAATACTGGTAGTCATTTCTGGGAAATATATCATTATCTAGGCAATTTTGAATGAATGTTAATGATTCAGAAGCCTAAATTTCAAAAAACGTTATAATTAAAACTTATAATTAAACACATTAATCTAAATAGGACAATTAAACCAACCTGCTTTTCCAAAAAAGATACAATTTTTTTTTCGGAGTCAAATCTCTTTAGGTTATCATAATTTATCTTCTTTTCAAGAATCGATTTCCAATTACCCTTCAGCCAATCAAATAACTCAGTCTTTGGTCCACTTGTTTTACCACTAGTAAGAACATTTGAAAAGTGCTAAAATATATTTATTTCAAATCATTTAAATAAATTTTAATAATAAAGCATTTAATTCATCAAGAAATATTCATAATTAAATATATAAATAAATATAAAAATATTGTACGATTTTTTCAATATTTACCTTTATATGTAATTCATAAATGTGATGGCGACAAGCCATCCAAGTTAAAGCTTTTCCTCTCCACTACTCAATTAGAGTACAGACTACTTTTAGCCAACCAGTATTTGTAACTGTGGTGTCAAAGGACAGACAATCAACATAGTCAAATAGCTCCGAGTCTTGTAAAGTTTTTTGATTGCTTTCCCAAGAGACTCAGCAGTGCTAAAATCATCTGTCGTTCCAGAACTATTATTTATAAGAGAAGCAAGAGTTGCACTCCGTGCAGTCGAACTTATTCCATATCGTGATGCTGTTGGAGCTAAATCTTTTCCTATATTTTTTGGAACAATAAGAGGAACAACATTAGATTTTCTAATTTTTCTAGAAGGCTGTAGATACTCTTCATCATAGTTATCATCTAAAGTATTTAAAATTTTTGTTCTGTTTTCATATTTCTCAGTAACCAACTCTTTCTGTTTTCTTACGGACTCTTTTGTTCTTTGATTTTTTATTTTCATTGCTCTTTTTGTTTTGCTTTTTACAAATTTTTGTGAAATTTTATCTTTACCTAACATTTTCTGAACACTCGCTCCTTTCTGGTCATTAAGAAAATCTGCATCTTCTCTTCTTATATCTTTAGTTTTATCTTTAGTTTTATCTTTCATAATAATACCTTCACAATTCTTTTGATTTACATCAAATACCTCCTCTAGCATTCTTGAAAACTGTTCTCTTTTTAAAACTAAATTTGTATTTAAACGGTTTCTGTGTTTGTTTAAATCATTTCTCTTCTTTTCTAAGTCAACACTCTTGTCTCTGAGACAAATGTAGAAGAATGCATTCAATTTAATGTAATTTATTATAAATATATAAAATTTTATGACTTTATAATTGTTACTTATATAAAATAAATTTGAAATTGGATTAAACTAAAAATTAAAATTATTTTAATTATATTAAAACCTGATATGCTTGTCAGTATTAATAAAAGGAATTCCTGCTTTTTGCCATATTTTCTTCACTTCATAAACAACGCATGGTAAACATTTTTGGAGACAACCGCCTATTTCAGCACATTGTGTAGTAAAGAAATCACCAAGAGAACATGAAGCTATACTAACTGAGGAAATGTTTGGAAAATCAGCTCTTAGCATAAGATTTCTGTAATGGTAATATTGCAATACAGTTTTTTTAGTTGGCAATTGTGTATTAGGTATTGTTCCAATTCTTTTTCCAACAAGAAAAACTTCACAATGAGATATTTTTCCAAAACTATTGCTTGTTGACATTATTTTTATTGACACTAAAATAAAAATTTTAAAAATTACCGATATTTTTAACTTAACCCTTTCCCCCTACCTCCCAAATATAAACGTGTATTTAAATGGGTAAGGCTGACCATTTCCATCATCTTTTGCAATAACAAAGCATAATCTATAATAGATGTATCTGGCTACAAAAATAACCCTTATATCTTTAAAATATTTGTAAGTGACCCTGCCCTCCTTAATATTTACAGAAATAATAAATTTTCTAACTTTCGGACTGCTGGGACCCACCATATGAATACTCATGAAATAAAAAAAGATACATTTTTTTATACACATATCAAAAGGAACCAGGTAAATTATTATGGTATTTTTTTTATTGACTTTGGTGTTTTATGCCCCACCCTAATATATATATATATATATATATATATATATATATATATATATATATATATATATATATATATATATATATTTATATTATATTTATATATATATTCGTCATTATTAATATAAGTTTGTACAACACTTTACCGTGAAATATATGACTGGAGCAGTAGAAGACAATAGTCTTATCATCTTGCCCCATTTTTGTCGTTGACAAAATATAACAAAAATATAAACCAAATACAAATATAATAAAATATTTATAATACATATAAATTTTTTTTTTTTTTTATTTTTTTTTTTTTTTACAATGAACATCATTAAATAACCAAGTAAGTAATATAATAGAATTTCAAGAAAAAATGAAGATTTAAAATGAAAAAGGAAAAATTTTAAAAATAAGAGATTGTTTCATTAATGTTGAGGTCTAGTAGCTGTTGTTTTACAACGCATTTAAAATGTTGGAATGAGTTTATCATTTTTATTTTGTTTGTTAGAAATGAGTTCCACAATTGGGGTCCTCTGCTGGATATTGAGAATTTAGATTGTCTTAAAGAGGTTTTCGGAATATAGTAGTTCTTGATAGAGTATTTTGTTTGATATTTGTGATTGATAAGGCGAAAAAAGTTATGGAAGACTTCAGGGACCAGATCATTTTTAAGTTTAAACATGAACTGAAGAATGCAATAGATATTTTGTTCATAGATATTAAGAACTCTCAGTTCCTTCATTAAATGTTTATAATTGGCATTTCTATTTGCGTTTGTTAATATACGGCATGCTTGTTTCTGTTTTTTATATATTAAATCTAGTTTTGATTGGTAGGTACTACCCCAGGCAATATTGCAGTAGTTAATATAGCTATGTATATATGCAAAATAAAAACTTTTAAGGCATGCATTATTTAAAATATATCTGGTTTTATGCATAATTCCAATGTTTTTAGATATTTTGTTTTTTAATATATTAATGTGGTCTTTCCAGTTAATATGTTCATCTAAGAATACCCCGAGGAATTTGACTGAGAACGCTCGATTTAGTCTAACTTTGTCTAATAGAATATCTGGAAGTTTTAATGGTAGTTTGTCTGAATTGTATGGTTTTGTGAAAAAGATATAATTACTTTTCTGAATGTTGACAGAAAGTTTGTTTGCTTTAAACCAATCGCTCAACTCTTCAAGTTCCTGATTTACTGTATTAAAAAGTGTAGTAATGTTAGAGTGGGTATAGAAAGCTTGAGTGTCATCTGCGAAAAGAATGAAATTCAATATACTGGAAGATAAAAATATGTCATTTATATAGATTAGGAAAAGCAGAGGTCCTAGAATAGACCCCTGGGGAACACCACATGTGACGATTTCAAGAGGAGTGTATGTTTTATTGTAAAATAAGGCTTGTTTACGGTTTTTTAGATAGCAACTGAACCATTTTAAATTTTTATTTTTTATACCATAATTATAAAGTTTGTATAGAAGGATCTCGTGATCTACTGTATCGAAAGCCTTTGAAAGGTCGATAAATACTCCAAGGGTGTGTTTGTTTTTGTCAAAGCCACTTAAAATTTCGTTAACTAATTTTATTACAGCATGTTCAGTTGAGTGGCCTTTTTTAAATCCGTATTGGTTGTTGTAGAGGATGTTATGATTTTGGAGGTATGTAAAGAGTCTATTTTACATTATGCGCTCCAATATTTTTGAGAAGCATGGGAGTATGGAGATGGGTCTGTAGTTAGATAAAGTCGAGTCATCTCCGCTTTTAAATACTGGAACTACGCGTGCTAATTTTAGGCGGTCAGGAAAAACTCCATTTTTTAATGAGAGATTAAAGATTAACATTAGGGGATACTCAATAACGTCATAAACGTTTTTAACAACTTTAGAGTCTATGTCATCAAGACCAGAACTTTTTCTGGACTGTATGGTTTCAAAAGCATTCCAAAGCTCATCAGGAGATAAGTCATACTCATCCATTGTAAAGTCTACTTTTTTTAAGTGTGATTTAAATAGTTTTTTACTTTGGGTTATTTTATTTGCTAACGTCTTTCCAATGTTTATAAAATAATTGTTAAAGCTTTCAGCAATTTCTTTTTCATCACTGATAAATATGTTTTTATCATTAGTATTTAAACGTTTAGGCAGTGTATTACCAGAGTCAATCTTTTTTTTTCCTATTATTTCTTTTATAACATCCCATGTTTTTTTGTTATTTCCGATATTGTTTTGCAATAAATTAGAATAATAATTTTTTTTTGCTTGTTTTTTTATTTTCTCAAAGAGGTTTTTATAATTTTTGTATTTGTTTTCATTTTTGTAAGTTTTTTTTTTTAAGTATTTTTCATAGAGTCTTTGTTTTTTTTTGGAAGATTTAATAAGACCTTTGGAAATCCATGGACTTTGTAAGCTTTTAAGTTTAATTAGCTTTTCTTGCTTTAGAAACGCTTTTTCATAAGCATCACTGAACTCTAAGTTAAAATATTCATAAGCATTATTTGCGTCTTTGTAGTTGATGAGTTGATCCCAATCTACCAGTGATAGATAGTTACGAAATGTTTCAATGGTATTTTTATCTATCTTTCTTTTTGTAACGCTTATTAATTTGTTTGATTCCTTGATTGATTTTTCTTTGTATATTGAATTTGATGTGAAAAATATTGGGAAATGATCACTTATATCAGTTCTTATGATTCCGCTTTGAGTGAGATATTTCGAGAAGTTATTAGTAAAAATATTGTCTATGAGAGTTTCAGTATGACGAGTTATGCGAGTTGGTTTATTAATTAATGGTAAAATATTGTGCTGATAGAGGAGATTTAGAAAGCGTTCGACTTTAATATCATTTTTTAGGTTTAAAAGGTTTATATTAAAATCCCCCATTAGATATATTTGTTTATTACTAACGCTTACTAAATACTGTTCTAAATAGTTTTCAAACGTTGTTACATTTCCGCTAGGTGGTCGATACATTGCGGTTAAATAAACACTTTTTTTGTTATGGATCAGTAGTTCTATAGTTAATGACTCACATTCCGCATTACAATTACTAAGATTTTCTGATTCTTGAAAATAAATTGAATTATGAATTAAAAAACATATTCCGCCTCCTCTGCCACCAACTCGGGTTTGATGAATTGATTTGTATCCTGGTAATTGAAGATTCGAGTTAACGGAATCTTCAATTTGACACCAAGTTTCTAAAAGACATATTACCTTGAATTCATGGTTTATGTTTCGTAACATAGCTTTAAGATTTTCAAAGTATTTTTTAAGACTTCTAATGTTTAGGGTTAATGTCGAAAATAATGGTTGCGTTGAGTTAAAATAACAAGATACTTCCTCAACATTAAAGTAACAAGAGTCAATTTCAATTTCATTAAAAAGATTTATATCAGGATCTTTATTTTTATTCAAAAGCAGTGAACTATTTTTATCAAAAAACTTAAAAGTTTTTGTTTTATTTGTTTTGTCAGCCATTTGTATTATAAAAAATAAAAATATACTTTTGAAAACGAAAATTAATATTTTTACTTACTTAGATCTTTCTTGGTAAAATCACTTTTAAATTTAATAATTTTGTCGTACCTTACAGCGACGTTCTCTCCGTTTTCTCTCCTTAGCTTCGCCTCTGAAAATAGCTTTTTTCTTATAATTGAAGTCTCTCGAGAGTAATCTTCGTTTATATAAATGTTTAGTCCTTTGAGTCGGTGGGCTTCTTTTAAGATTCTTGTTTTGTCTTTAAATCTTAGTAATTTTAGAATTATAGTTCTTGTTTTTCCGTCTTTTTTATACCCTGTGCGATGGGCTCGTTCAATTCCAAAATTCACTTCCAAAGTTTTAGAAAATAATTTTAAAACTTTATCTTCGGTCTCATCCCAGGTTTCGTTAACACTTTCCGTAATCCCTTCAATTCTAAGATTATTTCGTCTCGAGCGATCTTCTAGTATTCTATTTTCTCATTAATATTTTGTATTGGGCTTTCTTTCTCTTAGTTGTTACTTACCGTTTTGACTTTTTGTTCAATTAAATGTTCGTGAAAGTTTAGACTTTCCTTTAACTCATTTAATTCTTTTTCTAGTTTGTTTATTTTGTTTACATTATCAGCAAATTTGTTTTCGATCAATCCCAATCGATCGTTTATTATTTTCAAATTAGAACTCAGAATGTCAACAAAGTTTTTTTCTTGTTGTTTTAGTATTTTTTCAATTTCTTTTTTGTATTCATTGAACATTTGAGTCAGCATTTTCTTTATTTCTGATACTGTTGCAGCCATATTTTTTATAGTACAACTCACAAGGAACGATATATATCATATAATATACAGATTTTAATTCAATATAAATATATTAGACACTTTCTGTTGAAGTACAATTCGATACTTTGCTATTATTACTACGATAAGAATGGATTCAATAACTAAATAATTTCTCAACGTGGTTAATTTAGTCGCCATTTTATATATTGTATTTATGTATATATATATATATATATATATATATATATATATATATATATATATATATATATATATATATATATATATATATATATATATATATATATATATATATTTATATATATATATACAGCAGTGGCCAAAAATTAAAGAACCCTCATTTTTTTAAAAAAATTTATTTTTAACCTTAGTATAATTTTATTTTGGAAAAAGGTATCAAAAAAAGAAAAACAATTTTAGAAAGAATTTTTATTGTATTTTATATTTATTATAAAAGAATTTATAATTTTTTTTACAAAATAATGTTAAAAAAATAAAAAACTGACTAGTAAAAAATATAAATGGGAAAAAAAATTGGACAAAATTTTAAGACCAGTTTCAAAAATATTTCAAAAAGCAATAAAAAAATAATTAAGAAACGTGTTGTTCCTCCATTTGTTTTCAAGCACTCTTGTACTCGTTCTAGCATTGAATTCATTAAAGTTTTGATTACTTCATCAGGCACATTTTTCAAATGATGAGAGATAGAAGATTTCAAATCTTCTAAATTGTAAAGTTGTTCTTTACCAAGCTTGTGATCAAGCCACGACTATAAATTGTCTATTGGATTCAAGTCGGGACTATTGGCAGGCCATGGAAGCACTTGAATTTTATTAGAATTGAACCAATCGCTAACAACATGCGCTTTATGACACGGCGCATTATCTTGCTAGAAAGTAAATCCATCTTGCAACTGCCATAAATCAATGCTAGGAATAAGCGAGTTTTCCAAAATGTCAATGTACCTTTCTTTGTTGAGTATACCATCGAATAAATGAAAAACGCCAACTCCACAGGCACTCATACAGGCCCAAATGCCTATTGAACCACTGCCTTGTTTTGTTCGTTTCAAAATGCATGATTCATTGAACCGTTCGCATGGAAGTCTACGCAACATTACGCAACCTTTTCTGTTGTCTACCTCAACGTTCATTTCATCACTAAAGACCACACGGCTCCACTGATCTGTTGACCAATTTTTATGTAGTTTGCATCACTCTTTCCTGGAAAATTTTTGTTTTTTATTTAAGCGTGGTTTTTTTGCAGCAGCACGCCATAAATAATGTAAATTGTGGAGGACCCTTCGCACAGTTCTAGGGCTTGCTTTCAGACCATTTGACAGTGTCCATTTCTATGCGTCCATTTCTTGCGTCCAGTCCTATGACGATTATTAACTGACCGGGTCTCTTTGTATCGTTGAATTATGTTAATAATGCAAGAGTTAGACCTTCCGAGCTTTTCTGCTATTTGTCTGATGCTATAGCCTTCTTTTTTTAATACAAGAGCCGCGTATCTGTCTTTTTCTTCGATCTTTGCACGCATTTTTGCAATATTTTTATATCCTTATTGCAATTCAAAAAATAAATGTTTATTTGATATCGAAACTCAGGTTTCGACATTTTATTTTATAGCCAACGTAATAAGCAATTAAGACAGTTAAAAAATATAATGGATTATTATTTTTAATAAGTGCAAATTAAAGATTTCGCTAGAGTGGTCGCTAAATTTTGTCCAATTTATTTAAAGAAGATTTATAAGTACTCATCAGTTTTTTAATAAGTTAAACGCTATTTAATTAGAATTAGATTAAAAAAATTATACCAATTTAATCCGTATGTTTTAATTAACAGATATTAAGACTAACAGTAAACATTAATATTTTTACCGGTCATATTGAAACGAGATATTGTGTAAAGAGATTTTCAAAGGAGTCGTTTAAAAAAAATGGAAAAGCTTCCAATTCGCGAGATAGCCGTGAATGCATTCGATACACGAATAAAGAATCGTTTAAAAGTTTGCTTAATTTCGACTGTAATTTTAATTATTTTTTTTGAAATAAGCCAATCAAGTTATATATAAATTTACTTGTTCTGTAAATTTTAAACATTTAAACGTAGTTTTTCAAGATTTGCAATGGGTAAACCTCGTGGGACCCTTACGGGATACCCGGCGGGCATACCCGTATGGGCTCCAGAGGAAAACCGCGGCCAAGATCCGGGGGGTTCCTGGTGAGTTTCCCATATGGGCATTAGTTTCAAACCCAAATGGGCCCCTTACGGCTTTAAAGTACGGGATTTGACTGGAACCCATGAAAACCGCGGCCAAGATCCGGCGGGATACCGTTGGTCTTCCCATACGGGACCCAATTGACGTCCCATATGGGTCCCGTACGGTACCCGTGCTGGCTGGGAAGCATTACTCTTACAGCATGCTTTTGTTAACTTTTGGTTATGACCAAAAAGTTTTAATGTTTTTATTGAGTTTTACATATTGAGTCGTTAACCCAATTTATCTCCTCATAACCTTTCTGTATTTTATATTGAAAAATTAGATCTCTTAGTAAACAACGCTCTTCTAGTGTTGTTAATTTCATTAACTGTAATCTTCTTACATAAGACAATTTTTTAAAAGTTAATACTAGTTTTGTAGCTCTTCTCTCTACTTTTTCTAACTTTAAAATGTATTATTTCAGATGAGGACACCATTCTTGAATAGCAAACTCAAGATTTGGCCTTGAAATCAAAAGATGTGTATAATTTTTTTGCTATATTTGAATCAAAATATATATAATTTCGTTTAATAAGAGCGAGTATTTGATTTGATTTTGAAATATTTACTGAAATATTTACGAAAATGTTCAACCCGAGGGTTGAACATTTTCGTAAATATTTCAGGAAAGTCTCCAGAAATTTTGGAAAATTTTTTGGTTCAAAACGTGTAAAGTATGGTAATTAGTCAAATGAATGATTAAAAGTAGCAGTAAATGCAGTTTTAGTTGATGGTTGCTCGAAATATTCTGCTGCTAAACAATATAAAATACCAAGGCAAACACTACATGACTATATAAAACTAGCATCTGTTGATAATTGTGTTAAAAAGTTATGTGCAGGACACCCAACAACACTCAGCTTTTCAAGAAAATAAGCTTGTAGAAGTTCTTCTGACCATGTCACAGAGATTATTTGGTCTACTTCTAAAAGATGTGAAACAAATGGTATTCCAATTTTGTGAAGAAAATGGGATTATTCACAAGTTGATTGTGCAACTAAGTCAGCAGGAAAAGAATGTTTTAGGAGTTTTTTGAAACGTCATAATAAACTCTCCGTAAGAGTTGCTGAATCAATGTTATTGCATCGAGCCATTGGTTTTAAAAGAAAATGTTATAATATTATAGAATAAAAGTTGATCGTTTTTATAATGAACTAGAAAAAATAATGTTTAATGCTAATAAAATGCAGATTATTCCACCATCAAACTTATTCAACGTAGACAAATCTGGATTGTCTATATACCATAAACCAGGAAAAGTTGAAGCCCTGAAGGGAAAACATAGTTTTGGTGGCTTACCAAGCTCCGAAAGAGGAAAAACAACCGCAATAGATTGTTGCTAGTCAGCAAAACTTTACAAAAATAATACACAATAACATTCGTTAATCTAAAAAATATTTTATTCTTTGTATTTTGTTAATATTTTACATAGCAGTTGAGAGAAATAAAAGCTAGAAATATGTTTAAAAAGCTAGAAATATACACAAGCTCAAAAGGAAAGCTAACTCGGAAAACATCTACTTAGTGTTGCTCCACAAAAGTAAGTAAAAGTACCATATAACAACTTGAGCGTTTTATTGCTTTTTAAAAATTGCACGGTTTTTAAATAGATAGGTTTGATTATAAAAATTTGACTAAAATATTTATAAAATATTAAAGACTCTCTCCAACCCTAATTTTCCCACAGCTTCATCAATATGACATGCCAGTTTTAAATTAGATTGTATCATTACTCCTAAATCCCGTTCTACTTTTGATGTTGTTGAGTTTCAGTGTCGAACATTGAATAAGTTATACATGGATTTTTAAAGCCAATATCAATAATTTTACATTTTTCATAATTGATATTCAATAACCATAATGACGACCATTTCATAATATTATCGAAATTTCGTTGTAATTTATTTATGTGTATATCTTCATCTTATTTAATAATATTTATAATTTTTCTATCACCAGCATAGAGTTTTTTTAATATGATTTTTTACTGTGTCTGATCGTTTATAAAATTAAAAATAGAATATGGACAAGAACAGAACCTTTTGAAACCCCACTCTCAACTCTTGACCATTTTGATAAATATTTGTTTTTCCGAAAACCATGTTGGTTACTATTTAACAAATTTTTGTTTAACATGTATTCCATTTTGTCACTTATGATTGATTTGAGAATTTTGCTTGGTATTGACGTTAATGAAAATGGAATATATAATTTTCTCCTTTCTTATGTAGTGGTGTTACATTTGGTATTCTCCATTTGAGTGGAATTTTTTCTTCTTTTAAGGACCTTTTGAACGGTAACTCTAGAGGTTTACAAAAACTTTTTTGATATTTTTCTTAACATATATGAACTTACACCTAGTATAGATGAATACACATAAGCATAAAATTGTTTTGGATTTTCTTTTGATGACTTAGCTATTTTTTTTTTCATAATTTTTACTTTTTGATTTAAATAGATTTTTGACTGTTTCATTGATTAAAATTTATTAGACTTTCCGCTTCTCAGATTCAAACCATTAGATAATACTTTGTGCCATAAACTTGTTTTGTTTCTAAGTGCTCTTTTAACTTTTCTAATAATCCAAGGTTTGAGTAGTATATTTTTATTGAAGTATATACTTTTTTTTAGGAATGTAATTTTGGCATAATTCATTAATAATGTTTAGGAATATTTCAAAGAATTCATTAATACTATTTTTTCCAAAAAGACTTTTCCAGTCATTTTCATTGATAAGATTGTTTATATTTACTGTGTAATTACCAAGTTTATGATTAAACGTAGATTTTCCATAATTTGATGTTTCAATTTTAGTAGTGTTTTTGATAAAATATTCCCGGCTTTCATTTGGTGTCCGCTTCTAGTGTTGCCTAAAGTTGGGTTATGATGGATTTTATTTATACTTTCTGGTGCTTCTGTTAAAATTAGATCTAAGATATAACCATGTTTAATTAATTCATGCATTATATGTCGGTAATATAACTGCTTGATGTAAGTAGTTGTCATTTATATATTCAACAAGTTTATTTGAGTATTTATCATATTTTTTCATGGTTTGAACATTATTTTCTTTCCAAATTTGGGTAATTATAATCTCTTGTAAATAAAGTACCTAATATGGTCAATTTTATTTTTAGCTTTTATTATTTCACTGATGCAATTATTTTCTTCAAATACATTTTAGACATAATTGTGTTTATTTCATTTTAGTCAAACTTTTTTTTTCTAAAATTTAATCGTTATTACATTGGGTCTGTATCACTGTGTTATTTTTGTTGTAATTCGTTCTGCTTTTTTGTTAGCAATAAGTACTGATGATGTTAACTTGATCTTAAGTCTTCTTAGTATTTTAATTAGCAAAAATATTCCATTTTTCGTTTTTACCAATAACAAATAACCAAAAGTTTGTACATTTTTGTTCTCTCTTTCTAAATATTGAAATAATAGGTTTTGTGGATTTGTGTTGAGGAGATGTCAAAAGACAAAAAGTTGAAAAAACTTCTGTTGTTAGCTGCAACAAAAAATTAGTTGTTTATTTATATCCTCAACAATTTAAACTATATAATACTTTTACTCTAAAACAACATAAATTTCTATAAATATTCTGAAACAAGTTCTATTTTTGCAAAGCTTGCAATTTTTTTACGTATTAGTTTTAGAGCAACATAATAATATACACGTAGGAATTGCATTCAAAAAACAGAAAGATATTTTTTCTAGGCTGTTTTGATATCAAATTATTAAAAAATAAGGATAACGGAAGAGACATAAATTTTTCATGTCAATAAATTTGGTTAATATACTTAAAACCTTTAACCAGCTTTAACCATTACTACAAAACATAATCAACTTTTTACATGTCTAATACAGAAACTATTTATATTTGCTAATGTTTATAGATATTGTATGCTTTGCATGTAGTATAAAAACTTTTAAACATTCAAAAATTAATCAAAAATATAAATAAAAACATAAAATATAAAATAATGCATTTAAAAATTAACCAAATATATATGAGCAAAAAAAAAATTTAACGTATAAAAGTTAATTATTAAAAATTTTCATAAGATAACAGTTTTATAATTAAAAAAAACAAAAACGCAAGCTGTTTTAGTTAAAAAGAAAACAAAAAGTAATTTAAAAGAATCATATAATATATTAACATTGAATTTAATTTAAATAAAAAAAATTCTCGAAACCAAAGTTAAAAAACTTGAAGAAGTAAAGTCAGTACCAACATCTAGTCAAACAACACCACATATCCATACAAGTAGCTTTGCTTCTCGGCTAAACCTAGTTTTAAGACTAGCGTCGCTATTATTAACGCCGTGACTTAAAACATACAACTTCAGTAAACTAAGCGAAATAACCCAAAAAATAGCAGAAAACCAATTAAAAAATGTTAAACAGATATTGGGATCATTGAAATTTTTTCAAAATGATAGATTGTGTTTTTTATTGTATTTTTGTATGCTTCTCTTCAACGCTGCTCATCGTAGAACTAGAATCGATAGAATCTCACAACAAATTACTGTTTATAGCCGATGTTTTCGCTTTGTTTTAAAAATTTAAAAACACCATATTCATCCTGATCGCACTCCAGCTGAACGATAAATTTTCAACAAACTTAATAACAAGCGAAAAAAGTTCAATGACGGTCTAAAACGTAACTGTCTCAACCAGTCTTTTAGATTTGTTATCCGTGGTGACCGAATTTGTTTTGTTGTATTGACACCACCACCGATAAAGTCCTCATCAAAGGCACAGAAAAATGTTCAATTAGTAAATGGAAGGCAGCATGCGAGGCTTCCAAAACAAGATTATTTAATTTTACAATCCAAAATTTACTCCTTTATTCTTTAATCGTTTTCAACCCCTCACCTTCTCCTAAACTTCTTAACCGCAAATGTATGCTATGAATACGATAAACTCAAATTTCTACTTGTAAAAAAGGACTACTCCAATGTGCTCTGCTTTTGTGAGACTTGGTTCAACATAAAAAAAAACTGTTTTAATCAATAATTACTCAATACCTTTCTGCCTCTCGCGTACAGCTTCTCGTGGAAGAGTTGCTTTTTAAAAAAAAAAACTTTTAACGCATTTGAATTGAACAAAGACAAAACTCTTTATGGAACTGGTAACAAACGGGTATGGCTTCAAATAAATATTAGTTCAGAACGTATTATTTGCATCTACGGGCTGCAAAACTCTGAGGTTGCCATTAAAAGAATCATTAACAAGTCGATTTGTCAAGCATCAATTCTAATTAAACAAAAATTTTCATCTTCAACTACCCTGATATAGCATGGAACAGTTCAGTTCAGGTGGGTACTATACTGGTACTAATCTACAGGTAAACGTATTTCTTGAAACTGTTCAAGACTTTTAACTTACTCAGTTTGTCTTTGCAACAATTTTCATCAAAAATCAACTAGATCTTGTGTTAGCAAATGATACAGCATATATCTATAATGTTAAAGTCGATTCTTCTCTTGGATCCACCAAAAAAATCATTTGCTTGCTATTCTTTACTTAAATTTAATAATACATGACATTTTAGTTATAAACATACTGACTTTAAAAGCACGATCAACTATTTCAACAAGACTATTTCGGTTCTGGAATTTGAAAACGTTTTAGTTGAATAGTGCTATTCCCGTCTTTTTGAAATATATGTCGTTTTTCTATCATTTCGCCGAAACTTTATTCAGCTCAAACTTGACTCAATATGGCTAAAAAATGAAGTTAAACAGGCGTCAAAAGATAAACCGGCTATTTTTTCCAACTTTAAGCAGCTCCACATGATCAAAAGCACCTTGTGAAAACCGGCATCTAACAAAGCCTCACGCAAAGTCGAAAAACTTGTTTATATAGCTCTCTGCACGCACGAACAAGGAATCAATAGTAAATGCAAGAATAATCTGCATTGCTTAATTAACAAGGCTAAATTTGTAAAGATTGTATTCAAGCTCTAGAAACTAACGACGGCGTGATAATATCGAACAACGCACGGACGGGATTCTCAGCAGAAATGAAAACATCTTTTCTCAAGCTGCTGTCAATTTGCGTTTCTCTAAACTGGACAAATACAAACGACCAGGCATTGATGGATTCCATCCATACATTCTCTCGGAAGCCCGATCTGTACTATTCTTGCCTTTATTTTTTTGATATATAAAAACTCTTTCACTACTAAGGCTGTTCCTACTTGCCGGAATCAAGCCAACGTAATTCCTATTTTTAAGAAAGGTAGCAGGACAAACCCAGCAAACTATCGTCCAATCTCATTCACTTCTGTTCCTTGTAAGGTAATAGAGCACTTAATTTGCGATTGCATGCTCAAAAATATTATTGACTACAACCTGCTTGAAGTTAATCAATATTGATTTGTACCTGGAATATTGTGCATGACAAACTTAATCGAAACCTTTGGTATCATCTCCATATTGCTTAATTCTCGTCTAGAAATTGTAATGAGTCTTCTAAATTTTGCTCAAGCTTTCGACAAGGTTAGTCGCATATGGCTTTGGAAAAAGTAATTGTGGATGGATAGAAGCCTTCTTAATTGAGCGCAGTCAAACAGTTGTGCAAGGTGAGTACTTCTCTGATTGTTTAGAGGTCCTCAGTGGAGTTCTGCAAGGGACTGTACTGGAGCCTTTTCTCTTTTTGATATTTATTAACGACATGCAAGACCTCAATCGTCACGTTTGTAAGCTGTTTGCTTACAATTCAAAACTAATAGCGGTTATAAAGAACACCTTCAACTATCAAACTCTCCAAAATGACATTGACCACCTCGTTAAATGGGCTCATACCTGGACTATGAGTTTTAACATAGACAAATGCAAAGCTATAATTTTTTATAAAAGAATTAACAACTGGTTTAACACCGCTTTTATTGACAACCTACCAGGTTTGCTCATCATTTTCACCATAACCGACCACCTGGGCAACAACCATAGCTTTGGCAAAACCAGCTCTGAGTGCGATCTCGGCATCATTATCAACGACCAACTCAAGTGGTGCGATCAAGCCGCACACGCTGTTGCCGAGGCTAACATGGCGCTAGGTATATTAAAAAGAACTTTCTACTACTAGGGTATTAATAGCTTTCATATAATTTATACAACTTATGTACAACCACATCTTGAGCTCTTTTCTTCCGCATGGAACCATTATTATTGCCAAGACATACAAGCTCTTGATGCAGCGCAAAAAAGAGCCATATATCACCGCTGTAAATATTTAATCTCTAAAGATAGACGGCATAGAGATGACCTCATCTAGTACCTCATCTAGATATACCTCGGCCTCAACAATATCAAGATCCTGAGACCAAACCAGTTAGCTGCAGCATTGGACCTGAGACCAAACCAGTGTGCAAGGACCTGGCGTTAAATTCCCTGAAACTGCCTTCAAAGGCAATTTCATTGAATTTAACGCCAAGCAGTAGCTAACTGTGTCCAAAGAGAATTTCTCTTCACCAATCGCGTCGTACGTGGTTGGAATTTACTTTTAAATTCCATCAGATCTGCTGCATCATTGAACAATTTTAAAAACAGCTAAATAAATTTTTCTGAATGTTTATTACAAGAAAAAAAGAATTGACATTTATAATAGCGGAGTTTCGTTAGTTGTCCTGCTTGCCAATGCTTAAACATTTTTTTATAAAATACTTATATAATAATAAAAACAATAATAATAGTAACAGTAACAACAATAATAATAATAGTTATTATTATTATTATCATTACTGCTGCCGTTACTCATTCGCGCGTGTTTGTCACGTAGCCATGTGAGGCATTAGATAATAAATATTTGGGTTTTAGTGATTTATTATCATGAAAGACATATATTTCAATGCTTTCGCCTTGAAAAAAAAGTCTCTTTATAAGAATGGCTTGTACATTTAGAGTAAATATAATAAGTTAATACTTCGCTACAACTTAACTGCATACCACCACAATTAAACTCTTTTGATTTTATTTTTTTCTGATGATTTTAAACTTTTCCTGATTAATGTAGCTTGGCTTCTGTGCATCAACATACAACATGTTACTTCAGCAGCTGTGGTCAACTCAGTTGCACTTTTCAATTTAAATAAGTCTTCAACAATCTGTTTTTTGATTTTAAAGGACGAGTCTTCAAAGTTTTTCTTTGGCCATCCTCGAAATCCTCCAGATGATGAAAAGGAACAATACCCTATATATCGCTGATATTTAGGGTAGCTAGTTGAGCAATTTTTCAAAATCTGACAGATCTCATGAACTCTATTTGAAAGATATTTTAACTTACTAAAAATTTTTTAAGAAAAAAGTATAATTTTCGATTTTTTTGAGAAAATATTGCCTAAAGTTTACGGAGCTGCTCAACCTGCCAGCAATAGTGTGTAGTAAGTTGAGCAATCAATAAGTAAATGAATATGCATGGCACGTAATTTGGGTGAATCATCAATAAAACTTCCACTAACAGAAAACTTCCACTAACAGAAAGCAAAAAGTGTATAATTTATAAACTGTTTATTTTATACATTTAAATGACGTAAGTAAGAAAAGAGAAAAAATTAAATGTTAAAAAAGTGTTATAAAATATAAAAATATTATTTTATGCAACTACCTTGAACTTTGAAACCCGATATAAAAATTATTAATTTAAAAAATATACATAAATAATGTACCACTAAATAAACTCTTATCCAAGTTGTTTTTTTATGGTTATTAATATATTTCCCTCAAAAAAATAATGGTTATTTTGTGGTTATTTTATTAAATATACTTCCCTCAAAACTTTCCCCTACTAGATAAGGTCGCATTAACTAGTTTTTTAAAAAGAACTGTAAGACTTAAGCAAAAAACGGTAATTTTAATCAAAAGTCCAATAGTTTGGTAAAATATCAACACATAAGTTATGTATGATAAAAAAGTTTAATAAGTTAAAAAATTAAAAATGATTTCACTATTTTAACGAAGTTTTTCAAATCGTATTCTAACACATATTGCCTCTCTTTTGAATAAAATATCTAAAATAAATAATACATACCCTCTAAAGTAAAATCCATAGTTACCAAAAATTTATTCCTTCTTTAAAATTTTATTAAATGGTATTACAGACGCTGTAAATTAGTAACTAAATAATTTCAAAAATGAAATTAAATAAAATATTTTTAATTGCTTATTACTCATTGCTCTGGAATGTTTTTTATACTTAACACAGCAACTTATTAACAATGCGGGACTGTAATTGTGAAAATATTATTAATTAGTTGTTTCTTGAATTGACTTTTGTCCACCAAGCTTTTATAAAGCAATACTCTGTGAATCGGTAAGGAAGAAGGCGTGAATTTCCTGTTAAATGCTCTTCCGCGGTGTTCTGTGACAAGACCATTAAGTCTTCTTAGAGCACCTAAAACAAAAGATAAAAAAAGTTAAAAAAAAAAGTCCAAGATAATATTTTGTATCAGTATATTTAAGAGCCATCTAAATAAATTAGTTTGCTAAAAATAATTTTTGAATTTAAATAATTTTTATCAAAGTTGTCAGTTAAAAGTTTTTATTTAATAGAATTTATTTAATAGAATAGGTGGTTCACCAGGAAATCAATTTTTTTTTGTGAAATTGAATATTTCTTTTTTTTTTAATTTAAGAATATAGTTTCAATAACGAATTTTAGTTATCAAAAAAAACTAGAAGTATTTTTTTTCTAAAAAACATCAAATTTTCTAAAAAATGCTTAAAACTGTACACATAGATGAAACAAGAAAACTTAAAGATAAAATATATTTTTCTCGAAAAAATTTGCACAAGTATTCTTGATAATATTATCTAGTTCTTGAACTAAAATGAAGCTTATTGCATGGGTAAAAAAGTCAAAATTTAAATTTTACTATCACTAATAGTACTTTTTGGGGGTATGCATGAATCTTTTATGAACAATGAGCAATAACACTGTAAATATAGCACCTTATGTCTTGAATTTAGTTCATTCTCTAGATCTAAGTGATTACTGAAAATGCTGAAAATTTCAGCACAATATCTTAAACCAATCTGAAAATACCTTGTTCCACGTTAACTTAAATAGTGAAAAATGAAATATTGAGAAAACAACGTTAAAAAAAAAAATAAAACATGGTCTAAGAACTTCCAGATGCATACAATTTTTTAGCTTCAAGTTCTTGTTCTTTATCAAACCAGCCTTTAGAAAACCCTCATAATGGAATTCTTTTTTTTTCATTGATAGTTTTATCTTTTCTCTCCATTACTAACTCAACGCATGTCCTTTTTTAATAAACCGGTTACAGTTTACCATTGTGTACAATATTAAGATATTCAAAAACACGTTTAAGACCAGATGTTTCTTCGTTAAAACCCAATATAGCTGAATCCACTCCAATTTCTAGAGTAGCTTTCTTCATAAATACATTTTTGGGACACTTAGACCAAATAAAACTATTGATCCCTTCATTACGATTTTGTGTTTCTCCATGAACACACTTTTTCAATAACTGGTCATTGCTTAAATTGTTGAAATCACTTAATATAATATCATGGACCCGTATTGGTAAATTAACTTTTGGTTTATAGCTGTCATTTCCCTGGTTACCTTCTGAATTTTTCCACTTACACCAACTTTCAGATCCTATAGGACATAAAACATGACGACGCGATTGACTGTTGAAATGGGTACAGTGAAAAAGTACTGCTTTGATGTTCTTTTTCATCTGGTATCTTTTTTGTTTGTTGTCTAACTTGCCATTTTAAGCAGTATAGCCATTTCAAAATAGCTTGGATTAAGTTCACTGCCCTTTCTGTCAGATTGTTTTTTTCCAATTAAATTTAGCCCTCCATGTTTCTCTTTTCGTCGATTACGGAGGCGGGTTCCAATTCTCTTCTGAATGTGCCCAATTCACTCTAACTTTTCTGGCTTGATATTATACTCAGTATAAGAATCACTTTCTACTACAAAATCAAAAGAAAATGAATCCCCATCTCCAAGATAGTATTTATATATAAGACCATATAATTTCAAAGAGCGCTGAAAGATATTTAGTGCACCAACTTTCTCCATAGCTCCTGACAAATTTGTGTGGTTTAAAGAACAATTGTGATTTGTTTTCCAGTTTTCATAACCTGAATGTTGTTTTCTGTTTAACCAAGTATGACACCCTCTGCAATACCTGCTTAATACATCTGCATCAACACATCGGCCTCCACATATAGCAGTAACTACGCCATCAAGAGAAGAATATTTCAACAGCATTTGATTTAATTTCGTTTCGAGCAAACTCATACAATCTTTAGCAACAGAATTATAGGCAACTTTGATCAATTTATGATTATGTTGAAAAGCATTTCCGTTCACGCAACTAATATTTGCGATATAAGCGAAACGATTCATCGGTTCATGCCCTTGACCAATATTGCGAAAAGCAACAATTATTCTTAAGATAATGTCAAATGCACTCCTGCCTTTATTTTATGTGTTTTTGTCCACAGCATTACTTGTAAAAGTGCACCACTCATAAGAACAAGATGTAGATTTGATTTTCAAACTATCTGAAAACCCCATTCTCTTTGAGTCGTCATTTTTTATAGTTACTCCATTTTAACAATCTGGGCAGCTACCAACTTGCATCAAAATTTCTTCGAGAATAGGAAAATACATAATCATATTAAAATCATCTGAACTCTGTTTTTTATTCAATTTAATTTTGCCAAGCTTCTTAGCACTACATGATTTTTTTAGTAAATTTGTTTCTACTATTTCGATATCTCATGCTTTTTGGAACTTCTTCCCAGAGAATGTTCTATTAACTTTTCTTACATGATTCTTCTTATTTCTCTTTACTTTTTATATTAGCTAAAATTAAATAAATAAACAACTAAAGTCCATTAAGACCTTTATTTATAAAGATATATTCACATATAAAGTTCTATCAATTATTTGTTTCTTATATAACACTAAAAGTAAATGTCGCTTGCTTATTTTATTTCAAACTACGGTATAGAACAGACTTGGCTATCATACTTGAATTCAAGTTTTTGAAAAATATCTGAAGTATACAAAAATAAGCCAAAAACAGAAAAGAAAAGTGTGTTGCTAGGAGCCGTTGCTATGCGAAATATGTTATACCACCTTCCTTAAATCTTAAACAAAACCTTTTGTGTTTAATATACTAAAAACAGATTTCAGAAATGAACAAAAATATCAACTTTATTTACTGGTGAACCACCTTAAGCAATTTTGTTTCAAAATTTTATTATAAAATAACATTAAAAAAAACAGTTTTCATGATTTTAGATGTTAAATTTGCAATATTGCGATATGTTATTTGGATGTTAAACTTGTGAAACTGTGATATGTTATTGAGAAGTTAAACTTGTAACCCAGCCTGCACAATTGAGAAAAAAGTTGCGTTTAGTTACTGTTGCATGTTTAAAACTTCCAAAAGTAAAAAAAATTAACAGGTGCCAAAAATGGTTTTCATTCCGTTAAACTAACTATTACTATTTACCATAAAACCAGTTAAATCATTAATGCTTTCACCGTTACAAAAACGTAATTTCTGAAAGGAACGCGAAACCACTGATTAAAGCATACGGCATTTAAATTTGAGTTTAAAACCTCAAAATACACGTGTTAAAATTGAGTAAAACTACCGTAACACACACACTTGTTTTTGTTTACGCCTGGATTGTGATAAGCACGTGTCTATACAGGTTATACATATTTACTTAGTGAAGAAAGTACTTACCTTTTATGCGTTAATATGTAATCCCGCTGGTTTTTATATACTGATGAATTTTTACAAGAAAAAGTTAAAATTTAAAAAAGATAACATTTATTCAGAAAAAAAAACTATTCATCTCTTACCAAAGGAGGTCCTGTACATCAAAATCAAAATTAGGACCAGAAAATATCTTAGGGTTCCTGAACACAATCGAAAAGATCACAGGATTGCTCCTTATTAGTAGGTGATGGAACTAGTTTTGCATTACACAATAATTCTAGATGTTTTGTAAGTGTGATTGAGTTTTACATTTCTTATGGCCTTGTTTTGTGCTTCCTAAGCTTACTCAGAATAGGCTCTAATAGGAAGATCTAAATGCTCAGCTACTAAAAATTTACGCTTCATAACCTTGTGAAGTGTAATTGGCGTAATGCACCAAGGATAGGTTTCCATTACCAGCTCTGAAGTTTTATAGGAGTATGCTTTAAAAGCGTCCAAGTTCAGATGGAATCCACTGCCAACGATATTCAATGTTTCTTAAACTTACAATGTCAAATTGTCAATGTCCAAATTAACTCCTGTTATTTCAAAGACCCTCTTGGCAGTATTTCCTGTATTAGTATTTCCAAATCCCTGCTTAGGGTATCAACCACTAAGTTTAACTCTTCTCTAAACTTAGAAAGATTTGGAGACCAGGACTAGTATCTTTTAGTACCCATTTTATATCCCGTGTGTAGATTGAATTCAAAAATTTGTATTCGTACAAAATCTTACGGTAATTGGAGCCAACCCAACTCTTCAGGAGGGGGACATTATTTTAAACAAAATTATTTTGAAAACTTAAAATAATATTCAGATTTATTTATAAAATTTAAACTTCATAAAAAAAATCTTTTGGAACTATGCGGAACTTTTGAGATAGGGAAAGGTTGCATAAGATGAGCAGGTTCTATAAGATGGTATTATTGTTAAAAAAATTTACTATCCGCGTTATAATTTTTTATTATCCATTATTTGTAATTACGTCAGAACGAAACAAGATCATCAAAAATTTATTACATCCTCAATATTTTATGCTTGTCTACTACTTATTCAATGGGTTATACGAGATAATACGAGATAATACATAAGCTGTTGTCATGCTATTTATATTATGATGGTATTTTTTTGTGATTTATTTTTTGTTATTTTGAGTTTATTTGAGTTCCATTAAAAAAAAGTTTGGGTGTGAAAATAACGCAATTTTTAGTATAATGATTTTTTATTAAATCAACTATTCATTTTTAATTTTTAAGAGGTAAGAAAATTATAATAATCTTCAAGAATAAATATAAGTACTATAATATTTCGGCTGAAAAAAAAACAAAAAACAATACTCTGTTAACGTGCTAAGCTTATTTAACCTTTCCTATTATAATTTTAAAAACAATATTTATGGGAAAATTTATATTTTCACCTGATATTTTGACTACTCATTTGACAATCTTCAAAATTTTAAGCTTTTTGGTTTTCGAAACAGATATAAGAATGCCTAAATAAGGCTTTTTAATAAAAAAATCAACTAAATAAATCATCTAAATCAATGAAAAACAAGAAAAACAAAACTAAAAAGTATAAAAAGTGCGCGAATGTTATCATTTAATTTTAACAATAGAAATTAACGATATAGATGTCTGTAAAATTGAGAAAAAAAAATTTTATAAGGCGTTTATTTATGTCTAAGATATTAATGTTCAAAGCTTAAGTAAACTTTAAAGATGATTTTACGGTATGCGATAATATATATATATATATATATATATATATATATATATATATATATATATATATATATATATATATATATATATATATATATATATCTTTATTTATATATATATATAAGTTTTATCTTTGACAACTTGTTTCAGCATCAGAAGGCCCACCAGGAAGCAGACAAGCATCATCAGAAGGTAGTTGAGTGTTTTTACACATTTGTTACTGCTCCGTTTTTTAAAAACATTGAGCACTCTATTTGTAAATAATAGCATACTTTACCTTCAAAGTTTTGCTGTTGTTTTTCAGTAACTTCCGTAGCTGCCATTTTCACGTAAATAACTTTCGATTGAAAAAATTAAAGTAACATAAAACGAAGATAGCATAATATAATTTTAATGTATAAATATCATTAAGGAGAACAAAATGCAATGTCAGGTAGAGAAAGTTCATTTTTTTTTACTGATTAGTTTGTAAAGTTTAAGTATTTTATTTATAAAAAGAAAAAAATTGTTTTAACTTAATTTTTTTGATTTGTGGAGATGAAACAAAATGATTCCAACCTCCCGAAATAACAAAACAATATACAAAAAGGAGATTTCATAGTGTCGCAATTATTGGAACCTTAACGTTTTTTTAATTCTAAGTTGTGTATATAAATCGTTCCAGAGAATGAAACCATAGCTAACTATAATTTTAACACGATTTATCTGCAGCTGAATTTTTACACCTTATTAATAGTTGGTGGTTAATATCGAACTCAAAGTCAAAATATTCAAATAACTATATTGGTTATGCAGTTGTGAGGGAAGGTAAAAAAACCTGAGTTCTTAAGTTGTTTTTCAAAGTGGATTAATGGATGGCAAATAATGCAGTTGAAAGCATGTGGAAAGTTTGCTCTTGGCAAACGAACAGCAAAGCTATGATAAAAACATTTAAAGTTTTACTGATTTGTGCTATCATTTACTTAATGAACGTTATACTTACATTTTAATAAGTCGTTTTCAAAAGTAACCTTCAAGAACGTAGATTTTTAAAATATAGACAAATGAGTGGAGGTCGTTTTCTTATTGTTTTACGTGAAGTTGAATCTTCCGAGAAGATACTTCAAATTAAATCTCTAATGAAAAAAGATTTCTCTAATGAAATTACTAGGAATTAAATCTTAAATCAGAGTCCAGTCGAGATCTTTTATGTGAAACCGATTTTGAAAATGATTTTTTAGAGACTTATTTAGACGATGACAGCAAAGAGGTGGCAACCTACATTGCGGTATTTATTATAAAAAAATTTCCATAAAAAATTTGTTTGTTCTCAATGTGAGCCTTTATTAAATCATGAGAGGGTCACCATTTGTATTGAGTATACAAATTTGCTCTCTCGAGAGGGACTTCAATTACCTGGGAAATATCTTGCATCGTATATACCGCATTGCTTTGATAAACTAGATTTAGCTTAAAAAAAATTATTTTTAAATGCTGATAATATCAGATATGTTGCAAGAAAGCTCCTAAATTTTGGAGGAGAAGCGATCTTCAGCATTTTAATAATGCTATAATATTTATTAATAATGTAATTATAAACCTATACTTTAACAAGCAAACGATTATTAATAGTGGAACAGACTAGATTATTGCTTCAAAATCTAAAAAAACCAAAAGAAATTATAATGATTAATCTATTTGTTGTTATTAATTTCACACTATTTTAAAATTTTATCGAGATTTTATAAATGTTTATTTATAATTATGATTACTTTAAAAAAAAATTGTTTATTTATTTTAATAACTTCTATTTTTATTATTCCAGCGTTTTCTATGAAAAAATCAATAATTAAAAAAAAAAAAAAAAAAAAGGCCTCCTAATTTTTTGCCGTAAAAACCAACGAACCTGGCCGTGTAATTATTACATAAATTACTGGATACATAATTTACTGGATACATAAATTACTGGATACTACGGATATATAAATAGATATATAAATTACGGATACGGATATATAAATAGATATATAAATTACATAGATATATAAATTACTGGATACTGGCATAGGCAGAAATAATTAAAGCCGGGCAAACTTTACCTTTATGACGTAGAGTGAGACAGAAAAATATAATTTAATCAGCATATATATTGAACAATGTTTACAATTTAATTTCAAGTTATATTTTGTATTGCATAAAAACAATAACTTCGAAGAAATTTTCAATTCATTTATGGTTTATATATATTTTAATTACAGATGAACTAAATAAAATAAATCTTAGTTGACTTCATATTATGAGATCTTAAAAATCTACAAAAAAAAAAGAAAGAAAAAGCTTTTCAAATACTCAGTATAATACTAATATCAGTATAATACAAATATCATACAATATAATACAAATATCAGTATAATACTATTAGTATAATACTGCAATGCACATAAAAATTTCATTAAAATAATATGTCATGAAT